>NC_143484.1:37620856-38220856 GCF_027475165.1 Benincasa hispida | reverse complement strand
CCCACCCCCAACTTAAAAACTAAACATTATCCTCAATGTTTATAAAACTAAAATATGAGTTACAAGACAAAAAGAAAAGGGAACAGAGAACTCTCCTGATTTCGCGCAATGGGTGGTGGTAGAAATTTTCCCTTGTTTGTTTGTTTGTTCTTTCTTGTTCTTTTCCTGCATCAAATTTTTTGTTTTTTTTTCCTCCATTTTTTTGTTCCTACAGAAAAAATAAAAGAAAAGGAAAAGAAAGGAAAAGAAAACAAAAGCTACAAGAAAATGAAGAAAGTTAGTCTAAAATTTTCTAAACCTAGAAAACTAATAAAGAAAGATAGTAAAAATTGTTTTATTTTTTACGCCTTGCTACCTCTAGGAAGGGCAAATTTTTAACGAAGATTGCTCGACATGACCTGTCTTTTATGCTTTTCTAGGTACATAAAAATTCTCATATTTCTCCGATCCTCTCTTGGATGAATCTATATAGCTTGGAAGGGCTATAAGAGAACTCATCCTCTTTCGAGAACTAGATAGGTCGAATTTGGATTTTTTAATATTTGGTAAAAAAGAGAAAAAAGAAAGAATCAAATGACTCAAATGACCCAAAAGAGTTGAGAGAAAGAAAAGATTCAACAACAGGCTCAGACTCATAAGGAAAATATGAGCAATAATCAAAGATGCAAGAAATTCCAGGACAAAGTACGGTTCTAGGCTTGGAAGCCTCTAACTGTTTTACCTGAGATTCCTTAAGGTGTGGTGTGGGTTCATACTTATCCCTACTTACTTGTTCTGAATATGGCGTGCACTAAACATCATCTTCACTGTTAGTCCAAGGAAACTCCTCAATTAGATCGGCTTCAGTGTCATAGATGACAGAAGGCTCTGAATGGTTCTCCAATGTAAGTATGGAGTGTGCAAGCTTAGGCATTTGATGGACCTCAACTGGCACGGGGGTTTGAGTTTCCAGATGAAACTCAATTGAATCCTACTTATAATCAGAAAAGCCATTAGCAAGTTCATACATTACTAAATCCAACGTCTTACCTTGATAGGAATTTCGAAGAATCAGTGGCTCACTGGATTGTCGATGTGAATTTCTTCACCACTTAATTCAGTATTCTCAGAAAATGTATCTTTCTGAAACTCCTCGATTCTCCTAACTGAATCAGTAATCTGGGCAATGAGGTCACACAGATTTTGAACGTCGGCTCTGACTTCTTGTCCAGAATAAAACCCATTCTACTGGAAACTTGATAGTTTTTAAGAAAGATAAGAATGTTCCTGCAAAAACTCACAAGAGTAGCCAGAAAGTTCATCAACTAAATTTTCCAAGGAATTACCTAAATTGGTAGAAGAACGCATCGATGAAGGAGTTCGGTTGGGCTCATCCAAAATTGGGTAGTACCCACGTTCAGAACCACGCAAAACTTGTATCTGTTCAGTAAGCACAACTCGAACAAGAGAGGTTAGTTCATTTACTTCACTTTTAAGCTCATTATATTCCCTTACATCTTGTTCTCTCCGATGGACCACATACATCACTTGAAGCGCGTAATAGATGTTCATGTCCGCCATATTAAGACAAGTAGACACAAAAGAAGAAAATATTTTTGGTGTTTTAAAGTTTGTTAGTTAAGTTTAGCTAAGAAAAAGATTAAATGGTTAGCCATTTCCCCGACAATGGCGCCATTTTATCCGTAGCTAAGTAGGTATCGTTAGTTCTACCTAACCCAAAACAAACAATATTTATAAAGCTCGAACAACAACCTAACTAACTCATAGTTAAAGTGGAAGTAAGAGGTTGATCCATAGGGAAATGTTATTTAATCTTTTCTTTAACCAAGCTTAACTATGAAAGCTATAAAATGGGTTTTTTTATTAAAACAAGAAACATGCAAAAAATCAAAAGATAAAGGATAGTTGTAATCAAGTTTAGAACAATCTTGCTTCTAATCCAAGTTAGACGTTCATTGCAACTCTTATCATTGAATTCTACAAATTTAATTCACAATCCGATTAAGCACATAACTACTTACTTAATCTAGATTAAACTAGTCTCTACAAAAGCGGATAACTAGCATAACCTAGTCAAGAAAGCGTCCTAATCAACGATTAAGGTATGATAGCCCAAACCCTAATCTATCTACATGCTTCTACCTCCATTGGGTTCCTTAGCGGTCATATAGAAGAGAAAACACATGTATTAAGTTCTAGGATTCAATTGTGTCGATTAATTGTTAAGATAATTACTCAATTAATCGAATTTTCTTTAAATCTAGTAATTAGTGTGTCCTAGGATAGCCATTCAACACACAATCACTATTGCCTCTTGGAGATCTTAGCTAGACATTCTATCGAACACATTAAAAGCAACGCATTTAATCATGAGTGAATGTGACAAAACCAAGCATTTAGGCTAAACATGCTCAAGATATAGATCATTCAACATGCAAAAATTAAAATCAGATTCAAGAATGCTCAAATTCAGATTGCTAATGATAAAGAAAAGTAGAAAACTCAAAAGAATTTGCAAGAACTCTTGGAATAGAAACAAGATTCAATTACTTCATAAATTCAGAGACAAATCCATGAAGACTTCCAAGTTATTGATTACAAATCAAAAAGAAAACAAAATCTAACCAAAGTAGGAAACAAAATTACCATAGAGACTAATTGATACAGAGAGAAATTCCAGTCTCCATAGAAGCATGCTTCCTTTGCTCAGCCAAAAATGAAAGAAAACTATCTTTCCTCCCTTAGAAAAAGTGAAAGAAATCTATTTATAATTGCAAGGATAGCGTTGAGACGCATCGTTGACGCTTGTTTGTGTGCGGCGCACGCAAGATGAATCACGTCAAAATCCAAAAATAAAGAACGAATGCATCGAGTTTTCTGTTCCATACTCGATCCTCGATGCACGATGATAGATTAATCGATGCTCGATGCTGGATGTCCCTTACTTGATAGCTCATACTCGATGGAAAATGAATAAGAAGAAACTCGATGACTCGATGGTTGAATACTCGATGATATTTGTTGGTACTCGATGGCTCGATAGTTGATTACTCGATAGCCTTTATTCGATGGTATTTGACAGTGTTATGCTAAATACTCGATGGTATTTTGGTGTTTACTTGATTCTCTTCAATTTGTTGATTTTCTTAGTTATTTTGGATCCTTTTGGCACAATTTTCTCGTAATGACTCCTAAATGCCTTAGGGACTGTTTTACCTACAAAATTAGCAATTAAAACGAATAATAAACACAATTTTTAAGAGAGTTAACATAGAAAATATACATCCTTGAAAGACCTAACAATCACTCAAAGAGAAGGTGGAACCTGTATAGTATTATAGTGGCAAAAGCCCTACTGCAAAAGACAAAAAGGTTTGGGTTGAAATTTATATGCGATCACCGCATGCGTCCATCTATGCGATAGCTCGGCTTCACCGAATACGATTTTCTTTTCGGTCGCCTGGCTTCAGCGCATGCATTTGATTTTGTGATTGCTTGTTTCTAGCGCATGCGTTTGATTCCTGCGATAGCTACAAAAATAGACACTTTGACATGGAATAACGCATAATATTGAGGTTAGTGAGGATTTAGGTTCTGATCGACGCAAAACTCAATTTTTCACAAATTCTAAGTATTATCACCCTACTTGTTAGCCCTCATAATTCTAAATAAAAGGCTTATAATAACTAACATTTCTGCCAGCTATCAAGATTCCTAAGGACAACAAAGTTGAAGTTCCTAAGAAGAAAGAGAAGAAACAAAAGGAAGTGGTCAAACATGAGGTATTACTGTCAGATAATCTTCCTATTAAGTAGGAAGACCCGGGTGCGTTTTCTGTGTTTAACCCGGTCTTGCCACCTATGTTCAACCCGATTTTTCTACTAAGATTAACAGTTTGTTTTGATGGATACGGTTAAATTATTTGGTCCAAATTTGAACGATGAAATCCGCTCTAACCACAGGTTTATACAACCTTGGTTTTCATGACGTCATCTTTAGTCCTCCTATCTAAATGAATTCCAACAGGTTTATACAACCTTTATATGTTGCTAATAATGCTCTTGAATAATAATACTCAGATACGTAAGAATAACTATCCAATTAAGCATCCAAAGAACAATAAGTGCATGTGCACATGGAATTCCTCAAAATCTCAAATTCAAAAATTGCAAAATCCCAAGTTTATGTTCACTATAAATCATTTATCTCCATCCATTACCTTGGATTTATGTAACTAATGGGATCGGCCTAATAGATAAAAATAAGAAATGCAGTAAGTATCAAAAGGTATACAAGAAAAATGAGTGTCTATCAAAGATGGTTACTGATAAAAGTTTATCAGTGACTATCTCCAATAGACCATAGATAATAGTCTAAATGTTTCTATCAGAGATAAACACGAAAAAGACTTTATCAGAATAGTCAATCAATGTTTATCTTTGATAGACCATGATAGAAGCCTATCGATGTCTAACATTCATTATTTATATCCAAATACAAATAAATAAATAAGTAAATAAATTTTACCAAGAAACTTCTTGATTTTTTTATGTTCTCGGCGTAATATATTACCAGCCTAAGTAGTAAAAAAAAATTCATTGAAAAAGCAGCTTCCTTTCGATTATGAAACCACTTTTGCAACATGTCTCTAATTGAATCAAGCATGCTTGGAAGAGGTAAAACTCTGGCATCCTTTAAAACTGAATTTACACTTCTATAGTATTTGTTTGAAGGGATCGAATCCCGCAATGGAAGCATTTTGTGAGAACGCCTTGTATCCCGCAATTCGATTTTTACATAAACAAATTCAGTATATTAAAACAGAATATAAACATGTAATATAACATGATTTAGGGAAAAAGATTAGAACCATTCTTACCTTTGTAGATTCCCAAGTTCCAAGAACGATCCTCTCGAAGTTCCAATGAATAACTCATCCTACGATCTTGATCACGAACGATTTCTTGAACAATCTCGAACATAACTACAAGAGTAACCTCTTTATTTTCTAGGATTCCATTAGAGGGATAGGTGGTATCCAACTATTGGGAGAGAGAGGAGAAAAGGGCTTTGGAGAGTAGAGAGAATTCTCTTTGTGGCTTAGGGAAAATTTTGCACAATAACACTTGTGTGTTGTGTATTGTCAATATCAGTGTCAGGTCTTTATATAGAGAAGGGCCAAGCCCTTTTTCTAGTCCTTTTCATATTTTTCTTTTCCACAATTAATTAGTTAAATGACACTTATTTAATTAATTAGCACAATTAAATAACACTTATTTAATTTAATTTGCACATTAAATAATATTTATACATTAAATTTAATTTAATGTATATATATTTAATTATCATAAACGTCGTATATATATGTGCAATACCTCTGTAATAATTGATTCTTTGTGAATCTAATTCACTTGAATTAATTAATGGAATCTTATTCAAATATCACTTTCCAATTTAATTTGAATTATAGATCATATTTATAATCAATTAAATATTAATCACATTAATATATGATTACCTCAAATTAATTTGAACAATTCAAATCATCCCTCTTAAATATCTTATAGTGAGCTAACAAAGGGACCTGGTGGACCTGTAGATCAGAATTTCCAATGATATGAGATTAATTGGCTAAACTCATTAACCAAGTTAATCAATATTCATTAACTGTGGGTACACTTCACTAAAAAACACACAACTGCACTCTTCACACTACATATATATTTCTGTATTCACAGATATAGACCAATAATAGCAAGTTAGTTCTTCACATGTATTCGTAACTTCAACTAGGTCAAATTACCGTTGTACCCTTGAATTACCTCTGATTTCTTAAGTACCAGTGCTCCTCTAATGAATACCCTATTTATGGTCCAACCAATAAACAGAAACTCCTTTCGGGCCAATGAGAGGGTAGGGCCCTTTGTTCAAGTCTCGAAGATACTACTTAAGGGAACACTTATCTACTTATCTTTAAGGCAGGAAGAAGCGAATTCCAACTTGTATTATTATGTTCCTAGATCCCCACTCAGTTTGCCCTAAAATGGTAGGCATATTGGGTCGGCGAATTGGCCACCCTCACCATACAAATCAAAGGAGAATCTCTTGTGAACAGGAGTTCATAATATACTCAAGATTAAGACTAAGTTGTCTAGGTCATTCTAGTGAAATATGAACCTAACTAGTAAATAGTTAACGGTGTTACATCTAGTGGTTACTGTTTCATGGTCGAGACTTATGCAAACTCATTGCATAGGATACCCCCACTCGCATGTAGACTACACGAACGCGTTGGATCGTTGCGTTTGTATCAAATACAAAGTGGGTCGTATCCATAATGTTACCAAGATAAGATACTCAACCTTATCCCTATACTATAGACCCTTCAGGTTGTATCTTGAACGTTGATCCATGTATGTCTCTACATATAATTCAAGACTCATAAGGTAGCCTTGGATATTAAATTATTGGATTTAGGGCCATTAAGAAAAAAAATAGAAAAACAACACAAACAATAACAATTATTAAATTAACATCTACAACTCTTTCTTGATGACGGTTAATTAATAATGTTTACTATTTACGAGTTTTAGGATATAAAACCCAACAAAGTCCCACCTGA
Source organism: Benincasa hispida (assembly GCF_027475165.1). Lineage (NCBI taxonomy): Eukaryota > Viridiplantae > Streptophyta > Magnoliopsida > Cucurbitales > Cucurbitaceae > Benincasa > Benincasa hispida. Next base: position 38,214,234 of record NC_143484.1, on the reverse strand, counting down.
ACTAAAACTCTAGTCAATGAGTTATACATCATATTAGAATAAAAAAACGGGATTATTGAAATAAATACAATAAACTAAGGCATCCATATATCCAGTACATATTGTTGTCATCATTCTATACCTTCTTCTTCATGAATATGCACAAGCCCACCTCTCAAATTCAACGTTAGTAAGATAACCTCGAATATTTGGACAAATTGACTCCGTCGATCTCATATTGTACTCAAAGTAATAAAAAATGTAAGATTTAGCACAACTAAAGAAAAACTTGTTAATCAGAGGATCCTTAAATATGAAATCTTTAAATTCTTAAAAAGATGTTGCATGGAAACACAATACTAAACATAAGCGTGTTTATAATTTTGTTCGGTCTGGTTTTGAGCAAAACCAAAGATCGAACTGAATTAGTCGATTTATAATACATGCGAACCACTAAAAACTGGAGCATCTCGGTTTCAGTTTCTAAACAAAACCATCCTAATTCGGTCCAGGATGGTTCAATTCGGTTAAAACCAATTTTTTTTTTTTTTTTTTTTTTGTGTTTTCTCAAAACAAGAATGAATGTCATTTTTTCAAAAAAAAAAAAAAAAAGGAACAAAATATCTTTGTGGTAGACTTTCAAACTCGAAGTGGTTGTTGGCGGTGGCGGTGAAGCTTAAAAAATCAGAATGTCGAATGGTTGAGCTGGTGTAGTGGTGGTCTCGATCTAGAGGAGAGCCGTGGAGAAGAAACTAAGAAAGTGACGGTGACGTGCGTGCGTGCAAAGTATGAACTGGAAAAAGCTGTGGAGTTCCAAAGAATGGAGGAGAATGATGGCCTGCATGCCTGCAATAGTGCGAGGTACGAGCGGAGGAGATGAAGAAATATATAAAAGGCCGGTTCGATTTAGTTTTAGATGGTTTTTAGCTGTGTGAACCATAAACTAGACCGATCTAGGAAGTTCTATCTATCAGTGAATCGAGAATACTGAATTTGTTTTTTTAAAAAATAGGACTGAACCACCCGATTTAGTTCGATTCATCGGTTTGTCCAATTTTTGCACACCTTTAATCGAACATTCCTAAAAACACTTAAAACTCCTTTAGGAATGCTCAAATTTCTATCCAAATCGAATACTAAATGTTCTCTATCACCAAAACTATTTTGTATGTTTTCAAAAAAACCATTTTCATGATGTGTCATTTTCTGAATCTTCGATAACAAATGCAAGAGAAAAGATTTGGTTGTTAACATCTACTGTTGAAACTGCTAATAAAGTGCCGACAAACTTACACTTCAAAAGTATGCCATCAACGAATATGATGTTGGGACTGGTGTCCTAATTCTCCCAGAGTCTCATTGTTTGTAAAGATACACATTGTTTGATGAATAAAATAAATGTTATTTCATTCTGGCATTTACTCATATCTAATAAACAAAGCTCTTTGGTTATCTTATGTGAACTTAAGCATGTATATGTGATATACAACTGAATCATGCCTTAAGTGATAACCTAAATAGGTATGTAGTATAAGGATTAAGGTGGGATACCTAATCCTGGTGACACTACGGATACAACCTGCTTTGTAGAGGTTTGCAAGTGTTGTAAACTACTACAGATGGTAGTTTCTGACCATTCATATGGAGACGTGTGAGCGGGAGTGTCCTATACAAAGAGTTTGTATAAGATCTGAACCACGAGATGACTAGACTCTGTATATAACGCCGTTTATACTAGAGACTTACATCTCACCTAAACGGCCATAGATGACACGACCTCAATTCTGAGTGTTTTGGAAACTCCTGCCTTTGAGGGCGGTCCTTTGATTAGTATGGGTGAGAGTGGCCAGATTGCCAACTCAACATGCCTACCTTTTTGGGAACTTGTCTGATCTGAGAGCTGGGAACTCAATCCACAAGATGGAATTCACTTCTTTCCCAAAGCAGGGATAAGTAGAGAGATTGCTCCCTTAATGGCTGATTTCGAGGCTTGAACATAGTGGCCATAGCTTCTCTTTGGAAGAGAGGACTCAGTCATAGTAGGACTATGACCTATGTTCATTAGAGGGATCAATGGTACTTAAAGAGTTAAATGAAACTACAGGGGCATAACGGTCATTGGCCCAGCTGTACTTATGAGCGATCTGTGAAGGGTTGTCGCACTGCTGATTGGTTAAGATGGACCCAAAATATATCTGTGGTAAGGAGAGTTCAACTGTCGATCTTTAGTAGAGTGCCTGGCAGTTAATGGATGGTGGATCCCGTGACTAAAGAGTTTAGTCAGTTATTCACGTACCATTGAAGCTTCGAGCTACAGGTCCATAAGGTCCCCTTGGTAGCTCAATGGATTCATTTGAGGATCAGTTCTTGGTGTTGATTTGAAATGTTTAAATTGACAAGAGGTAATTCGATTATATATGATATGATCGATATGATGTATGAGATACATCTAATAGAGGATTGATGTAAATGAGATTTACATTAAGTACCATGGAATAGAAAAAGAACTATAGTTTATATGTTTCATGAGATGAAATATTAAAACTATAGGTTATAAATATAGTATGATAAGTTGGTTATCATTTATATTTATAATAATATTAATTATTGGATAATTAAATCTTTTTCTCTAATAACCAATTGAGTAAAAGGTTATTGGTGGTTCATGGTAACTGTGAGATAAAAGGAAAATGGTTTTCCTAATTTTAGTAAGTTTTGAAAAAGTTTTTGTCAAAATTTGTTTTGGAGATTTTTCTCAATCAGAATCTCACAGAAAGGAAGCGGTCAAGTAAATACAAATTTACTAAGTGACAGCTTGAGCGAGCTAGACAATCGTGTAGTGTTTTGTAAGCGACAGACACAGTTCTAAGCGATGAACTAAACGACCGCTTAGGTTTTGTTAGACGATCACTTAGCTTTTGCTAAACGATTGGGCATCGACCTATACGATAAGTTTCAGCCATCTCTCACTTGCCCAATCGTGTACACGATTGTTGTCTCCTCCTTCTTCTGCCTCAATCCAAGTCCACACAAAGCTCACCATCTGGATTCTCACACCGAGAATACCAAGGTAGCCTTCTTGGTGGTGTCATACTCAACTCGACACCGTCGAGCTTTTGTGGAGGCCATTCATGTTGTTGGGGTGTTCGTGGTCGAGGCAATAGCAGAGGACGAGTGCGTGGTATTCGTGCTGTGTAACAATCGTGTTGTTCAAGCGTTCAAGGTTGCTGTGTTTGAGAATTCGTGAGCAAGGAGCATGGAGACGAGTCTACAAACGTTCGTAGTTTTTCTCCTTGTTCATTTGTTGTTTCATGCTGTAATTTTTGTATTGAATACATAACTATTTGTTTCTGTGTACGACTGCACAGCGCAGCCAAGAGGGTCCAAGATTGCTTCGTCGAATGGGCTGTTTAGAGAATTTGTAATATTCATTCATGATTGTAATTTGAAATGATCTATTTTTCGCTGCTCATGAAAATCCTCGGATTCAATTTTCTTCATATGATACCTCTACAATATTTCCACCCCTCGATTGATGCACCAATAGCCATGAAACAAAATTTGAAATGTCCATTTTCATCCATTTCTAAAGTAGTGTGCATACTTGCAAAAATACATAGAAACATTAATAGATAGGCAGTGATAGATGTCTAACACTATCTATCAAAGATGGACAGTGATCTCAGCGATAGTTCTCTATCACTATCTATCTACGATTGACAGTGATAGAAATTTTCTAAGAAAAGTACTTCATCAGTCATACCTAGATTCATTTCCTTCAAGTTTTCAAAGAACCTTGGAATCAAGCTGTATGATTCAGCTACATCACTTTTTAATGACCTTACTATGTGTTCTTTTTTAAGAAACTCTTAAACAAGAGATCCATTGAAGCAAGATCGTTCCAAACTCATTGTGAAAGAACAAAACATTTACAAACATACAAGAACAGTTATGCATCATCGAGTAAATTACAGTATTCTTTTCATTTAAAACCAAAGGGAATCGAGTAACATACCTTTTAAGAACTCTTCTTCAAGTATTCCCTCGATCTACACAAGTCACGCATCCCAGCAAACTCGATCAATTTCACGAATGCAACGAACAACTAGTGCAAATCAGGAACTATCGAATCCTCGAACACTATCGAGTAAGACTCGATCCTCGACCCTCGAACAAAAACACTCGACACTACCAAGAGGTTACCTTGGTTTTCTCGGTGTGAGAATCTAGGAGGTGTGGGCTCTGTATGAATTTGGTAGAGGGAATAAGGAACTCAATGATCGAGTTAGTGGGAGAACGTCTAAGTCTATCATATAGACTGGGTACTCGATCGTCTAGTAAACGAGAAGTTGTCGTCTAGTAAACTCGATGCCTCGCCGTCCACTCTCTCAAAGGCTATCGTATAGCTTTTCTTTCCACTCGATCGAATGTGATTTCTTTTTTCAAAAATGAAAACAATTTTCATTTTTATTCTTAGTTATTAAAAACTGATAGTAACTTCCCACATGCAATGGTTAAAAGAGAAAATAATAACCAACAAAACAATTATCTTATAATTGTTTTATTATAAATAAATATAATAACTAATTTATCATATTATATTTATAACCTATAGTTTTAATATCACATCATATGTAATATTTAACCATAGTTCTTTTTCTCCTTTATTGCATTTAATGTAAATCATATTTATATTAATTCCTCCAATTAACGTATCTAATACATCAAAATCAATTATATCACATATAATTTAATTAATTTAATTATATCATATATAATCAAATTCTCTCTTGTTAATTTGAACACTTCAAACTAACCCAAAAACTTATTCTCAACTTGCATTCATTGAGCTACCAAGGGGATCTTATGGACCTATAGATTGAAGTTCCTACGGTACGTGAATAACTGACTAAACTCTTTAATCACGATATCCACCATCCGTTAACTGCCGGGCATTCCACTAAAGATCGATAGTTGCACTCTTCGTACTACAGATATATTTCTGTGTCCATTTGATATAACAAATCAACAATACGATGACCCTTCACAAATCCCTCGTAAGTACAGCTGGGCCAATTTATCGTTTTGCCCTTTTAGTTACATCTAACTCCTTAAGTACCATTGATTCGTCTAATGAACAATACATCATAGTCCTACTATGAGTAACACTTCTCGGGCCATGAGAAGGTGTGTTGCCACATTGTTCAAGCCCCGGAATAAGCCTTTAAGGGAGCAATTTATCTATTTACCCCTACTTCAGGGAAGGAGTGAATTCCGTCTTGTGTAGCTGAGTTCCCAGCTCCCTAATCAGACAAATCCCCAAGTGATAGGTTTGAGTCAGCGATCTAGCCACTCGCACTCATACAAATCAAAGGACCGCCCTCATAGGCAGGAGTTCCCAACTCACTCAGGATTAAGGTTATGTTACCTATGGTCATTCTAGTGAAATGAAAGTCTCTGTCATGAACGACGTTATATAATAGACTAAACATTTCGTGGTCCGGTCTTATACAAACTCTTTTGTATAGGATACCCCACTCGCATGTCTTCACATGAATGATCAGGATCAGATCATTTATAGCACTTTACAACACTTGTAACATCTACAAAGCAGGTCGTATCCGTAGTGTCACCAGGATAAGGTTTCCCTCCTTTATCCATATACTATAAACCATTTGGGTTATCACTTAAGGCACGGTCCACTTATATGTCTCCACATACATGCTTAAGTTACAACGATAATTGGGGATCTTAGTTTATTGGTTTATGATTAATGCAACTAAAATATCTCATATTCCATAGACAGTAGTGAATAAAATATCTCATATTATTATAACACAAATGTTTGTTCATACATGTGTTTACAAACGACAGAACCCTACGAGATTTAAGGCATCAACCCCAACATTTTTTCCCTCCGAGCTTTTTGATAATTAATATTAACACCATGTATTGTACGAGTCTTATGCATAATATCTCTAGGAATGGATTGATCAGTAGAGATAAACCTAAAATCATCTTTCAAACAATCACCAATTACAGATAAAGAAGCTTGCCTATGACAACTCTAAATTGTATTCATTGAATAATCATGGTTAGAAATGTATTTCCTAAGCATCCACAACCCATTGCCCTTGTATTGAGATGCCCTAACATATCATTTATAGCCTTCTTCCAAACATTTGAACTCAAGTGACTTTGAATTTGATCTTATAGTCCTAATTTAAAAGTTCTTCTTCACTACTATTATGCCAAAATACTTTGACGGTATTTCTTTCTTCCAAATACATCTTTTTCCTTTAAATCACCATTAAAATGAATATATTTTATAACTTCATCATTTGAATAAGAAGAAGTCGTGTCACACCCCGTCTAGATTACCCTCATAATCCAAGAAGGGATGTGAAGACAGCAATTGCCAACCTTCTTATGACTACTACTGCCCAACATACTCCTGTAAACCTATTTTCTCAGTGCCTGATAAATAGTTTATATCTCTTTATAGTTCAACATCCTATCCAGCAACAACTTAACACATAACAAGAAAATTTCACATCAAGAACATCCACATCCAACACATATATTAATACCAAAAGTACAGGTGTTCATATTTATAAAGGTGACTCGAAGTTCCACCCTGAACCCTCTAATATGTACAGATAAAACTAGGGTTTAACAGTACATAGTGGACCACCTAAACTTCGAGTTACTGAAATTCTTAAGCAGTGATTGACTGGCATATCTGCTAGGCTTCGGGGCATTGACCTCTACCTAAAGAGGGAAAAAGAATGAGCTTAAAATGCCTAGTGAGTGACTACTTAAAAAAAAAAAAAAAAACATTCTTTCATACATACATGACATAAACAAGCTTATCATAAAACAATTACATTCTCATTTTCAGGGTTTGAAAAAAAAACTGAAAACATGAAGTCATAGCATATAAAAACCCTGAATTACAACTCATCATTCTTTCCTGTAAAGTACCTCTACTCCTCTGTCTGAACATGAGGGAGAGCCCTTTTGCTCAATTCCTAATAACCTTAGTTGAGAGAGATCTCTTTTGCTTGATTTCATCACGTTGATAACATAGATCATACGTGTACATAGAATTGAATAGGATCCTAACTACCTTACTATACCTTCGGTATCAAGGATCCCTAACATAATTGGAAATCTGGATACCTTATCATACCTTCGGTGTCAAACATTCGAAGTAGGATTTTTGTACAAGGTACAAAACATTTTAAATGTTCCATGAACATAAAATAACATACACATGGTAAAATGATTAAACTTTATAATTTTCATACCATCACATAGTGCCTTGTAACATAAATATGCTTATAAATTCCTTGTAGAAACTCATCATATTTTATAACATGAACATAAGCTTACTGAAAATGCATGCCAAATTCACATATAAAATTTCAGTCTTGGAATTTATGGATCATGCGATCAACATATATTTTAAGCATGCATTAAGGAAATCATGCTATTAAAACAACATGTTAAACTGATTATGCGCTGAAAATCATTTGTAAAACTATTCGTTAGAAATCATTGTGAAAACTTGTTACTCACTGTCTTAAACTACTTATCCAATGGTTTGTAAGCCTCTCCTATTTGCGTCGGCACTGAAATAAGAAAAGGTCCCTTGGTTAGTATCATTAGCACCCTTGTGAGCTTAACATTCTCAACATCATCGCATACTAGCGATTTCATCACATCATAATTGAACTCATCGCATCGCGTATACTTAGCCAATCTATCTTCTACTTGGCTTTAGATAGGCAACTCTCACTATCGAGTGCTCAGAAAGTCCTAAAGACATGCCTTCGTTCCTATGCGACGAATATTCACTACGCGTCTCACTTAGCACTGTTGCTATTGCTCTTCGCGCAGGCACACACCTTACGCCGCGTACACCTTACCCGGCGACTACCTTTGCTCGCGTAAATCCTCACTTCACGTCTATGCATATCGTCGCATATCTCAACGTGTCAATTGTTTGCTTGTTCTTCAGATGCAGGCAAGCAACTGCCTGCTTAATCATCCATAATCACTATTTCATATTTCAACTCCTAAATTTATAACTTTTAATCCATCCATTATCTAACTAAATTTTCTTCAAGAATTTGCTCATAAACATCGTAACTCTTCTTACCTTAAAAATTCGAGCATAAAATTCTTCTGAATAGGCTGGAAATCCTCTACTCTTATCGAGCTTGCCCAAAATCCCTTCAATACAACTGAGTTTCAAGTGGCAGCAACACTTCCCCTTAGGCATCTGAAAATTTTTGGCAAAATAGTTTCCTTCTTCGCAAAGCCTATTTATACTTGGGTTTGCATGAAAGCTTATCTTAATTAAATGCCATATGGTAATGCTAATCCTTAATTAACGTTTCTAAGGTTGTCGTTTAACCCATTTACTAAATGATTAAGCTAAACTCCTCAGCTTAACTTCATCACATAGAGCTTGCGATCACTTAACCCCGTTTCTGGTCATCACATAATCTTATCCATCATCACATCAATTGAACGACACCATCATCACATCAATCCATGACAGTCTCGTTTGCTAACTTATAAGCCTCTCGACCAACACTTACTTCGAGACCTTCCTAACACACTGCCTTAACATCTTCTTTGAGTGCTTGCTTAGGCAACTGGGTCACTTGCACAATGCCTACATTGATCCCCATCAATCTCATATGAGTTTGGTTGCATACGTCCTATATACCAACCTCGACCATTCTTTTTCACTCAAGAACCAACTTACTTCTTCCTTGGCCTTCCGTATATAACATGGCTATACTTAGTTGTAATGTCCCCTTCTCGGACTTCCAACCGCATAGTTCAACAAGACTGGTCGTATAACGTGACATAATTCATTGCATAAAATTTCATGTTTTCTTCTAAGTGTTAATTCCTCTCCATTCCATCCGAGGGTCTAGAAATCCATACTTAGAACATTTTTCTGCCATCCAAGTACCCGAGAGCTTAACCTTTTAACACTTAGAAAAATTTTCCTCATCTTTTAACTTGGCTTCACGCCCAACTTTCCCTTACCTTAAACTTTCAAAATTCACTAAGTGTTGGTTGTTCATCAATCTATCCAAGAGCATCCTTTCCCAACACTTAAAGAATTTTTCCTTCTTCTTAATATATGCAAACACATTATACATTACATGTAGCTTGGCTTACACTTACATGAATATTAATAAGCATCTTAAACACATAACTAAGAGGACTTAAACATAATTAACTAGTAAAACAAAGCTAAGGGTTTACAAATAGAACCTAAACATAACATTCGATCACCACCTACGCTACTAATAGAAGTAGAAGATCCTTCTAAAAAAGAACAATCACTTACATGAGCAACGAAAGGATGTCTAGTGATTTCACTTTTAGCTAAAGTCAAATACCAACAAACATCCTTGTCTTGTTTTATTGGAACACAGTTTGAACATTATTTTTACCAAGATCCAATAGTACTGACATTTTATAGCAGCCATCCAATTGAATCTCCTCAAGTATCAAATCAACTAAACTATAGAACTCTATCACAGTCTATCCCATTTGCATTCCAACTAGCCACATTACAGAGTCAAATTACAATAAGTAGATAGACATGGATAAAGCTCTATCCTATTTATTACTGATAGATAGTGATAGAGATTTATCTCTGTCTATCACTAGTAAGCAAACATAAAGTATCATAAAGAAAATTAATTATAAATAGATTGAATCAATCAAGGAAGGAAAACAGCACATTCCATAGTCCCAACTATATATACATTTGCACAACAACAAATAGAAAACATAGAAGAATAGAAATTGAGAAAATATTTAAAAGAACATACATACACCAAGCAAATTTTAGTGTTGTTTATCACTGTAATAGACAGAGGTAGAGTTCGACGATAGATAGTGATAGAATAGTGATAGACTCTATCACAATCTATCTAATTTGAAATCCAATTAGCCACATTTTAACAGAGTTTAATTCAAAATCACTTAAATTCCAATGTCTATCAATTGAATTTGATTAAAGAAGAAGAAAAATATCAACTGAATAAGAATAAGAAGAAAGAAGAAAGATCACTAAAGATAACTAAATAAGCAAAACCTAAAAAAGATTTTGAAAACCTAGAAGGGAAGAAGAAAATGACGATGACAATAAAGAAAAGGAAGAAGAAGAAGAAGAAGAAGAAGGCAAACATATCTTTGGAACGCGATGATAAAGAAGAAAAACGATGATCTGTAGATGAAATCAAGCAAGAAGGAATCGACTAGGAAGAAGTCACCGCACTGAAGGAAGAAGAAGACGTCGAAGTCGAGGAAGAAGAAGTCGCTGAAGACGTTGAAGCTGAGTAAGAAGAAATCCTTGAACTTGATGAAAAAGAAGACACCAAAGTCGACGAAGACGAAATTGCCGATTTACGCCGGCAAAGTTCAAATGTAAAATGGGTATTTTAGGCTTTCAAAAAAGGGAAAGAGTGCTTGCTGGTTAACCTTTTTTTTTTTTTTTTTTTTAACTATACATGTAAATAGTTTGGCATTCTTTCAGTTTATAAGAATTTTCCTTGTAAAAATTGGACTCTCAAACTTATATCATTCTACAAGTTGTAATAATTGTGTAAGTTTAATTTTTATTATTTAAAGTCTAATTTCTACAACTATGGTAAGTTTGAGAGTTCCATTTTAACATTTATAGAAATTTGAAGATCCAACTTTTACCATCGAAAGGTTGAAAATGTATATGCAACCATCAAGGGATATACCCTTTTTGTTTACGATGATGTTCAAACAGCGCCATTTACACATCGGTCTTGGGTCATATCATTATAAACTTTTCACAAAGGGTAAAATGGTAAAATTGTCCGCATCTGATTAACGCAAGTGCTGGAAACGTGGTTGTTAATGTAGCTATTAGATAGACTTAGCCAACATATTAGAAAATTAATCGACTGAAACAAGCCCCGGTTAGATTTATAGGATAAATGGCTAAAATTAAATATTACCATTAAGAAAATAGCTAGAATTGTTGTAAAATCGAGGAATAAAACGGAGTACTACATAAGTCCAGAAAATATGATAATTATAATAAATAAATTTAAAATAAAAGTAAAAAGGAAATTATGAAAATTAAAGGTAGGGAAAATTCAGCTTTTTTTTTTTTAATTTCTCTTCCAATTTTTCCTTCTTCTTAATAAAAATAATTAATGTCTATGTAATTTTATTTCCTATTTGCCAATTTATCTATAAAATCTGTATAAATTGGTTTAATTTGCTCTTTTAGGATAACTAGTTTCATAACACATACTTTTGCACGTGATTGATAACGTTTGAAATAGTTGCCTTGAGAACATATAAACAAACAGCTTGTAAGTTGACTTATAAAAAAAAACGTGTGAATTATTAAAATTAAAATGTTGTATTTTTTTACTTACTTCGAATTATGTGCTTTTGATTTTTATTCTTTCAAATATTTAGGTTTGCTTTTATATATACCTAAATTAATATATAATAATCATATTATATTTTTAGAACAACCCTTAATATCTAAATTAGAATTTTAAAACAACTCATATTAAAAATGATAAAACGATGACATCTTTAACCTAATTTGATTGGCCAAAGATTATGTATCCATTTTTAAAATTTTTCACTTTTTTTCTATTAGGAGAAATTTTCACCATGTTGAAGAAAGTAAAATAATATTTTTACATGAGCTAATGATTAATCTTAAACTTCCGTTTCAACTATATATTTCAGGCATTTAATACTTTAAAAAATGGAAAATGGATAACTAAAAATTCAAGTCATAATAATAAAAATGGATATTATGTTATTTACACAAATAATCATCTTTTTATGAACAATTATGTTGCTCCAATTATGTTAACTTCCAATCCTACGAACTTTTAAAATTATTCAATTAAATTTTTTTTTTCTTCAAGCAATTTTTAGGAGATAATTGACCTAATTAATTGTTATTAATAAAAGTGAAGGGTTGAATATTCATAACACATATATTCAAGATTCTTTTTCTTTTCAAGGATGTTTCAATATAATTTTTTTAATTTATATTTAAAACCATATATTTATGGTTCAATCTATTTCATATTGACTGCAAATAAATCAACAATTCCCATTAAAAATAAAATTCAAAATTAGTTGTTATGGGAATGATTTTTTATATTTAAATACAATGCAATAAAATAAAACAAATTTTAAAATTAAAAATGGAGTAAACAAATTGGTAAAAATGATGTATCCTATGAAATCAAATGAAATTTATTTAATTGAGTTTTATATTTACCTAAAAAACAAGTTTTAAAAACTGGGACTCCGTTAAAAACAAATATTTTAGATATCATACAACCTATGGAATCAAATATTTATATACACATTAATTAAATTAAAAGTAGAAAAAATTGAGTAAAAAAATCGATCATGTAGAGGGAAGTGATAAGGGAAGTGATAGCCGATGTTCGTTATTTGGCTTCGACTTTTTTCAAGATTATTTGATCTTCATTTGTTTTATTCCCACATCTTTCTCTTCCTACACTCTTTTTCCATTTTCAAGCAATATAACAAAGCAAACAAAGGTAGAGGAGTTATTAAAGTCAATTAACCACGTAAATAAACTCCTAAATCAAATCCATTAAAAAAAAAAGGAAAAAAAAAACCCGCAGACACATATGCACAAACACACACTTGCAAAACAAAACAAAAAAACAAAAAACAAAACAAAATATTTGGCTACTTGTTTCCAAAAAAAAACAAAAACAAAAGAAACACACATTTCCAAAAATAAATAAATAAATAAACAAACAAAATATTTCAATACAAGCTACTTGTTTCCAAAAAAAACAAAAACAAAAACAAAAACAAAAGAAACACACATTTCCAAAAAACAAACAAACAAAATATTTCAATACAACACCCAAAAGAATTGCTGAAGAAAAAGCTACCTATTCGAAAATGTTTTGGCCGAGGATCCCATCATCCACATGCAAAATGCAAAACAAATTTAAAGAATTAAAATGGAGTAAAAAAAATTGGTAGAGATTATATATTCTATGAAATCAAATGAATTTAATTGTTATATTTAAATTCAAATTTGCGTAAAACAAATATGGTAGATATCATGCAATCTATGACATCAAAAATTCATATACACTACAGTTAAATTAAAAAATAGGAAAAAAAAAAAAAAGTAAACAAATCACATAATCTTCTAATCCATGGAGAGGGAAGTAATAGCTAATGTTTTTAATTCTCTTAGGTTATCTTCATTTGTTTCAATGAAATTACTATAATCAATGGACATATTGCCCTGATCTCTCCCTATATATAAACTCTTAAATCAAATCTCTAAAAAAATACACACATTTGCAAAGAAACAAACAAATAAAATATTTACATGAATTAGTAAATTAATGAACATATTGCTTTGATCTATCAATGTAAATAAACTCTTAAAACTCCTAAATCAAATCCCTAAAAAAGCAACACACACTTACAAAAAAAACAAACAAGTAAAATATTTTGATACAACACTAAAGGATTGCTAATAAAATCTATCCGTTTGAAAACGTTCAGGCCGAAGATCCATACTTCGACGAGGCAAATCTCTTCCTCTGTCCATCATAAGATCCAACGGCCTCGTGAAAAAAAAAAAAAAATCATTTTCACAAGTAGTCTTCTATTCTTCTCATGAAATTAGGATTTCTTTTGGGGAGTGAAATGGTATATTAAAAAGAATTTTTTCGTAACTAAATTTGTTATCTCCATAGAGAAAATTATATGTATGTGCCTATTTGTAGATTTTTTTTTTTATTGGAAAGATTTGTTTAATTGATGTGTCCTTTCATAAATGAAGTGTCTTGCCTAAAAGTTTTAAAAAGACAAGATTTAAGGGCAAAGTATACATTTTCAAAAAATTGAAAAGCAAAGAAGGAAGTTAAAAATTCTCTCCTCGTCCATTTTAATATAGTATAGATGTAAACATACCCAATCTACACTCAATTGGCACCTCACCTATTTAAATTAGAGAAAGTCGAATTTTCTCACCTTCTTGTTTAAACTAGATACAAGTGAGGTTATTTTTTAGCATCTATTACTATTTGACCTAGGCCATATTTACTAATCCTTAATCAAAATTGCTACATAACAGAATATTGTTAATTGATTTTTTTTTTAAACAAACCCACTTTTCACATCATTGATTATGTTTATTGAAAAGTAAACGTGACTTTAATACTCACTCACTCACTATCTTCCAGACTTGTTACTTTTTCTTATAAAATGAATTAATATCAATCTTCTAATCATCTAGAAATTTATTATTTTATTTTAACTGACATTTGAAAATTATAAACTCATAAACTTAAAACTATTATTCAATCAAGATTCAAAATATTAATATCTAGAGAAATGTCGAAGATTTACTTTATGAAAATATCTCTAAAATGATGATGCAAATGAAATATCAAGAAAAATTAGACTTTGAAAAGTGTTGCAATCAACCCCTTAGGTTAAAATTGGGTAACTCACACATATGGAGAAGGGCAAATTTGTCATTAGAAAAAAAAATGCTCAGCGTTACTGAGGGATCAAGGAGGAAGACGAAAAAGTGACCATTTTAGTTAAAATAGGGAGAAGAGAGTTTGCGCGAGGGAATAAAAATATAAGCTCTTTGCTTCAACGTGATTCAATGCTTCTTCATCTCCTTTTTTTACTTGTCATTAATTAACCCTGCATAAAGAACATTCAGCCCATGAGTAGCAACATGAGTAATTGGATCTGTTAAACCATCTTCAATGGCAACACCAACCAAATTAACCCTTTTACCTTAAAGCAATATGGGGTTTTTCTTTAAAATGTAATACCCAATTGAAGGCACATATTTCCCTACATAGCGTTCCCTGTAATCGGAATGGATCGATTCAGACGACGAAATTGCAGTAAAAAGATACTTAGAAAGAGAGTATTGGATTTTAGAGATATCATCTCTTGTTGTTGCAATGCTGAAGCCAGTTCTAATTGGGCCAAATCTTCGATTCCATGAGCCGGGATTGGGGATTAGGCAAATGGGTTCGACTTTTTGTTTGTGGGAATTGACTCGCCATGGACCGAGCTCGAAGAAATTACCGACGGCCGCTTGAAGCCAAATTAGAAGAGGGGTTGGGTTTTCTCAAGGGAAGAAATTGGGGTTTGGGCTTCGTAGAAGGTAAAGAAAATGGCGGAGCCGGTGGTGGAATTGATTGGAAGATAGCCAAATTTTGTGGGAAGAGCTTCAAGCAGGAAAAATGACAATGGAAATGGAAATGAAGCGAAGAAGAAGAGAAGAAAACAAATATAATTTTAATCCAATTTGCCCTTCTCCAGCGTATGTGTGGTTTACCCAATTTTAATCTAAGGAGTTAATTGCAACACTTTACAAAGTCTAGGGGAGGTGATTGATCAAATTAAAAATCTAGGGGTATAAGGGTGGGTTGTGCAATTTACCCTAGAAATTAATAAACAAACATTTTACCAATTTTTAAATAAGTTAAAAATGGTTATTGTAAGCTTTGTATTCAATATAATTCCGAGACGAAACAACCCTAGTCCCCAAGGGACAGTCTTCCAACCAAAACCATAAAAACTAGCGTTTATTAAAAAGCAACATTAAATTCAAATAATTACGCTTCAATCCCCATACCGAATTTTCCAGAGAAAATATTAGGCCTCGGCGGGGGTTCACTCCCCTCCGGCCGCCGTTGCAGAAGCATCTCCGGCGGCCCTACTTCGGAGCCACTCAACCATATCCCCAAATACAAGCTCCACATTCTCTTTAGGCTCTCCAATCAACTGGTGCCACATACCTGGATATATCTTCAGCGTCTTATCTTTACTGGCGGCGCGTCGGTATAGCTCCTCCACACACGCCGGATCGCAGATCACATCGTCGCCGCCGTGCGCTATCAGCAGTGGAACCTCCACCTCGTCGAACCTCTCCTGCAACTCTCTACACACTCTCATAAGTTCCTGAGCGGTCGCCGCGCGAGGACGCGCCACCACGCGTCGGGGACTCGCCGTCGCAAGTTTCCGTTTCCAGTCGACTTTGAAGGATACCTCCGGTATGGATCCACGCGTGGGAACCACGCGCCAAGTCGGAATCAAAGCAGCGGCTAGGGATAGAAAGTGCTCCAATGGCCACGGCGGTTTGAACTTGGCGCTGATTCCACACATGGCGCCGTTCAGAACGACGCCATTCCACGGTCGCGAGCTCTCAGTCGTCGATTTCTGACGGAGCGTGATGAGAAGAGCAATCGCGCCGCCGAGCGACTCGGCGTAGAGGAAGGAAGGCAACGACGGCGCGTGACGCTCACGAAACGCGTCGAAGAAGGAAATACAGTCGTCGACTACGGGGTTGATGTCAGGTATGTGATATTGAAGGCCTTCGGAGAATCCATGGCCTTGATGATCAATGGCACAAGTGATGAATCCGGCCTTGGTAAAGTGGACGGCGGTGAGTTGAATGAACCAGCTAGATTCGCCGGTGAAGCCATGGACGATGGCAATGATTCCGATTGGTTTGATTGAAGGGACAGGGATCCACCACTGAGTGAACAGCTTAATGCCTCTGGAATTGGTGATGAAGTCAGAGCCGTGAGTGACAGAATGACGGGAATAGAACTCGTCGGCGGTGAGAGAGCCGAAGGGGCTCCGCTCGTCGGCGCCTTCCACCGGATGAACCATTTGCCGGATCGGAGGTTTTCAATTCACAATGTTAGAGTGAGGAGAGTGTTAATTTGCGTTTCTGTGTGAGGGGAAAATTAGGAATGGGGAGTGAAAGTGATGTTATTTTGGGTAGTTATCGGGACATGGGAGGTGGTTGGGGATCTTTAATTGTTTGTCTACCAAGGTTTGCCTTTCTCATTGGATGTTAAAATTAAAACTTATATAATTGATAATAATTGTATAAGTTTAAAGGTTTCATTTCTTATCATTTTTTCGATTATTACAAGTTTGGGACCGATTGTCACAATTGAAAGCTTAAGATATGATTACAATTATCACTATCATCATATTTTAGAAGTGGTTTTTGCAATTTACCCTTTAAAATATAATAATATTTTGGTTAATACATCATTACTTTTAATAAATCTTGAATTTAGTCCTAATTTTCATTGAAATATTAATAATAATTTTCTCGAATATTTTTACAAACTTTAGGTAAAAATGCTAATAGTTTGTATAACTTTTTTAAAAAAAAAAAAAAACAATAACCAATAATAGAGATTTTTCAAAAAAAAAAGGTATAGAGATTAAAATTTACCAATATATATAATTGGATTAGAAACAGTGTATTAAATTTTCGTCATATTTTTTACATTTCCATGAATTGACATTGAAAAGTGAATCAACATTTTCATTATATTCTAAAAAAGTTCATGCAACACCGAAAAAATAAACCATATATCATTTATATGAATATAATATAAATAATAAATCGCTTAAAAAAGGAGAATATCTATTTACCAAATTACTAATTTAATTTTTTTAAAACATCATGTTTTTATATTTTTTTCTAGGAGCATTCATCTTTAAAATTAGGGGTCCTATAATTCTTGTTTAGGAAGGGATTAAGAATCCATATAGAAATAAGAGTCACTCATTCTCAATTGGTTGTTAGTTTAAGAAGGATTTGTATTTTCTTCCAATCGACATTCAAAAATCTCCAACTTAACATAGCCATGAAAAGGATTGGAGCAATCTTCCCTGTGATTCAGTAGTGGAAGAAGAAAGCACTTTCAAGCATTTTTCAAACCTTTGACCTCTTGGTCGAGAGCATACCTAAATCACTTGAGGTATGTGTTGGGTTATATCACTTTTAATGAAAGTCCAATAAAGGCCCAATTGGACTTTTTCTAGGTATTGTTTAAAAACAATACATCAGCCACCGGTCAAAGTCTAGAACACAAATCGAGAGCTAAGAAAACCGTAGAAAATTAGAGTTTCTTTGCAATCCGACCAATAATGTTCTTCAGCCAATTGGGGATCAATCGGTGGTCCGATCGAACTAAAATTTTGACAGTGTGTTCTTGACACAAGAGTCTTCAATCTGGACGGTGGAGATTTCATTTAGAGCTACCGATAGTCACATACCGTGGGTAATTGGTTGCCACTTCAAGTGGGAAGTTTCCAATTTTATTCTTCTCAATTTGTTGTCGTTTTGTTACCAAGATTGTTATCTTGAGATATTTAATATGTATGCCTCTAATTGTGACTAGGGAGAACTCATTGTAACCCATTATTGATTATAGTAGAGATTTTGACTTCAGTCCGTGGTTTTTTACTCCTCAAATTGAGGGGGGTTTCCTTGTTAAAATTGCTTATGTCCTTACTTGATTATTAATGTTGTTGCTAGTAAATTAGTATTCTATTAGATTCACACAAAAGTGGAATAATTTATCCGAAGAATATAATGTTTATCCCAACAAAGTGGAATCAAAGTCTTGGTTAAGTTAATTGGGTTTACCTTGTGTTGAATATGGATACTAGTTCGGCTAAGATGGTTACCCTCATGCACGGACTATGTGGAACAAGCTTGAGTCGCTATGTGCCTCTAAAACTGGTAATAATAAAATGTTTATGATCAAACAAATGATGGCGTTGAAGTATCAAGATGGAACACTCATGTTAAATCACTTGAATACATTCCAAGGTATCATTAATCAGTTATCTAGGATGAATATCAAGTTTGAGGATGAGATACATGGGTTATGGGTATTTGGCACATTGTCGGACTCGTGGGAGACATTTAGAACTTCCTTATCGAACTCAGCCCCAAATGGTGTACTAAGTATGGACTTAGTAAAAAGTAGCATATTGAACGAGGAGATGAGAAGAAAGTCGCAAGGCTCTTCTTCACAATCAGATGTTCTTGTTACTAAAAAAAGGGGGAAGAGTAAGAGTAAAGATCCAACGGAGAAAGATAGAAGCAAAAATAAAGGGGGGCCGGTTTGCAAATGTTGAGTGTCATTATTGTCACATGAAATGGCAAAGAAGCATGGTCGAAAATTTAAAATGGACAATAAAAATGATAAAGTCAAGGAAAAGAAGAATGACGATGACAGTGATGTAGACACAATTACTGTAGTCAACGAAGATTTTTACATCTTATTTGACGGTGATGTTCTAAATCTTGCTACACAACAGAGCAGTTGGGTGATTAATAGTGGTGCCTCATATCATGTTACATCAAAGAGGGATTTCTTTGCATCCTATACACCTGGTGATTTCGAAGTGTTAGGATGGGTAATGATAGATCAGCATAAGCAATTGGCATCGGAGATGTACACTTGGAGAACAAGAATGGTTCTAAGCTGATTTTGAAGAATGTGAAGCACATTCCTGATATTCGCATGAATTTGATTTCTATAGGTAAGCTCGTTGATGAAGGTTTCGGCAATACCTTCTATGATGGTAAATAGAAACTTATTAAAGGCTCTATGGTGATAGCTAAGGGAGAGAAATATTCCTCACTGTATTCACTAATTGTGATATGAATACAGTGAATGATGAAGCGAGTGTTGAGTTTTCACATAAAAGACTCAGTCACATGAGTGAGAAGGGTTTGAAGATTTTAGCCAAGAAAAATAATCTTCCTGATATACATAGCGTATCCTTAAAAAGGTGTCCTCATAGTTTGGCAGGGAAGAGGCTAGAGTTACTTTTAAGTCATCTCAACATTCAAAGAAACCAAATGTACTAGATTTGGTACATTCTGATGTGTGTGGTCCTATGAAAATAAAAACACTTGGAGGTGTGTCATATTTTGTGACGTTTATTGATGATCATTCAAGGAAAACATGAGTCTATACCTTGTAGACTAAAGATCAGGTATTACAGGTGTTTAAACAGTTTCATGCCCTTGTTGGGAAAGAAATTGGTAAAACATTGAAGTATAATTGGACTGATAATGGAGGTGAGTATTGTGGACCTTTTGATGAGTATTGCAAAAATCATGGTATTTGATATCAAAAGACACCTCCTAAGACTCCTAAGTTAAATGGCATAGCTGAGAGAATGAACAGAATACTAGTTAAGAGAATGAGATGTTTGCTTTCAGAATCACAGTTATCACAATCGTTCTGGGGTGAAGCATTGAATATGTACATGTTTTGAATCTCAAACCATGTGTTCCTTTGAGATCAGAAGTTCTGAACAGAATATGGTCAAATAAGAATATATCTTATGATCACTTGCGTGTCTTTGGTTGTAAAGCTTTTGTTCACGTTCATAAAGATGAGAGATCGAAGCTTGATGCAAAGACTCGACCGTGTGTATTTCTTGGCTATGACCAAGATGAGTTTGGTTATAGACTATATGATCCCGTACAGAAGAAGCTCATAAGAATTCGAGATGTTGTGTTTGATGAAGACCAAACGATACTAGACATTGAGAAACAGATAAAACAGAGTCTGAGCACAATGATGATCTGATTGATTTGAGTTCAGCTTCTTTGACACAACCTTCTACACAGATTAAAAATGAGGTTCAAGATGATCAATGTGTTGAAACAGATGAGGGTTCTGAATAGGTTGAGGCAGATGATAGTGTTCAGGAACAGTTGTCAGAAACAGAAGTTCCTACAGATGTTTCACTCAGGAGATCTGTCAGAGATCGTCGTCCGTCAACAAGATATTCAGCTAATGAATATTTTTTATTGATTGATAGGGGAGAGCCTGAGAGTTATGAAGAAGCCATAGAAGATGAGCACAAAAGAAAGTGAATTGATGCCATGAAAGATGAGATGTCTTTACATGAAAACCACACTTTTGAGCTTGTGAAATTGCCTAAAGGAAAAACTACACTGAAAAATAAGTGGGTTTATAGAGTGAAACAGGAAGAACATACCTTAAATCTGCGTTATAAAGCGAGAATGGTTGTCAAAGGGTTCCATCAGAAGAAATGTGTCGATTTTGATGAAATTTTTACTCCAGTTGTCAATATGTCTTCTATACATGTAGTTCTGGGTTTGGTAGCTAGTATTGACTTAGAGATTGAGCAGATGGATGTTAAGACTACATTTCTTCATGGGGACTTAGATAAAGAAATCTACATGGAACAACCAGAGGGTTTTGTGCATAAAGGCAAAGAGCATCTGGTGTGTAAATTGAAGAAAAGTTTTTATGGGTTGAAATGAGCACCGAGGCAGTGGTATAAGAAGTTTGAGTCAATTATGGGGGAGCAAAGCTACAAAAAGACTACTTCTGATCATTGTATTTTTGTCCAGAAATTTTCTGATGATGATTTTATTGTATTATTGTTTTATGTTGATGACATTTTGATTGTTGACAGGAATGTTTCGAGAATTAACCGGTTAAAGAAACTATTGAGCAAATCCTTTGCCATGAAGGATTTGGGGCCAGCAAAGAAA
Source organism: Benincasa hispida (assembly GCF_027475165.1). NCBI lineage: Eukaryota > Viridiplantae > Streptophyta > Magnoliopsida > Cucurbitales > Cucurbitaceae > Benincasa > Benincasa hispida. Next base: position 38,192,810 of record NC_143484.1, on the reverse strand, counting down.
ATTCTTGGAATTCGAATAGTTCGAGACAGAACTTCCAAAAAGTTGTATAAGTCACAAGAGCAATACTTGGAAAAGGTGCTTGAGCATTTCAACATGAGTAAAGCGAAACCGGTCAGTTCTCCTTTATCTAGTCACTTCAAACTAAGTAGCAAACAGAGTCCTTCTATAGATAAAAAGAAGGAAGATATGAGCAAGATTCCTTATGCTTCAGCAGTTGGGAGCTTGATGTATGCCATAGTATGTATTAGACCTGATATTGCTCCCGTTGTTGTTGTTGTTAGTCCTTTTATGTCCAATCTAGTAAAACAGCATTAGGAGGAGTCAAATGCATCATGAGATATTTGAGAGGTACTTCTAATTTGAAGCTCACATTTGGAGGTGGAAAGTCAGTTCTTGTTGGGTACACTGATTCAAATACGGCAGGAGATCTAGACAATAGAAAGTCTACTTTTGGTTACTTGATAACATTTACAGGTGGTGCAGTGTCTTGGCAGTCAAGGTTGCAAAGTGTGTTACACTTTCTACAACTAAAGCAGAGTATATTGCAGCAGCAGAGGCTTGTAAAGAGATGTTGTGGATGAAGTGTTTTATATAGGAGCTTGGCTTCAAACAACAAAGATATGTGATATATTGCGATAATCAGAGTGCTATTCATCTTGGTAGGAATGCTACATTTCATTCTAGAACAAAGCATATAAATGTGAGGTATCACTGGATGAGAAATACTTTGAATGATGAATTGTTTGAGCTTGAGAAGATACATACTGATCATAATGGATATGATATGTTGACGAAGAATCTACCAAGAGAGAAGCTTGAGTTTTGTCGTTCCGCCGCAAGAATGACAAGATCCTCCACAAAGTGAAATAGGGGGAGATTTGTTAAGTTATTTCACTTTTAGTGAAAGCCCAATAAAGGCCCAATTGGGCTTTTTCTAGGTATTGTTTAAAAACAATACATCAGCCGCCGGTCAGTGTGCAAAACGCAAATCGAGAGTTAAGAAAATGGCAGAAAATTGGAGTTTCTTTGCAATCTGAACAGTAACGTTCTTCAGCCATTTGGGGATCAATCTATGGTCCAATCGAGCTCAAACTTTGACAGCGTGTTCTTGACATGAGGTTCTTCAATCTAGACGGTGGAGATTTCGTTTGGAGCTACCTACAGTCAAATACCGTGGGTAATTGGTTGCCACTTCAAGTGAGACGTTTCCAATTTTATTTTTCTCAATTTGTTGTTGTTTTGTTGCCAAGATTGTTATCTTGAGATATTTAATGTGTATGCCTCTAGTTGTGACTAGAGAGAACTCATTGTAACCCATTATTGATTATAGTGGAGAATTTGACTTCGGTCCATGGTTTTTTACTCCTCATATTAAGGGGGTTTTCCACGTTCAAATTGCATGTGTCCTTGATTATTATTGTTGTTGCTAGTTAATTAGTATTCTATTAAATTCACACAAGAGTGGATAATTGATCCGAAGAATATAGTGTTTATCCCAACAGTATGTTGGGAGTTCCTAAATCTAAGTTACATGTATATATAATTCCCTGGTTTAGGTTTAACAATATCTTCAACGTAATGAAAAGAAAAGGAGATCAATATGTGCCAATGTTCATTAACGCTAGAATTACCTGTACATGGCTAGGCTACAGTACAAATAATGTAAATATCATCTGCATCAATCAGCTGTCTTTATCAATTCCAAGCATCTATTCTTCAACAACATTAATGTTCTTCTTCGGAGAGGCAAGCTGCAAGAGCATGATGCTAATATCAAATGTTTGCAAGATGCACACTTTTACTATGAATTATCTATCCTCAATGAAGAACATTGTCATAATAGAATATGAACGTAAGAGGAAAGACAGTCTCGAGCTTGCCACAAATGGGTGCTTAAAGAAAGATGTAAGTTTAAGAAGTAATTGTTAAGGGTAACTCAAGATTTTCCACAGTATTCCTAATATTTTGGTATTGTAGTGCCCCATGTAAGCCGAACAAATTTGGCACTACTACAAAGTTCAAACGAATCATGGAAAAGAAAAACATTCTCAACCATCACAGAGAAAACGATCTTTTAAGTATCATAACATGGTCCTTGGGAATACATAGTAATATGTCGATAAAAAAAACTAAGTTAAATGAAATACGCTTAAGCTTTTAAGACAAATGGTAATTCAACATGTGTTTGAACAAAAGTTTTATGTTCAAACTTCGAATCAATAGTAATAAGCATTTGTTGGTCTCATACTAATTATCGAACCTACAAGCATCAACTTAAGTTGTCAGATCTAGAAGTGGTCTAGTAATGACAATTCAAAAGATCTAGATGTTTTTGACAATTGTTCATGACATCAAACACGTATACGATTGAAGTTCGTTGAAGGAATAGAATCCCGAACTACTCTTTAGTCGAGTAAAAGTCAGTAAGACACGGGGAATATTCTGCTTTTAAGAACTAGATAATGCCCTGCACGTTTTCTCTCTAGAGCTTGTTTGAAATGACTTTCTAAGTGCTCAAAGGTCGGTTTCGTGCAGATTTTTACTATCAGTTCCATTCAAAACAAATCCATTGAAGCCTTCAAAGCTTCCTCGTCCCTAGACTACAAATTCAAATGAGAAAACTGCAAGAACCAGCAATAAAGCAATGGAAACCTATCCTCGAAAACGGAAAACTAAAATTTAAGAAATTTATCACTTTCAAGCTATGGAATTTGTAATACTCCTCTTACTTGTGGAACCTAAATGAGCACAAAAGCTAAAAAGTGAAGTAGTCAGGATACGATTCCTGTAGCTTTGTAAATGTTAGATCACTCTTCAACTCAAAAACCAAATTCAATTATAGCGAATTTATTCTTTTCAGTATACTCTTAACAATACCCAAACACAACCAAAACCCTCAGCCCCAACTATCGAAGCTACCATAGACATTTCAAATCCAAAATTCAAGATCAATCACCTTGTAAACTTAAAATTAGGACCTAATCGGTAAATTTTATATGCAAGATGGAATTTCAGAAGATGATTTTGAAAAGGGGAAAGAAGAATTAATGACCTCCGCAGCAATAGCAGCAGTAACAACAGGAGAGAAGAAGGAGGAGTTCTGAGGAGAATTCAAGTACTCGTTGACCAAAAGAAAGTGAACTGGAACATTCTGCAGGTTCGCCATCAGCAGCATCAGAAGCTTGTTCTTTATCCAACAAGTTTTGTTTGCTCGAAGATTGCTGCTGATGCTTTTGAATTTTCATTCTGTGGAGGTTCCATTCCAGCTTTTTGATGTAAGCGTGCTTGAAAGAGTCTCTGATCCTCGTCGAAGGCCATAGATGCATCTTCCCCTCTCGATTGGGATGAACAATGAAGAGGGATGAAGCTTCTATCAGAGTATTTCACAAAAATTGACTTCTATTTTGTATTGTTTGTGCATTTTGTTTTGAAATATACGATAATTTTAGGGCAGACTTTCAATTTCTAGTGCCATTTTTTCCCATCTCGTGAAGTCAATTTATCTTCATTTTTTTTATTTCCTTCCATTCTCTACCATATTTTAATTAATTTCTAAATTTGTTGTTAAATAATTGTTATCCTGACAAAAACAATAATAATAATAATTTATTTTCTTCTTAAATTTTAAAATTTTAAAATGTTAGATATTTAAGTTCCATTGAGTAACTATTTGATTTTTTTAAAAAAATATTAAATCCATAAATATTACTCTTACATCTAAATTTCTTCTTTTGTTATCTACTTTTTATCAATAATCCAAAAAATCAAACAAAATTTTGAAAACAAAAAAAAAAAGTAACTTTTAAAAACTTGTTTTATTTTCGAATTTAGCTAAAAATTCAACTATTGTACTAAAAAAAGATGCATATCGTTATAAGAAATAGGGGGAAAATAAGCTTAATTTTCAAAATGCGTAAAAAAAAACGAAATAACTACCGAAGAATCTAATTTTTTAGTTTTGAGTTTTATTTTAAATTAGTTTCTAAGTTTCAAAATTTACTAATTATCTTAAATAATTCTTGTAAGAGATCTGGAAAGTTTTAAATGTAGACTTAAAAAATTATTTGAATTAACATGAATGCATCAACCAAAAACATGAGTCAAACAATCAAATTTACAATTTCTCATACAATTTTGATCGGAAAAGTTGGTAAGAAAACTGATGAATGTTATTAATGGCATTTAATAAGTAAGGGATAAATGTAATTTTGCATATGACATTTTCCATGTTGATCGCCCGTCGAGAAAAAATCTAGTTTTTTCAAAAGATTTTTTTTTTTTTATCAAAAACATAAATATTCATACAAAAAATACTATAAAATAATTTTAAAACAAAAAAAAATGATAATTTACTGTCATTAAAATCTTGGTAGTGAGAATTAATATGCAAGAAATAGGTTTTCTACCAATTGGGTAAAAGGATTCGAACTACATATCTCATCGATACTAACACATTTGGATGTCAATTGACATATGCTTACTTTAATTATTATACAAAGATAGTTAATGATCAAGAAAATTTAATTTATTGTTTATATGCTAAAAAAAATAAATAAAAAAAAAACTACTAACAACTTCTAATAAAACTAATGCTAATTTACGAGTTTTGATTTTAAAAAGATGTTAGTTGTGGGGAGAGATTTTAAGGAAAATTGTCAGAAATACCATGTTTAAGTTTTCACCTTACAAAACTAGCACGTTTTTTGAAAATTAGATAGGATAGTTTTTCTCGGTCCATCTTGGACGAGAGTAGCCACCGAGATTTAGTTAAAGAAACAACGTTTTCTAACTTATCAATTGTTTTGACCTTCTCGGTACATCCTATTACACATTCATATTAGATTTTTTTTATTAATCTTCCTAAATCTTATACAAACTATCAAAATAGATTTTCCAATTGGGTTTTCCAATTATCAAAATAGATTTTCCAAATTGATTCATTTTCAAATTTTGGAAATATCAAATTTTGCGACAAATTAGATAAGATTTGGGAAATATATAGAATTTCAATATTAATCTTGCCTGAAATTCCTCCGAGAAAGTTCAAATATATGAATTTGGGTGTTAATTATGCTTGAAATTTCACCGAAAAAGTCTAAATATAGAATCTCGATGTTCTTTTGCACGGGTCTGAGAACCACATAATCTTTTCAAATTATATGCAATCTCTCCAAACCTTATACCAACCCTTTGAAGGATGCGTGAGCACTCGCGTGGAAGTGGATCGTAGACCAATATTATTTTATACAGAAACAAAAAATTCAGAATTAAAAAACGATTGGTATGCATCTAAATTACAGCATGCTTTACACGAAAGAAAACATCGAGGAAATTATGAGTTTTGAAGTACTTACCCTTGAAGTCACAAATCTTCACGTAATTCCTCTCGATCATGATCTCAACGTTCTCCCACGAACTCTTCGAACCAAAAGAACACAGCAACGACAAAACCTAAAATTTGGATACCACCACTAGAAACCTTGGTATTCTTCTTGCTCCCACAATTAAATGAGAGAATAAGGGGGGAGTTATCCCCTCCCTTTATTAATTCAAAAAAATAAAATTTAAAAAAAAAATTAAAAATTTTAACTTAGTTATTATATATATATATATATATATAATATACTATATGTTATATCTAATATAACACATAACCTATAGTTTATATTATATCATATATAATATAACCCATAGTTTGATATTCTCTCATTTAACCTATAGTATTTAATATGAATCATATTTGTATTAAATTTAACTTATAGTTTTATATGAATCACATTCATATAATTAATATTTGAATCAAATTCAAAGATTTATTTTCTCTCTTTATATTATAATGTATCATATACATTATATTAATTTTATCATATATAATTAATTTCCTCATTCGATTCTCATTAATCCTAGTTGAGCTATCGAGGGGACCTTATGTACCTATAGATTGAAGATCCAATGGTACTTGATCAATTAATTAAACTCTTTAATTAAATAAACCAACTTCCACTAAAGACCGATAGCTGCACTCTTCACACTATAGATATATTTATGTGTCCATTGGATATAACCAATTAATGGTGGGTTGACCCTCCACAAATTGCTCGTAAGTACAGTTGGGCCAAAAATACCGTTTTGTCCTTGACCTTCCACAAATTGCTCATAAGTATAGTTGAGCCAAAAATACTGTTTTATTCCTATAATTACATCTAACTCCTTAAATACCACTGATCCCTCTAATGAAAAATAAATCATAGTCCAACTATGACCAACCCTCTCTCAGACCAGGAGAGGATGTGCGTCACGCTGTTCAAGCCTCAGAATCAGCCCTTAAGATAGTAATTTCTCCACTTTCCCTAACAGTAGGGAATGAGTGAACTTCTTCTTGTAAAGTTGCGTTCCCAACTCCCCAATCAGACAAATCCCTAAAATGAAAGGCATATTGAGTCGGCGATACAGGCCATTCTCACCTATGCAAATCAAAAGACCGCCTTCATAGGCAGAAGTTCACATCTCACTCAGGATTCAAATCAAGTCACCTATGGTCATCCTAGTGAAATGTAAGTCTCTTCTATTAACAGTGTTATATAGTGAGACTATTCATTTCGTGGTCTGGTCTTATACGAACTTTTTGTATAGAACACCCCTCCTCAAGTGCACGAATGATTAGGATCAGATCATTTATAGCACTTTATAACAATTATAACAACTAAAAAGCGGATCATATTTGTAGTGTCATCAGGATAAGGTACCCAATCTTATCCATCTACTACAGACCGTTTAGGTTATCACTTAAACATGATCCACCTGTATGTCTCCACATATATGTTTAAGTTATAGGAGATAAACTTTTATCTTAGTTTAATGATTTTATGGGTTAATGCTACTAAATATCAAATAAAATGCCTTAGATTTTATTAGATAAATAAATTATTTGTACAATACAATTACAAAATACAAGACCCACGAGATTTAGGGCATCAACTCCAACACTCTTACCTCTTCCCGAATTTTCTCTTACAATATTTCTCAAAAAAATCTAGCAAATCTTACCTTCAATTTATATTTACACAAATTTCTAAATTGATTTACTGATTATCTAATTAATTTACCGATTATCTTTTCAAATTTCTTCCAATTGTGTAAAAGTGTGGTTTTTAAATTTTGGAAAGATTTTGGAAGATTACGTAACATTTGGATCTACCCAAATCTTATTATATAATCTAGCGAGATGTATCGAGAAGACCCAAAACAATCAATAAGTTAGAAAAAAATAAATTTTTAACTAAATCTCAGTGGTCGATCTCGTCCGAAATAGACCGAGAAAAACTATTTGAACAAGTTTTAAAAAAACGTGCTAAATTAATAAAGTGAAAATTTAAACATGTTATTTTTGACAATTTTTCAGATTTCAGTAAATAATCTTTAATATATAAAAACTCTAGATCTTTCGACAACTTTCAATTTTGGTGAAGGTATTAACGGCATCGAAGTTCCAAGTGTTGTACTTTTGGGATGTGGACGTTATGGAATGACAGTAATAATTCAATTGTGGACAAGTCCATCTCGATGGCTAATGTTGAAAAAAATGATGATATAATAATCTCTTGGTGCATGTGTGTTATATTAATCAATTGAATTATCTAAATTGTATACATGTTTTCTCCAAATGAACCCAAGTGTAAGTTTTAATGGAGTTTCTTGGGGATACCAAAGTCAAACACAGGGACTTCATATAACTAATGAAGTTAGTTAAATGATTTTCACAATATTTTCTAAATATTTGGTGACTCCCTTGAATAACTACTTAAGCATAATTGTAAATCAAGGTGAAGGAATGGTGTAGGTGGCATGCATTGACTATGTGTGTGATGGTGATGCGTTGAAGGTGGAAATCACAGATAGCAAGCGTTGAATTATCAATGAACAAGTGTAGTGTTCTTTTTTAACTTTAAGTTAATTTCTACACCTCTTGGTGCTCAAGCTATATTTATGTTATCTCTAAGATGCATGCTAAGTTAAGTAAACAAATTAGTTGACTTTATCTCTAAAGCAACTTCCTTCTTTAATGAAGTCCACAATCACTTTCTCTCTCAAGTAGTTGATTACTTCTACTTAAATCAATTAGCTAGATGGATTAAAGCAAGATAATAACCACATATTAAACAAGAGGAACTCACTTTTGCACTCAACTCATTAGGATGATGAATCACTCTACCCAACCCATATGCGATTTAGCTACTCATGATGGGTGAACTGAGGTAAAGAGATGGAGAAAATCATGATTGCATTGAAAGTAATTAAATAATACAAGTGAAAGTTCCATATCCAATGAGTTTAGAGATATCTAGAAGGTAAATAAAAGAGTTAGTTGAATGGATAAAGATTGGGGGTGTACATGAGTTAAGTTAGGCCAGGTTAGAGGATTTCGGGTTGGTAAGATACGTGAACCGATCGGTTCTTGATAAAGGGTCAACCCAACCCAATATTTTCAGGTTGGGTCATCGGGTTTCTATTTTTTTTTTTTTTTTTTAATTCTCTTCCTTGAATCCTTCTTGGGATCTTGATGGAGATCGTGAGGTAAGGCGTGAGCTGGGGAGTTGAGGGAGACGTAAAACGAACTGGGGAGGAAGGTGGAGAACTAGAGGCAAGAATCAATTATAGCACCATAGATAAAATTCAAGATATGAAGACAATATTTCAAAGGGGCAAAAGAGAAAACAAAAGAGGGGAGAACTTAAAAAAAAAAAAAAAGTGATCAAGGAGAATAAATTAAAGAAGAATAAGAATTACCCAAATTAAAGCAATGTCCTAAAAGTAGGGAAGAATGATGTTGACTTTCTAAAATTCATGTTCGTCTTCTTCCTCTTCTTCTAAATTCCTTTTTGTAGCAGCTTCTAAATTGTTTCTTTTCCTTTTTTATGGTGATTAGCGAGGCGAACTGAGGTAGATAGAGACAACAATTGAGCGAGATAAAGGACTGAGGAAGATGACGATTTTGGAAGCGAATGGAATTGGCACAAAAACTATCGAGTGGCAAAAGACCTAAAAATAAATTATATTTTACTATATATATATATATATATATATATATATTTCAAGTCGGGTTGGGTTGAACCAAACCAAAATTTTAATAACCCAAGACCCGATCCGAAACTAAAATTTTTTTAACCTAACCCTTACAGTTTGGGTTAAGTAGTTTAGGTTAGTCAGATTACTGAGTTTTCCTTTGGTTATGATGCTTGCTTTGGCTGTGAAGATGTATGGAAAGTGAACCAGAAGATCACTCTCTCGAGCTCAATCTCGACAGTCTCTCCTTAGTCTTCAGTGGAATAGACTTGGTCATTGTCTTCCTCTCTTATCTACGTATGTACAAAGATCTCTCTCTAAGTGTTTCACGCTGTGCCCAGAGATCTACCTTTTTTCACTAAGGACTTCTATTTATAGCCTTCGAGTTCAATAACTTGTTCTCTCTCATGACTATTTGACAGGCACATTAATTTCCATGCCCTGCTTCACCGCCTCTTTCGTGATACATTGATTGGCTCAGCTGCATCCTATTATGTCTACTACTAACTTGTATCTTGATTTGTTAGGAAGTGAACTTATGTAATGCACTAACCATGTGTTGATCAACTTCAGCACCTCGAGCCATGTGTCTTTGGCAAAAAAAAAAAAAAAAAAAAAAAAAAAAAAAAAAAAAAACAAAACATGCAGGTTTAGGTCTCTGCGGGGTCCCAACTAATTGGGTGGAGGAATCCCCAACTTGACTGAGGATGGGAAACAAACTAAGGACCTTGTTAGGGTCCCCGTCTGAGGATGGGGTGGGGATGAGGAGGGTATCCCCATCCCGACTCTCGACCCCAATTAGATTTTTAATTATATATATATATATATATAATGTAATGTAATGTAATAAGTATTTTAAATTTAATTAATTTTATAATATTATCTAAAACTTAAAAGGTCTTTGTAGTTAGTCTAATCCAACTTCCAAGCCTAATTACCTAAACCCTAATCTCTTTTCACCATTCATTTTTTATTTTCACTTCACCTTGTTTATCAAGTTCACGATTCATGATAGCCACAACCGCAAGGTTCACCATCTCATCTCTTCATATCTTTAATCTTCTCTGTTCTCCCCCTCTGAACATGTTGCCGCTGTCAAAGTAAATCACACCCTATAGTCTTCAAGCACACTTTCCTCTGTCGAACACCTTGTTGTCTGCCGTCTTCGAACAGGCCATCATTCGTCGTCAAGCACACCCTACTGTGATGAGTTACAAGGATCGGCTCCGAAGTCATTATTGTCGCTATGAGTTACAAATTTTGAGATCTTTGCTATTTTTTTAACAGGGGATAATGGGGATGGGTCCTTGGGGGATCTGTTTCCCCTGACGAGGAATCCCTGCCCTCGTCCCTGCCTTCAATTGATGGGGATAGGGGTAAATCCCCTCTCCCCATTCCGATCCCGTTGCCAACCCTATATGTGTCCATGTTTCTCCTTACAGCTTGATAATTTTTATTTTTTGTTCTTCAAATCCTGTATTTTAGATAGGATTAACAAGTTTCACAAGTGTTGAACGCAAAACTCATCTTTTAACATGATTTCCTTCTTAAGTTAATGCATTTCCTATTGAATTTCCTTGATTATTCTAAATAAAAGCTACAATAACTTATATTTCTTTAAGTTATTTGCTGATATTAGTATGAAATGTGAGTTGATCTTCGATTACATTGAAGATTTTTTACATGTGAATTTGAAGCCGAAAATAGAATTTGTTGTTGCCCTTTTGTCTCCTATGTAAGATGGTCCAAAATGGACTAGCAATTGATATGTTTTTTGTTCTAGATGACACTAGGTATAGTATTGGGGTTCTTGTTAAAAAGTCTAATGGTCGTTTTGTTACCGATTTGCAAGGTTTTAAACCAAGGACTCCGTCAACCCTTTCAACAGTGGCTTATGCTATTTTTGGACGGGTTTTAGCCGACTAAGTGAGTAGAGATCCAAGATTTCCATCTTTTGTCCGACTTGCAACTGATGGTGCAGATGTTAAATGACCAAATTGGTGTTTCCACTGAAGTGGGCTACGATTTTAAGAGATATTATTTCTTCTTATTTTGGTTTTCATAATATGTTGTTTGCCATGTTCGTAGATTGCCCAATGTGGCGCGTAGACATCTCCATTTCCATTGTAGGTAGCTTAGGAGCTTGATGTCTCTATGACATATATTTAACAGTTGTAATGAAGGTTTTCTTGTGTAAAAACAAAACAACTTTCATAGAAATAAATGATGAAAGTACAAATAAAGCCTCATGTTAACTTTAGAATATATAAACAAACTTCTGTAACCATTTTATGAACACACAAGCATAGGAATAGGATTGTTGGCCAAGGATATAGGGGCATAAAAAATGAACATTAATAAGCCAAGTGGTTACAACTTACAATTACAATACAACAAGCTTAAAGTTAAAAACTAATAAGAAAGAAAAACAAAGCGCATATTTGAACAATCGCCCCCAAACCAAAAGTTAAAAAAAGCTTAAAAATGACTTTTGCTTGTGGAATACAATCATCAAACGGAGGGGCTGCTGCTGAAAGAACTGAAAGCCTTGCGAGCGCCGGCTCTCAAAATGAACTGATGGTAGAAGGCTGCGATTGCGGCCCCGACGAATGGCCCAACCCAGAATATCCACTGCAAAAGCCCAGTCCATTAACACTTTGTTAAGAATTATAATCCACAGATATTGCATTTAAGAATTAAAATTAACATGTAAATGAATTTGAATGTATAGAAAGATTAGATTAGATATTAGAGATACTAACATGGTCATCCCAAGGTTTTTGCCTGTTTAAGATAACAGCAGGTCCGAAGCTTCTGGCAGGGTTGATGCTTGTCCCAGTAATGGGGATGGTGGCCAAGTGAACCATAAACACAGCAAACCCAATTGGGAGTGGGCCCAATACCTTTTGTTATTTAAAAAAAAAAAAAAAAAAAAAAAGATCAAATCAAACTATTTGAAAACAGGCCAAAAAGACATTTGATTCAACAAGAAAATGATCAAAATCATTCAATACAACAACAAAATTCAACACTTGAGAATAAAAGAAAAAGCCAAAGAATAGCCTTCAGATAGAATCCAATCACGAAACTCGAAAATAAACAAGCAAGTCACAAATTCAAAGTTAGAAACGTGAGAGGAATAAAAAACAAAAAAAATGATTAAGCTAAAACTTTGACTAATAAAATAAACTCATGACATGAGTCAAAAGGTGAATCATTTCTTACCAAAACATGAAAAAAGTAAAAAGACAAGAAAACGTGACATTAAAGAGTTGGATCTCTAACAACCCATAGAAAAAGGCCATAGGGGTGATTGGACAGGTAGAACAGGGGTGAAAAGCCAGTCTCGTGAGACCCCAACCAATAGTAATATAATAAAAAAAGCTACTCCCAAAGTTTGCCCGTTGTTTAAAAGAATGTTTCTGTTCTCTATTACCCTTGACATAGGGTAAAAAATGATAAAATGGGTAAGTTATGTAATTTGGGAAGAAATAGAGTAGAGGGGTAATGACGTGGCAGCCATGTGGGAGAATAATAGGATTTAGTTCGGATGGAAGTGAGAGATTCTTACACAAAACCCAAGGCAATAAGTAATATAACAAAAAAGGAAACTCTAAACTCAAAGAAATAAAAAGGAAAAAAAATGAAGAAAAGAGGTAATTCTTTTATGATGGGGAAAGAATATTATATGAGGTGTCCAAAAAAGGTGACCAAAACTGACCCCAACGGCCTTAATGGCCACGCTGATGCCTAACATTTATACAGCTTTATCTTGGAAACAAAGGGTTTTTGCTGTAGCTCACATTGAATGGCCCTTCAAACCATTGGTGTGGTTACATGGGGAAACAAAAACCCTCATTTTCTTGGGAAGCAAACAAAGGGTTTTTGGAGTTTTAGGATCTGGGAAATACCTATTTTGAGCACAGATTTCTTTGACCATTTTTAATATGTTTTCTCAGCTTTCAAAACCATTCTATTCAGTTTCGTTTCGTTGTTGTTTAGTATAAAATTAGAATATTAATTACATGGACTAATATTTATAGCCACAAATAACAGATTAGGTGATGGATTTTGAAATTGATTTGAATCTTTGCTTTTTTTTAATACAGAAAACTATGGCCAAAAAAATTAATTATATAATAGGGTAGCTGTTCAGAACTATTCAAAACAAAATCCATACAAATATAACAGATCCATCCAAAATAACAAACAAAAATCCCACAGACAAATCCGAGATTCAGCGGAGCTACTGTACTGGCGGGTAACGCATGTTCATAATTAACTTTAAAAATATATTTAATATTTAAAACATCTGCAAATTGACACAAAATGATATTTAAATGAAGATTCTGTTAAATAATGAAAAGTAGTATGTTAGAGAAAGAAATTTTATAGGGCATATATTAAAATAAAAAACGTTAGAGGGAATGGAGTGAAAATATAAAAATAAATAAATAAATAAATTAGGGGAAGATAACAGAACGTACAGGAACATGGGAGTCTCTGGCGTTTCTCTTGGAATCAGTGGCGGAGAAGACGGTGTAAACCAAGATGAAGGTACCCACGATTTCAGCCCCCAAGCCGGTGCCTTTGGTGTAGCCATGGGCCACCTGGTTCGCACCGCCACCGTACTTGTTGAAGTAAGCCTTCTGGAACGCTTTCACGAGCCCCGTTCCGCATACGGCTCCTAAACACTGAGCCACCATGTACGCCACTGCCCGCACCAACGACACTTTACGAGCCAAGAATAGCCCGAACGTCACCGCTGGATTTATGTGCCCTCCTGCAGTTTATTTTTCCACAAATATATTAATTATTTTTTTAAAAAAATACAATATTATATTAATTACATTAAAAGAAATTATCAACCAAAAAATCTTAGTGATAATTATTTTCTCGTTACATGAAGAAATAAAATAATTATAAAGTATAAAATATTAAAGAACCCTGCTTTTCGAAATCTTCTTCTAAATATGTTGTTTTGTTTTATGATATGAAGATAAAAAAAACTATATCCAAGCGGTCACATCCGATACTTTCTATCAGTAATGTGGTCTCTTAACTTTTTACTCAAAGTAAAAATAAATGACGGACCAAGTAAAATCGTGAGTCACATTGTTACACGCTCTCGTTAATTAACAGACCTGAAATGCCGGCGGTGCAGTAGACAAGGACAAAGATCATGCCGCCAAAGGACCAAGCGATGCCGAGAATGCCAACGCCGTCGCAAGCGTCGGCACCAGGCTTATCGGTATCGGTCTGGCTATTGTAGCCAATCACAGTCAAGATGGTGACATAGAGAAAAAGAAGAGTGGCAGTGAACTCGGCGATGATGGCCCTGTAAAAGGACCACTTGCCGAGCTCCGCCGAGTCGAACAGCGGTGCCGGCGGAGGGTCCTGGTAGTCCTTGCCGGGGAACCCTCGCGCCACCGTCACGTCGTCTTTGGCCATAATCTAAAAAGGAATTGCAAAGAGAGATATTGAAGAGAAGAAGAAGGGAGAAAAGTTTGGGCGAGGAAAGGAGGAAGGAGAGTGGGGAATTTATATGGAGTGATGGGCGTGTATTGTCGTTGAAGTGATTTATTATTTTCTACGTGATTTTTTCTTTTAATTATTCTTCTTTGGAAACCATTACTATATTTGCTAATATTAGTTTCCATTTTATATAAGTTAAGTATCATTTTTCGTGGCTTATTATATAAGTTAAATTATAAGTTTATGAAATTTTAGAGTTTGTGTTTCTATCTAATAAGTCTTTCAATTTTAAAAAGTATTTAGAAGACACTTAGAATAATAAGTTGATTATTATAGTCTTGATTATCATAGTTAGGTTATAATAGTTTGTATCTGTGGTGTTGATTATTTTAGTTAAACTATTTTAATTTAGAATAAAACAGTAAACACCATAGTGAAGAAAAAAAAATGATAAATGTAAAATAATAAAAACCGTAACAAATATGAGTTTTAAAATAATATTAGGATAATTTTGTCTCAAACACCCCTTAGAAATTGAAACTTTAAAAAGTATTATATATCTTTTTTTGTTTTGTAATTCACAAAATTATTGGACACGAATCTAACTTTATGTTCTATGTACATTTACACCTTTCAATTTTAAGATTTTGAAAATTTTGAAAAATGTAAAAAGCGTCACATAAATTTATTAGACACACAACTAAAAGTTCACACACGTAACAGACATTTTAAACATACTATGTACAAAAGTGAGTGTTTAATAATATATTATATATCAAGAAACTAATCTCAAGATCAACCTCATGGCCTATTTTTATATGGCTCTTTATTCCGATGCATTTTTAAATGATTGTGTTTAGCTATTTAAAAAAAAAATGATCATGTTTAGCTTATGTGTTTTCTTAAATTTTAAAAGATAGTTTTAATTATTAATTTGGGACAAATTTTAGTTTGACTTGAAAAAAAAGGAACATTCATTCAGCAAATGATGATATTGAAATGTGGCAACTCAGAGATCTTAAATATGTTTTCGTGAGGGGGAATAAATATATTGTATTCTTTTAAAAGTATGCATTATATGAAATATGTGCTATTTTTCCTTTACTATTATTTTTTCTCATTGCGTTTTCCCAATAAGGTTTTAACGCATATTTCATATATATAAATATATGGGTATCTAAGGGGAAGTATTATAAATATCATATAAATATATTTCTAATACTTAGTGTCCTAAAAACCATATATGTCATTTTTCATATTGTTCACATGCCTTGTAATAATTCATGTTTGGTGTTCATTTAAGTCCATATCCTATTTGTCACTTTGCCTATAAATAGTTGCATTTGATGGTTCTCAATAAAATGCACATCGGTGAGAAATCCACTTCAAAATTCCATTAATTTTCATATCCAATTTTCTAATGTTAGTTATTTTATGATTTTGGTTATTTTATTTTAGATTATATTTATTTATTTATTATTATTATATAAATATATTTTTATATTATATTTTCTCCATATTTGTGTTCCCGTCGTGCTCTTCAATTTCACAACATGTTACCAGCACAAGCTCCTGTCATTTTTCCCATTAAAGGTATGTCGATTTTTCCTTCTAATTAATAAATCCAATGTCATTTTGCATATTCAATATTTCTTAAATTTCTAACATAAGCACAATATTTATGATAATGTTGCTAGGACAAATCTCACAAAAGCAGAATTTTTCACCTTTAACAGCAATAATTATTTGTCATGGGTACTTGATGCCAAAATCCACCTAGATGTTATGAATTTTGGGGAGACTATTAAAAAAAGGAAATATGACATCCAGTCAGGATAAAGCAAAAGCTACGATTTTTCTTCGTCGTCATCTCCACGGGGGAATGAAAATGGAGTATCTTACAATAAAAGATCCTTGTATCCTTTGGAAAATTTTGAAAAAAATGTATGATCATAAAAAAAGAGTTACTCTTCCTAAAACTCATTATGAGTAGATGCACTTGAAGCTACAAGATTTCAAATCAATAAGTGATTACAACTCCACATTGTTTTAAATCAGTTCAAAATTGTTGTTATGCGAAGAGAAAATTATTGATGTTGATATGTTAGAGAAGACATTTTCTACATTTCATGTCTCGAATATGCTTCTGCAGCAGCAATATCGAGAGAAATGTTTCAAACAATATTCTGAACTAATTTCATGTCTTCTCGTGGTTGAACAAAATAACGAGTTATTGATGAAAAACCACAAATCTCGACCAACTAAAACAACACCTCCTCGAAGTGAATGTTGTGAATGTTAATAATTGTGGTCGAAGTTGTGGTCGTGGTTGTGGTCGAGGTCATGATCGTGGTAGAGGAAAAAATTATATTATTTTCATGGTGGTCATTCTAATAATTTAAATTTCAAAAGAACCCACAAAATGATGATCATAAAGGAAAAACTCCACAAAAATAAAAGTTCAAAGAGTGTTAAAAATAAATGCTTCCGATGTAGAATGACTGGGCATCGGTCACGTTCCTTTCATACGTCAAAATACTTAGTTGACCTCTATCAAGCCTCCCTGAAGGAAAAAGATAAAAATATTGAAGCAAATTTTACATACCAGGACAATGACATATTTGACCCATCCCAAATGATACATTTGGATCTGGCGAACTTCTTTGAATCTTCTGAA
The DNA here is from genome assembly GCF_027475165.1 of Benincasa hispida. NCBI lineage: Eukaryota > Viridiplantae > Streptophyta > Magnoliopsida > Cucurbitales > Cucurbitaceae > Benincasa > Benincasa hispida. Next base: position 38,175,595 of record NC_143484.1, on the reverse strand, counting down.
AAGAATATTGGCACAGTTGGTGGAACATCAAGTGTTTCTTTTGACTTTGAGAATATCTAAACTTATTGTTGTTGTTTTCTTTTATCTATCTTATGTTGGGGTTGATGCATTAAATCTCGTAGGGTTCAGTTGTTTGTAAATATGTGTATGAACAAATATTTGTGATGTAATAATATTCACTATTGTCTTTGAAATATGACATATTTTAGTTGCACTAACCACAAACCAATAAACTAAGATCCCTGGTTATCGTTGTAACTTAAGCATGTATGTGATGACTTACAAGTAGATCGTGCTTTAAGTGATAACTTAAATGGTCTGTAGTATATGGATTAAGAGGGAAACCTTATCCTGTTGACGCTACGAGTGTGACTCACTTTGTAGATGTTACAAGTATTGTAAAATGCTACAAATAGTCTGATCCTGACCATTCATGTATTAGACATGCGAGTGGGGATGCTCTATACAATAGAGTTTGTATAAGATTGGACCACGAAATGTTTAGTCTCTCTATATAACATTTTTCATGACAAGAGACTTTCATTTCACTAGGATCACCATAGGTAACATGACCTTAATCTTAAGTGAGTTGGGAACTCCTACCTATAAAAGCAGTCCTTTGATTTGTATGGGTGCGAGTGACCAGATCACAACTCAAACCGACTACTTTAAAGATTCTTCTGATTGGGGAGCTGGGAACTCAACTACACAAGATGGAATTCACTCCTTCCCTGATTTAGGGGTAAGTAGATAAATTGCTCCCTTAAGGGTGATTCCGAAACTTGAACTATGTGGTGTCACACCTTCTCTTAGCCGAGAGAATTTGCTCATAATAGGTATATGATCACAACTCAAACCGACCACTTTAAAGATTCTTCTGATTGGGGAGCTGGGAACTCAACTACACAAGATGGAATTCACTCCTTCCCTGATTTAGGGGTAAGTAGATAAATTGCTCCCTTAAGGGTGATTCCGGGACTTGAACTATGTGGTGCCACACCTTCTCTTAGCCGAGAGAATTTGCTCATAATAGGTATATGATGTATTGTTCATTAAAGGAATCAGTGGTACTTAAGATGTTAGATATAATTACAGGGACAAAACGGTAAATTAGCCCATTGTACTTACAAACGATTTGTGAAGGGTCATAGTTTTGTTGATTGGTTATATCCAATGGACACAGAAATATATCTGTAGCGTGAAGAGTGCAATTTTCGGTCTTTAGTTGAATGCCCGACAATTAACGGATGGTGGATATCATGATAAAAGAGTTTAGTCAGTTATTCACATACCGTTAGAGCTTCAAGCTACAGGTTCATAAGGACCCCTTGGTAGCTCAATGGATTCATATTGAGAATCAATTTTTGGGTTTGTTTGAAATGTTCAAATTAACAAGAGAGAATTTGATTATATATGATATAATTAAATTGTATCAATTATAGGAGATATAATTGACTTAATGTATTAGATACATTGATTGGAGCAATTTTATTAAATGCTATAAGGGAGAAAAAGAACTATGATTTATATATGGCATGAGATGTGATATTAAAACTATAGGTTTTGAATATATTATTCATCTGTAATAAATTCAATTATGGGATAATTTGTTGCGGTTTTTTCTCCCAATAACCAACTCAGTGGGAAGTTGTAATCAGTTATGGTAACTGATGGATAAAATGAAAATCGTTTTTATTTTTCAGTATGCGATCATTTAATCGATTGGGAATCTTATGATCAAAAGAATTAGCTATATGGTAGCTTGAGAGCATATACGATCGTGCAACGAGTTTTCTATACGATAGTTGTTGATATATTTTAGGAATGGGTTTTGTTTTGTTTTATTTTTATCATTTAAGGACCGATGGGTTTGAACATGAAATCATGCGTTAGACATGGTTTATGCATTTGCATCCATGCGTATGAGGTTATGTGTTGGAATGATGATGCGATAATCTTAGCATGAAAGATCACATGTTCCTATCACAAGTTTTCTCAGGTAATCCGAGGTCGAACACGGGGACTTGTCACTCAATAATATTTGTGAGGTGATGCGTTTGAGGCGATGAATAAGAATAAAAATAAAGCGAAGAAGGTTTAAATGTTTTACACACTACTTCTACTCCTAATTAAATAAATTGAGCAATAGAAGACTTGTAATAAGAATAAGTAGAGACACAACAACCAATAATGCATAGTAACGTTTACTATCTTGAATCGCCCTAGTAATCCCAGCTCGTTGCAATAACGCATCACACCTCTAGGTGGTCAGCCGCATGACTATATCTCTATAGTACATGGTTGCGTCGAGCATAAGATTGTGCCTATCTCTAGGAACAATACGAACCTTGCTTAGTGCATTCCATCCCTTACCTTCTCAGGCAGTTAGACGCGGCTACTTAACTTATAGACAAGTAATGCAGCATCCCATAAGGAGACGTTGCCACAGCCTTTCACCAAGCAAAGAGGATTAACTCACTTATACTTGCACAACGCACACCTCTCGGTGGGTTGCTACAAGCGTCCTATCTCTAGGCTACACGATTAAGCATACGATTGACTTTGATAAATAAACGTTGAAGAAAAACTATGATAGAGATGAAGATGATGAAGAAGACGGTAATGAAGGAAGTAAGATTTGCATTGATCACAAAATATCTTAATATCTTAAGCTAAAATGTAATACAATATAGAGAGAGATTAGAAGGGAGATGAAGGACTCTGTGTCAAGGCTGTCGATGGTGCCATGGTTGAATGGTGGAGATGTCTCTCTCGAGCTCTATCTTCGACGAATGCTCCGATCGTCACTCGATCTGGGCTATGGAGATGAAGAATTCTCACTGGAAATCTCTTTCAAGCTCTCATCTGTGATCACAAATTTCTGCCTTGAGGCAGAAGCTTAGATGTCTCAAAATGAAGGTCTCAAGGGCTATTTATAGAACTTAGACGCCGATAGCTGTAATGATGAAGGTATGGCTCACTACTGCTTTTCTCGCGGTATGGGCATTGTCACATCGCCTTATCTTGTTGATACTCCCAAGGTATGCGTCCGAGCTTAATTTAGTTGAAGTTATCAACAAGTTCTACAAATCTTGCGATATTTTATTATGGCTGTCACTCCGTGGCCGTAATCTCTATTTGTTCACCGCGTTCTCCATGCGTTGAATGCATGCGTTTACCGCAACTTCCATGCATTAGACGCATGGGGTTGTCGTCTGCGTTCGTCTTTTGTGGTCGCCTGGCTTCAGCGCATGCGTTTGTCTGTGATTGCTTATTACAAATACATGCGTTTGATTCCTGCGATAACTACAAAAATAGACACTTTGGCATGGAATAACGCATAATATTGTGTCAGTGAGGTTTTAGGTGCTTATTGATGCAAAACTCAAATTTTCACAAATTCTAAGTATTATCACTGCGTTTTCTACCTGTTAGCCCTCATAATTCTAAATAAAAGACTTATAATAACTGGCATTTCTGCCAGTTATCAATATCACTTGTATTCTAAAAGATTGAGTACTCAGTCTATACGATAGACTATAGTCATCTCCCACTTACTTGATCGTCTTTGCGATCTATCAAATTCCTCCTACCATCTACCAAATCCTACAGAGCCCACAACTATTGGATTCTCACACTAAGAATACCAACGTAGCTTGCTGGTGGTGTATGCTTCCTATTCGAGGGTCGAGTGAGATTTGTTCTTGTTTGAGGAGATTGCTGAGGTGTGACGTTCGTGTTGGTGAACGATCATGCACTAAGATCGAGGAAACGAGAAGAATAGTTCTTCAAGGGTAAGTTCTCTTGATCATTAGTTTTTTTCCTTTTGAGACATGCTGTAATTTATAGTGTATGCATAACTATTACTGTTTGATTGTAAATGTGTATGTACTGTCAGAATGGGGTTTGGAACGATCTCGCTTCCACTCACCAGTCTCTTTGATAAGAGTTCCTTCATCTTCATGGTAACTTTTGTATATTTTAAGTGTTGTTTTTCTTTTTGTAATTATTTTTTTTTAATGAAGTAACATGGATCATTTTCATATGTTAGGTGTTTAAAAAGATGAGCCTGGAATTCATGAATCCAGACATATTTAAAATTTGGCACGACCGATTGGGTCATCCAGGATATATAATTATGAGAAAAATTATTGAGAATCTATAATGATGAGGAGAATTATTAAGAATTCAAATGAACATCCATTAAAGAGCTAGAAGATTCCTCAATCTAATGAATTAGCATGTGATGCTTGCTCTCAAGGAAAATTGATAATTAGATCATCACTAGCTAAAATGAGGGCCGAATCATTTGCATTTTTAAAACGAATTCATGGTGATATATGTGGACCTATTAACCCACCAAGTGGACTATTTAGATATTTTATGGTAATAATGATGCATATGGTATATGGTCACACGTGTGCTTATTATCACTAGTACAATTTTCTGATTATACAATTAAGACCATTCATCTTGATAATGCTGGTGAATTTACATTTCAAGCTTTTGATAATTATTGTATGTCAATTGGGATAAGAGTTGAACATCATGTAGCTCATGTTCATACACAAGATGGTTTAGCAGAATCATTCATAAAACATTTGCAATTAATTACAAGACCATTACTTATGAGAGCTAAGCTTCTTTCATCTGTATTGGGACATGTTATTGTCCATGCAGAGTCACTTGTACGCATTAGACCAGTAGCTTATCATAAGTACTTGTCATTACAATTAGCTTATGGTCATGAGCCAAATATTTTCCATTTGAGAATTTTTGGGTGTGCAGTATATGTTCCAATTACTCCACCACAACACATGAAGATGGGTTTTCAAAGGAGGTTAGGAATATATGTTGGATATGATTCATTGGAAAAATATAGCAAATCAATTACCAGATGCATTTATAGATGCAAAGAAAATAACTAAGTCACATATACCAGTTGCAAATGTTCCATAAAAAAATTGATATCCCAACACTACAAGTCTTTGCTAATGAATCTAGGGCATGCCAAAAGCGTCGTAGACTAATGGGTTTCAAAGATAAAAATCATTGAAAACGAAAAATAAGTCAAAAATACGTGGTTGAGGATATAAATACCCATGAAGAAATCCTTGACATGACTAGTGAGGAAAGTAAAATACCTAAAGATAATAATGAGATTTCAATAAACTATTTCATGACAGGAAATTTATGGAATTGAGCTAATGTAGTTATTGACAACATTTTTGCGTATAATGTTGCCTTTGATATTATATCTGAAAATGAGCATCCTGAACCAAAATCTGTGTCGACATCGAAAAAAATGGCTTCAGTGGAAAGAAGCAATCGAGGCAAAATTAAACTCACTTTCAAAACGACAGATTTTTGGACCAGTAATTCGAACACCAGAAGGTGTCAAACCTGTGGGATACAAATGAGTATTTGTGAGAAAAAGAAATGATAATAATAAGGTCACAAGATACAAAGCAAGACTAGTTGCACAAGATTTTTCGAAAAAGACCTGGTATTGATTATGAGGAGACATATTCTCCAGTAATGGATGCAATCACACTAAGATATTTAATTGGTCTGATTGTGTATGAAAGTGCAGATATGTATCCTATGAATGTAGTCACAACATATTTATATCTCTTGATATGAGGATGTAAGGTACCTAAAACATATACATCAAATTCCCAGGAATGGTATTCAATAAAGTTACAGAGATCATTATATAGACTGGAATAATCAGGACGGATGTGGTACAATCGTCTGAATGGATATTTATTGAAAGAAGGATATCAAAATAATCCAATATATCTGTATGTTTTTATAAAGAAATCACAATCAGGATTTGCTATTATAACTGTATATGTTGATAACTTGAATATAATTGGAACTCTTGAAGTGCTTTCAAAGTCATGGAATATTTTAAGAAAGAATTTGAGATGAAAGATTTCGGAAAAACAATTTTTTTTTTCCTTGGCTTGAAAATTGAGCATTTAGCAAATGAAATATTTATTCATTATTCAACTTATACAGGAAAAAATTTTGAAAATATTTTATATAGACAAAGCACATCTATTAAATATTCCAATAGAAGCTCGTTCATTAAATATAAAGAAAGATATATTTCGACCTCGAGAAGATAATAAAGAACTTATTGATCCTGAAGTACCATATCTTAATGCAATTGGTGGACTTATGTATCTTGTTAATAATATAATACCAAATATTACATTTTCAGTTAATTTATTAGTAAGATATAGTTATTTTCCAACAAAAAGACATTGGAATTGAATTAAGCACATACTCCATTATCTTTGAGAAACAATCGATATGGGTTTGTTTTATTCAAATAAATCGAAATTTGATATATTGGTTATGCAGATTCTGGATATTTATTTAATCTACACAAAGCCAGATCTCAAACGGGTTATCTGTTCACATGTGGAGGAACTGTTATATCATGGTGATCGGTGAAACAAACCATAACGGTCATTTCCTCAAATCATGCTGGAATTCTTACAATTCACGAGGCCAGTCGATAATGTGTATGGCTAAGGTCAATGACTCAGCACATTCATGAAACGTGTGGCTTGTCTTCTAATAAAAATCTTCCAACAATATTATTTGAATATAACACAGCTTGCATAGTCCAAATCAAAGAAGGATATACTAAAGGTGATAAAACAAAGCATATTTCACCGAAGCTTTTCTACACTTATGATCTTGAATATGACGACATCACTGGATAACAAATTTGTTCGAAGGATAACCTGACAAACTTATTTACAAAGTCATTACCAACCATAACTTTTGAAAAATTGGTACACAACATTGGAATGCGGCGACTCAGAGATTTTAAGTGATGTTTTCGTGAGGGGGAGTAAATATATTATATTCTTTTAGGAGTACGTATTATATGAAATATTTACTCTTTTTCCTTCACTAGAGTTTTTTTCCCATTGGGTTTTTCCTAGTAAAGTTTTAACGAGACATATTTCATATATATATATGGGCATCTAAGGGGAAGTATTATAAATATCATAAAAATAGATGCCCAATGCTTAGTGTTCTAAAAGTCATGTGTCATTTTTCATACTGTCCACTTTGCCTATAAATAGTGGCATTTGGTGGATCTCAATTAGAATGCACATTGGTGAGAAATCCTCTCCAAAATTCCATCAATTTTCATATGCAATTTTATAATGTCAGTTATTTTATGATTTTAATTATTTTATTTTAGATTATATTAATTAGTTTATTATTATTATATAAATATATTACTATATTATATTTTCTCCATATTTGTGTTCCTGTCTCCTCAATTTTACAACAGGGCATAGTTAATTTGTCTATCAATTGTCGAGTGTATTTGAAGGGTAGGTTCGACTTTACATGGTAAGGAAATATATATATTTAGTATAGTTAATTGTTATTATATACTTAGTGTTTAACACATGAGAAATAGTTTTCCTTTTAGGATTTTATCACGCTATATTGAATTATGAGAGAGATTGACATGAACAACGTTTTAACGTACGTCTCGTGTTAGTTTATAAGAAATTTGGAAATTTGTCGGTTTTGACCCAAAAACCTTTTTCTCATTCAAAATTAACCTCATCTTTAAAATCTATCTTTTTTAACCATTTTTCCAACTATTCAGACTTTACATAGGAACCCACTACGTAAAAAAGACAATTTTACCCCTCAAAAATGGTCATTTCAAAAAGTTAAATCAAATATCATCTTCCCGTGGAAGTTAGGGTTTTCTATTATTCTTCTTCTCGTTGAGTTTTCTTCACCATTGTTGGACTATCTTCTCGCAAAGATTCTCCTACCTCTGTAAAAAAGACCAATCTTTCGTATTTTGTTATCCCTTTGTCCAATTCAATTTTTGATAAAAGGTACCTTTTCTATTTTCTTTCTTTCCAAATGTATCGATCCTATTGTTCATAGGTGGGAGTCTGTGAGATTTCTAGTAGGAATGTGTAGTGAAAAACCCAAAACCATTTTTTTTTTAATCATCCTTTGAACTTTAACAAACTTAAATGAACCTGTAAAATATATGGAGTAAGGGCTATATGTTTGTCTAGGTTTATTTCGCATTTTTTGGGTGTATTGAACTTCACAAGACAAGTATCTCGTAAAGTTGTTGCAAATATTTGTCTCGTGAAGTATTCGCAACAGTGGGAAGTTTTTAAAATAGCTCAAAAGTACTTTGTCATTTGTCTCGTAATGTTGCAAGTTTGTCTCGTGAAGTAACTTCACGAGACAAACCATAGAGAGTACAACTCAAGCTTTTTTACAAACTTCATGAGATTTATCTTTTGGTGATGGCTTTCTGGCTTCTTTCTCGTGATTCGTCCTTTTTAAGGGTATTTTCTTTCACTAGGGATTTTAGCATTATACCATGTTTTGTGGCACGTATAGGTAATTATTATGAAATCGAAGATCAAGCTAGCAGGATACTTTAAGGCTTCATTATCTTCTTGTTATCATCTGGCTAAGACCTGTATGGTGATCCGAATGAAGTTAATGAGGGTCCAGTTAGACATTTTTAGGCATACCATATTCGAACTCATCTTAGATAGTACTCTCTCCCTCAATGGACAACTAATACATCATTTACTTCTAAAGGAGGTTATGGATGATAGACCAAACATAATTTCTTTCTTTTAATTTGTTCAGGTTTAGGGTATTATTTTGTAAGGATATCCTCCTCACCGTACATCAAGGAGGATGGACCATTATCCTTGGAATTGTTTAGATAAACAAAGAAACTGTTATTATTATCTAAAGGGGTTAGTTACGTAGCATAGTTTGGATAATTTTGTTGGAAGGAAGGTTGTGTAGGATAATAAGGGGTGGATATTATTAGGCTAAATTTTATGGAAAACTTGGTTGGTATAAGCAACTTGGGTTCTTTAGGTCATTGCCGCTCTACATAGGTTTGGATTTTGTCAATAAATAGATAGGGGGTCTACACGTGTCCTCACCATTTAAAAAGAACCTAAGTTCTTGATCATTTCATATCAAATACGTAGGAACCTTGGATCCAAAATTGTATAGACAGTTTAGGATGAGATCGTGATTTTTTAGGTCAATCCCACTTAGAATGTACAACTCCAACAAGAAGTCCTGAAAGAAAATGTCACTTCTTACATCCAAACCCCCTAGATTATCGCCTGTGTATTCTCATTCATCCTCATTCTAAATACCATCATAGCAAACAAACACGCGAGGCATTCTGCAAACTAAGATAAGGCTTATTGGCTAGAAGAAAATGTATGCATAAATATATATATATATATATATATATATATATATATATATCTTTTTTAAAAAAAGAGAAAGTCGACTTTACGAGAGAGTTAACCTGGTCAACTTCATGAAAAAGTTGACATGGTCACTTCATGAAAAAGATGACCTGGTCAAATTAACGAGACAACTCGGTTAGTTCAATTGCATGAGACAAATGTTGAACAAAAGAGTTGTCTCGTAAAGTTGGACAAAGTCATCTTCATGAGAAAGACAACTTCACGAGACATCTAATTTGAATTTCACAAGATAAATCATAACACCAGCAATAACTTTTCCACATTCAATCATGTTCCAGTACTTTTCATTTTTCAATTTTCTCTCCACTTTTTCTCCTAAAATGTAACAATACTCCTTTATAACATATACAAGTGAAAAAGAAGTAAGAATTTTGTTGCTTACTGAAAACTTTCTTTAAAAAGTAATTTTTTGGCTCCATTTTATGACTTTTTAGGGAAAAAACTACTTTTCAACATACATATCTCTTTTGGAACTTTTAAAAAGAAAAGAAATTGTTTATCTGAACTTGAGACCCTCTGAAAATGATTATTCCTCTAAAAATCAAAATTTCTATTTTAAGATATGTTAGTTAGATAAGTTAGGCGATTTCATATTTAAGACAATTGAATGACTATTTATTGAGAAGTAAAGTTGTCCTTTTACATGGTGGATCCCTTCACATAAAGTCTGAAACGTTAGGAAAATAGTTTAAAAAGAAAAAAGAAAAAAGAAGGTGATTTTAAAGATTAGGTTACTTTTGAAGGTGAAAGAGTTTTTGGATCAAAACCGACCGTTCCCAAAAACAAATGTATTTGATTTTGTTTTGGGTTATATACTAAATATTCAAAAGATTATCTCTCCGAAAAAAAATATTCGAAAGATTATAAAATATTATTGTTAATTAATAAATGTATACCTTTTTTTTTAAGGAAGTATAAATATATATCTTATTGTAAATTATTTCGCCAACTCGAGCATGGTTATATATGTGTGTGAATTGTTTATATTATAAATAAATAAATAAATTATAGTAATTATATTCCAATCTACTTCGAAGATTTCTGCATTATCTTTTGTATCTAGCAAATCCTTAACCTATCTTTTTAAATTTGCGATTAAGCGACCATTTCTTTTTTCTTTTTTTTTAAAAAAAAATAAATACATCAAAATTTATAAACAAAATTGAAAGTTCACAAATCTAAAATTCATTGACTTATTAGACATAAAATTATAAGTTCTATAACATACTAGACACCTTTAAGAGTTTATGTTTCCTTTAGACAAAGTTGAAGATGTTAGGTTAAAGTAAGTTTAGTTTAATGATAATTGACACGGTCTTATTCTCCAAGTTGAAATTTCAATATCTCATTCTTGTAATTGTTGGTACTAAGAAAATAAACTTGAACATGTTAACAAATTTAAGGTCTGTTTGGAATGACATGGAAAGAAATATTTTTCAAAAATTCATTTTTATTTAAGCATTAAAAAAAATCCTTCAAATAAAAACACACATGTGTTTGGTAACTCTTTTTCATTTTTTTTTATTTACATCAAATTACTATAGAGAGATTTTTGGTTATGGTGGTGGCTGGAGTTGGTAGGTAGGAGTGTTGCCGGAAGTGGTGGTTAGAGGTCAACAGTGGCGCTCGTGGAGGGAGGTTATCAGATGTCGGTGGTGATCGCTAGAAGTGATGGTCGGACGTTCACCAATGGCGGTCAAATGGAGGTGGTGGTCAAAGGCTGGCTAGCAGTGGTCATCGGAGGTGATGGCCGAAGTTTCTCAAATTATGGAAAAATTAACCATTGTACTCATCTTTTTTAAAAGTTGGTTTCAAGTGTTTATCCCAAACCAACCAACTTGTTTTATAAACTCATTTGTCCAAGAATGAGAGATTGAACTTGATTTTTTTTTTTAGAATGACTTTTTTTAAAAAAAAAAATGAATAACTTGAAAATGCAATTTAAACACGCCTTAGTTTATGAACTTTGAGGGGTGTAACTATGATCTATAGACTTTAGAAATTATAAATTTAGTTTCGTGAACTTTCAAATGTCAAAATTTATTTATTGTTCAAGACTTATTAGACATGAAATTAAAAATTTAAGACATGTTATATACTCTTGAAAGTTCATAGAGACTAGATAAGCACAACATTCAAAATTTGGAGACTATATCAATTACTAGTTAAAAAATATTTTTGGTCCATAAATTACATAAGGTAACAATTTAATCCATATACGTTCAAATCGTTAAAAGTCGTATATGGATTAAATTATTACCTTATGTAATTTATGGACCAAAACTATTTTTTAACCATGTTCATGAAAGTCATGGGTCATCAGGTTCTCTTCATCATCTACTGCATGCGCATCAAAATCGTTGACCACCCACTGACGATCACCACGATTGTTTTTTTTTTTTTTTAATTATTCCTTTTTCACTTTGTGTACCAAAATCTAAATTTATTAGGGAAAACCCCTAAATCATTGTTGTTTTATTAGTACATTATTGTCATATAAATTATGAATTAATTTACGATACTAAAGATATAACTAATATAAATTCAATTTAAAAATGAATTGATTAAATGTTCCGTTCAAAGTGATTGTAAAAAAGTAAAATATTCAAGCCCAGACGGTCGAACATAAATAACCTACAACTAAAACTGAAGCTTCGAAACCATGCACTCTAAAACATATGTATTTTCGATGATCAAGTTTGAAAATCCTTCGAATAAAGTTGAAAATTTAATTCATACATTTTTTTTTATTTATTTATTTTGAAGCTACGCGCCAAACGACCGCAAAAGTGTATTTAAAACTCCATTATTCAACCAAACACAATGAAAGAGAGAGGTGAGTAGTTGGGAAAGGGAAGAATGAAGAGAGTAGGGGCCGGGAGGGGGGAAGGGTATGGTGATGCGTCATAAGAAATCAGAAGGTACGGCGAGTCTCCAGATAAAAAGGACACTGTCCTGTCTCTCGTCCATGGCTCATCCGTCATCGTTACATCCCTCACTCAACACACGCTTCCCTAGACCAACCCCCCCCCCCCCCCCCCCTCCTCTCCTCTCTTCAGTCAAACATCAACAACGTCTTGTACGGCTCTGATTCTCCCATCAGTACACGTGGCGTCGTTTCCCATCTCCGCAATCTCCCACGCTCTCGACCGCCCTCCTTCCAAATGCTCTCTCAAATTATTGCTACCCATTTTATTTTTATTTAACTCTCTTACTAAATCAATTTAAAGCTTACAAACAAACTTATGAGGAATAGCCCAGTACTTGTCTTAGTAGTCTTCGCTCCAGTCCTATTCAATTTTTTGTTCAATTTTTACCTAGAGACTCGTGTTACTTTTTTATACTTTAATTGTATCTCAAACTATATTTTATCTTTTTACCATTTATATCAATGTCCATCACAAGTTGTTACTAGTCAAAGCTTTTATATATGTATATATATTTTTTTAATTTATGATGGAAGATGATGAATACAGATTGATGTAGAAAAATATCTATTTATATTTATAGTTATATCAGTAACAAATTTTAACCAATAATTATATCCATTTAAATTTTAGATTTTCATAAGTGTGTCAATTTGTATTCTTTTCTAATTCTCGTTCGAAAAATATTGTGTGAAAGTTACAGATTGATAGTTTAAGTAATATTAGGTTTTGCATAGATACGAATTTGATCAATGCACAAATTAATCCTCAAATAAATTTGTTAAGACTTACCAATTTCAACAAATGAAATTTGTGTTAGGTTGTTGTTTCTTCTTTCAAGTACTCTTAATTTTATGGCGTTACAATATCATGAAATCTCATTTTTGTTATTGTGATTGATCAGGTACATTAAATTGTTTTAACAATTTTCTATAACCAAAAAAAGAAAGACTTATTAGATGATACAAATTCATATACATTTTAATATTATATAAGTTCGGTATGGGATAAATTTGATATGGTTTGAGATGACAGATTAAGAGGTCATAAATTTAAATCTATCCAATTTAAATAGTTGTTGATAAAAAAAAATATGAACAAAATATAAATTATCTACAAATATGGATGAAAAATATGATAAAAAGAACACACAGATGACAAGTTGAAAATACAACAATGACAAATACCAAAATGTTAAACAAAATTTACAAACAAATTACTTCAACATAATTTAATTAGTCCATATATCATTTACTTCTACAAGAGATGAGTAAATAAGATAATACTTATAAGTATTTACCTCTTAATGACTCCATATAATTCAAGTAAGCAAGTATTAATTTAGATTTGTTAGGGGATGTTGGGCCTAAGTCAAACCCTTTTGAGTTCAAATCGATTTTTCAATGCGCTTATCCATCTCATCATGAAGTTATATGCTAAATCGTGTTAGGCCCACCTCTGGGATAGGCCCCGACAGTAGGTTATTTGCTCGACTGATCCTGAGTGGTCCTTGGACTAGGAGTTGGCCTGGAATATTATCAAGTTAAATCCTGGCTTCTTGGCATTCCTTTTTTTTTGGTTGTGGCTTGCTAATTGTCATCTCCTTCCTATCATTTTTTCCGACTTGTTGTTGCATCTCGTCTCAATCCGTTATGTAGCTCTTCCTTCATCTGATTTTTATTGTTTGATCTAGCCATTTTAAAACTCCCTATGTGAAGCCCCTTGTGATGTTAATTTTCGAGCTTTCTCTGGTCAACCCTTGTGTTGAGGTCGACCATGAGCCACTATTTTTTTTAGCTTTTTTTTTTATTCAATACAAACTTTTCCCATGCATATTATGTTTTTTTTAATGTTCTTTTCCCTTTCTCTCTCTCTCTCTCTCTCTTTCTTTTACTTAAACGATTCTCTTTCTTTCTTTTTTTTTCTTTTACTCCATCACTTCGTGATATGTCAATAGTAATACTATTGCTTTTTTTTTTTTTTCTTTGGCTAGATTGTAGCTCCTCTGCATCTATCTTCCTTGTTGTTTCACCCTCCGACTATAGCCATCTTGCCATTATCGATTGAGTTGGTTCTACTTCTACTCTATTCACAAAGTTTACCTTCGATCCTTCTGGCGCCACATGTCACCATCTCCCTGGTCACCCATGAACCAAGGCCAGCCAAACTTGGTTGTCTTCAAACTTGCATCTTTAGAATTGAACTCTCCCCTCTTCACCTATTGCATTGTCCCTTATGATGTTCTTGAATTATTGTGTCATGTATTTTCTTGCCTCCCATGCTTAGGCATTGATGTATCACATCACTTCGGAAGTTGGATTCTTATGTTGTCTTGCTAGGCTCTAAGAAGCATCTATTAGGTTTTTTTGTCTTAGCTTTAGTCTTTCCTTTTCTTACATTTTTCTTCTTTTTTTCCTTTTTTTGAACAAAGTTGTCTTCGCCCTCATCATCGGCCTCAGTTCCAAGGTCGACCCCTCACTTCTTCAACTCTCTATATTACTACCTAAAGCTCTCATTCACAAATCCACATCTTTTCATTCCTTTCAAGTCTAGCTTTCTTAAGGTAGGTATTCTTTTCTTTGAACTTTCTTCTTTTCTGTGTCCTGCTATCTGAAATTCATTTGCTACAGCTAGCGATGATTATTCTGATACAAATCAATTGGACTTTTTCTCCAAAGTTTCCTGGCATTGGTTCAACTAGCCCTAGCTCAAATTGTTCCTAATAGGTGGAGTTGTAAATGGTCCCGCCTCTGTAAATAACTAGAACACTAACTGGTTTTAGGTCAGCAGGAACTGGCTCTCTTTTGGCTCGGAAGGCTCCTATTATGCAATTCCAACAGGGTTTAGGGAATACAGTAAGTTGTTATCGTTCATTTTCACTTATTGGATTCACCTTGCTTGATTCCTCATTTTTCTAACCCT
Organism: Benincasa hispida; assembly: GCF_027475165.1. Taxonomy (NCBI): domain Eukaryota; kingdom Viridiplantae; phylum Streptophyta; class Magnoliopsida; order Cucurbitales; family Cucurbitaceae; genus Benincasa; species Benincasa hispida. The sequence goes on along the minus strand of NC_143484.1, from coordinate 38,160,420 downwards.
ACTGTTTTTTATATGCAATACCTTGCACCTATAGAGGATCTTACAATGTAGCTTCTTTCCTGGACTACATTTGTCGCCTTGATGAATCTCGTCACTTTGGTTCTACTTTAGTTCAACAAAACATACTAGTTTCTCTTGGACTCGCTTCCTCTCACGATTTCATCATCTTTTATGTTTTAGGTTCTTCCTTTGGCCACGACTTCGGCCCCCTTTTTGTTTCCGGTCGCCCTAGACTTTTGTTAAAGTAAGGTCAACCATTTTAGTTTGTTAACTTTGAATGGACTCCTTTGTCTTTCCTTCATCAATCCTCTCTCGTATCGCTATTTCAACCATGAGCATGGCTAGTTGTATCAACTATTTAATGGAATCTTGCATATTTGTGAAGAATTAACCCAAGCTTAATCTAACATTGCTCGCCTCAACCATCTTTTTTACGACTCTCAAGCATATCTCCATTCTTCCAAAGCCAACATATCAACTCAAGTCTAAACTAAAGAGAATTAAATCTCTTTTTTCTGACACTGCGTATCTTGAACAGAAATTCATAAAAATTAAAACATATACCAAAATACAAGATTCTGACTCAGGATTTTGAAACTCTGCGTAAGGATCCTTTATGGCTTTCACTCTCTTGATCATAATAATGATGCTAATGCTTGAGGCTCTTCTTAATTCTTAGTTGTTCTATTTGGTGGTTTTATCTTTGTTTCTACTTGACGTTATTTTCCTCGGTTTTTTTTACATTACATACTATTAATGGGTGGCTTCGCGATTTCTTATGGGCACAGGCATCCCAGGGGCGAAGCAGCTCGACCGATAGGGAGAGGAAATGTTTATTATTTATTTGGATGTTTAGTTTCTCATTCATTATACTTGTTCTATGGCTTTTGTTGGGATTGATGTCTTAAATCTAATGTATCTTGTGGTTTGTAATTTTATTAACAAAAATTATTTATTTAATAAAATCAGGGGTATTTTATTTGACATTTAGACAACATTAATTCAATCAAATAAACTAAGATCCAATGTTATATGATGTCACTTGAACGGTATGTGGTTGACATACCGTGGTTCATGTTCAAGTAATAACCTAAAAGGTCTGCAGTAAATAGATGAAGGTTAGGTGTCTTATCCTAGTAACACTGCGAATACAATCCACTTTATAATTGTTATGTAAGATGTATGCCTTACAAATAATATGAACCATATTGTTCACGGAAAGACATGTGAGTGAGGGTATTATGTATAAAGGAACAAACATAAACTAGACCACGAAATAATTAATTTCTCTTTAAAACACCGTTACTTGAAGAAACTAATATTTCACTAGGATGACCATAGAAGACTCGACCTTGATCCTGAATGAGTCGTGAACTTTTTTTTTATGACGGCAGTCCTTTGATTTGTATGAGTGAGGGTGGCGATGATAGCCGACTCAATAAGCTTACCATTTGGGGATTTGTTTAATTAGGGAGCTGAGAACACAACTACACAAGATGAAATTCACTCGTTTCCATTCCTTGGAAAAGTAGATAAATTGCTCCTTTAATAGTTGGTTTAAGGTCTTGAACAATGAGGCCCCAACCTCTCACTAGCCCGAGAGGTGTTAATTTATAGTTGGACTATATTGTTCATTAGAGGAACCAGTGGTACTTAAAGAGTTAGATGTAACTGCATAGGTAAAACGATATTTTGACCCAACTGTAGTTATGAGCATTTGGAATGGTCATCGCTCTATTGATTGGTTATATCTATGAACAGAAATATATCTACAATGTGAAGAATGTAGTTATCGCATTTTAGTGGAGTGATTAGTAGTTAATGAATATCGATTAATTGGATTAAAGAAGTTTAATCAATTAATCTCATACCATTAGAGCTTTTAATATATAGGTCCATAAGGTTCTCTTGTTAGCTCATTAAAGAATAGTAATGAGGAACGATTTAAATTTTTCAAATCAGATTAGGGAATTTTATATTAATAAGATTGATATATAATAGTTAATTATCATTTCTTTTGGACCGATTAGCTTTTCTACCAACGCGCGCTCTCTCTATTTCTTTTGGACGACTACGACGGACGATTAAAAAATGAAACAATTTCATTTTTATTTCATAGGTTACAATAACCGACTCATTCTCACTAACCCACGTCCAAACGTGATTTTTGGGTTAATTATCATATAATTAATCAATTAATTAATAATAAATATAATCATATTATATTTTGAACCTATAGTTTGATATCATATATCTACTATAGTATTTTCTCCTCTACTTGATATAAATCATATTTATATCTAATTTCCTCCAAAATAATGTATCTCATACATTTAGCCAATTATATCATATATAATTAACCAGTCCAATTATATCATATATAATCGAACTTTCTCTTGTCAATTTGAACATTTCAAATTAACCCAAACACTGGTTATTGACTTTATCCAAGCTACCCAAGGGATCTAATGAACATGTGGCTCAAAGCTCCAACGATCCGTGAATAGCTGACTAAACTCTTTAGCCACGAGATCCACCATCCGTTAACTATTGGACATTCCACTAAAGACTAACGGCTGAACTCTTCTTACCACAGATATATTTCTGTGTCCATCGGATATAACCAATCATGAGTACGATGACCCTTCACAGATGTTCGTAAGACAGCTGGACCAAATTACCGTTTTGTCCCTGTAGTTACATCTCACTCCTTAAGTACCACTGATTCCTCTAATGCAACATAGTCCAACTATGTGTGAACACCTCTCGGGTCAAGAGAAAGTGTGTGGTGGCACATCGTTCAAGCCTCGGAATCAGCCCTTAAGAGAGCTATCTATCCACTTACTTCTGCCTCAGAGAATGAGTGAATTCCATCTTGTGTAGCTGAGGTCACAGCTCCCAAATCAGACGAATCCCCAAAATGGTAGGTTTGAATCGGAGACCTGACCACTCACACTCATACAAATTAAAGAACTGCCCTCAATGGTAGGAGTTCCCAACTCACTCAGGATTTAGGTCATATTACCTATGGTCATCCAAGTAAAGTGAAGTCTGTGTCATGAAAGTTGTTATGTAACGAAATGTTAATACTTTGTGGTCAGGTCTTATACAAACTCTTTGTATAGGACGCACTCGCTCGCATGTCTCCAACACGAATGATCAGGATCAGATTATCTGTGACAAGTCACAACACTTGTGACCATTCCACAAAGCGGACTACATCTGTAGCATTACCAAGATAAAGTTTCCCTCCTATATCCATATATTACAGACCATTTTGGTTATCACTCAAGACATGTTCCACTTGTATGTTATCATATACATGCTTGAGTCACATACAGATAACCAGAGATTTTATGTTTATTGGTTTGTGGTAAAGCAAATAAAACAAGTAACTGAGAAAAATACAAGATATGAAGTAAATATCATATATTAACAACACAAGCGTTCGTACAAACTGTTTACAAACTACAGGACACAAGACTTTAGGGCATCAACCCTAACAATCTCCCAATTGTCCTAAAGCGAAGTGGAGTGTACAAAAACCTAGTACAAAACAATAAACTAGGACATAAAAGCCCAGTACAATAAAATCTTCCACTTGCCCTAGTCCAGCCGCGGGCGATCCTATAGACCCATACTCTGTAGGTGACCCTCAAACACTGTAGCCGTGAAAGCCTTCGTAAATGGGCCAACAATATTAAAATGGCCTAGGTTAGACTGATCCGTCTCATCTTCTCAACCCCTTGAGGTGTCTTAGGACATATTTCATTAGACAAAGTGACTCCATGCCTGAACGGCAGTAGGCCCTCTTGGAGTCCTGCATCAAGTACTTGAGCAACTTCTTGTCAATGTATGATGCTTGAGACAGTGCTAGCACTTTGTTCTTACGATCCTGAAAGATCTGTATACCTAGAATAAACTGAGCCTCTCCAAAATCTTTTATTTGGAATTGGGTCGCTAACCAGTTCTTAACTGTAGTCAGTAGACCTACATCATTCCCATTGAGTAGGATATCGTCTATGTACAATACTAAGAAGACTACTGAAGCGTTGATGATCTTCTTGTAGACACAAGGTTCATCAATGTTTTGGTCAAAGCCATACGACTTGATCGTAGTATCAAACCGTATGTTCCAAGATCGAGACGTTTGTTTCAGTCCATAAATGGACCAATTTAGTTTGCAAACCTTTTGCTCTTGACCTTGGGCTATGAATCCCTCGGGTTGCACCATGTAAATGGTCTCCTCAAGATTTCCATTCAGAAAGGTCGTCTTGATATCCATGTGCCATATCTCATATTTATAATAAGCTACAATGGACAGGAGGATGCAAATCAACTTTAATATAGTAACAGGCGAGAAAGACTTCTCATAGTCGACTCCCTCTACCTAGGTCTAACCCTTTGCCACAAGTCGAGCCTTGAAGGACTATACTTTCGCATTAGCACCCCATTTGCACTTGTAAATCCATTTACAACCTATAGGGCATATCACATCAGACTGATTTATAAGATCCCAAACTGAGTTGAAATACATCGACTCCATCTCGAGATCCACGACCTTGACTCATTCATCCCGGTCAACATCCTCCATTACCTTCTTATAGGACAACGGATCCTCAACATCGCCATCTGCTATCATAGTCAGGATTTCCGTGAAACCCAAATAGCGAACGGGTGGGTTCGCAACCCTCCCACTATGTCGAGGTTCTCTCAACTATTGAGGTGGAACCGACCTACTGGATGAACTCCCATCAACAACTCTTGTTGATATAGCAGGCTCTTCAACAACTCTTGTTGAAGTTTCAGTAGTTTCATTGGAAAGCTCACGCAACACGACTTTACTTCGTGGATTGTACTCCCTTATATGATCCTCCTCCATGAAAGTAGCGTTTGTTGAAACAAACACCCTATTTTCCATTGGATCATAAAAATAACCGGTAGCCTACAAAGAGGTATAACCTCGACCGTGGTTCCAACTTCTTGGGATTATCTGTCATATAGTGGGAGTAGTCAGTAGATAACAATCCAATCCAGGATTTGGTCACTAGACAATAGTTAAAGCTATTCTCAAGTATCTTAGGAGAACGATAAACTATATGCTTGTATATGATGTTAAGAATTTGATCCTTACGAGATACACTGATTTCGACTTTCAGATTGATAAGGATTCAAGAAAATCCACATCAGGATCAGTGTATACTCTGAATGGAGAAGCTATAGTATGGTGCCACATTAAGCAAAGTTGTATTGTGGTTTCCATCATGGAGCTATGTATGTAGTTGCCTATGAAGCTGCTAAGGAAGCCGTTTGGTTTAGAAAATTTCTCACAAATTTGGAAGTTGGTCCAGATATTTCCTTGTCCATCATACTTTATTGTGATAAAAGTGGTGTTGTGGCGAACAATGAGCCTCGTAGCCACTAATGTGGAAAGTATATAGAGTACAAGTATCATCTTATCAGAGAGATTATGCAGAGGGGAGATATGATCGTCACAAAGATTGCCTTAGAGCACAATATTGATGATTCATTTACAAAGACTCTCACGACATAAGTTTTTTACGGTCACTTAGAAGATCTGGGTCTACAAGATATGAGTTATCTAAGTTAGGGCAAGTGAGAGATTTTATTGGGTATATTGTATGCCTAGTTTATTGTATTGTATATTGATACTTTACTTTCCCACTCGTCTTCTATTGTATTTTGATACATTCTACTAGCTTTGGACAAATGGGAGGTTGTTGGAATTGATGTCCTAAATCTAGTGTATCTCGTGGTTTGTAGTTTTGTTAATAAAAATTATTTATTTAATAAAATTGGAGGTATTTTATTTTACATTTAAACAACATTAATTCGATCTAATAAACTAAATTCCAAGGTTATATGATGTCACTTGAACAGTATATGGTTGACATACAGGTGGTTCATGATCAAGTAATAACATAAAAGGTCTGCAGTCAATGGATGAAGGATGGGTGCCTTATCCTAGTAACACTGTGGATACGACCCACTTTGTAATTGTTACATGAGATGTATGTAAGTGTTACAAACAGTATGATCCATATTGTTCATGTAAAGACATATGAGTGGGAGCATCCTGTATAAAGGAGTTTATATATAGACTGGACAACAAAATAATTAGTTTTTTTTCATATATAACACCGTTACTTGAAGAAACTAATATTTCACTAGGATGACCATAGAAGACTTGACCTTAATCTTGAGTGAGTTGTGAACTCCTATTTATGTCGACAGTCCTTTGATCTATATAAATGAGAGTGGCCATGATAGCCGACTAAATAAGTCTACCATTTTGGGGATTTGTCTGATTAAGGAGTTGGGAACACAATTACACAAGATGAAATTCACCCCTTCCCATTCCTTGGGAAAGTAGATAAATTACTCCATTAATAGCTGGTTCTGGGTCTCGAACAATCCTCAATTTCTCATTGGCCTGAGAGGTGTTAGTTTATAGTTGGAGTGTAAACTGTTTGTTCATTAGAGCAATCAGCGGTACTTAAGGAGTTAGATATAATTGCAGGGGTAAAACGATATTTTGACTCAGTTATAGTTATGAGCATCTATGAAGGGTCATCGCTCTATTGATTGGTTATATCCATGGATACAAAAATATATCTACAGTGCGAAAAGTGATGCTATCGATCTTTAGTGGAGCGATTGGTAGTTAATCATGAATATTGATTAATTGGATTAAATAATTTAATTAATTAATCTCATATCATTGGAGCTTCTAATTTGTAGGTCCATAAGGTCCCCTTGTTAGCTCACTAAAGGATAGTAATGAGGAATGATTTAAATCGTTCAGATCAAATGAGAGAATTTTATATTAATGAGATTGATATATAATGGTTAATTATAGATATGATCTATAATCCAAATTATGTAAGAGATATATATTTGAATAAGATTTAAATTTTAAATTTACATGAATTGGATTCATAAAGAGATATACACATATAAATATGTAATATTTATAGGTTAATTAACTCATATTAAATATGATTTAATATAGTTATTTAATTTATTAGTTAATGGTTAATTAGTTGATTAAGAAATAATGGAGATTGGAGATTTGTATATATGATATTTATGATAAATAATTAAATGTATATTAAATAGGATTCCATATATAGTTATTTAATTAATATGTCAATTAATTAAATAAAGGATATTTAATTAATTAGCATTAAGGGTATAAAGGAAAATTCTTGGAGAAGGGGTTAACCATCTCCATTTAAAAATATCCTTATAGTCCATTTAGGGTAATGATTTTTTTATAACACAAAAACCTAGCCTCCAAGCCTCTACTTTCTTTCCACCTTCTCTTTAAAAATTCTTTACCCTTTTCATCCTCAAAAGTTCTTGGATACTACTCTTCCAAGTTCTTTGGAATCATAGAGAATAGCAAGGTAACTTTGTTGGTGGTGTCCTTCCTCTTGGAGAAATTCGAGATCATTGATAACGGTGGAAGGGGAAAGGTAGAGAAATTAACAAAGGTGAGTTTTAAGAAATTAACAAAGGTGAGTTTTAATTTCTTCTCTTCTTCCTTTTTTCTAGCATGCTTATGGTTTTGTTTGAATGTTTATCCTACAAATGTATGTTTTATTTTACTGTTTTTGTTTCCATAAAAAATGATTGTCTAAATACAAGGCGTTCATACGCTTCCTCGGGAATTCGATTCCTTTAGCTTTATCAATGAAGGAATGGATCTTTATTTCATTGTTTGATCAGGTCATCCTTAACCTCCCTTTTGTTTGGATCGGCCTTAACCTCCCTTTTGTTTGGATCGACCTCGACTTACATTTGACTTAGGTTAACCTCGACTTGCCTTTGATATGGGTCAGCTTCGGCTTCTCTACTCACAGAGTCAATCTTAACCTCCCTTTTGTTTGGATTGGCCTCAACTTTCTTATTCATAAGGTTGCCCTCGACCTCCCTTTGACTTGGTCTGGTCTCGGCTTTTCTATTCATAGAGTCGGCTTTGGCCTCCTATTTTACACAGTTCCAAGTCAAAACTTCATAAATTGACAAAATTTTGAGATGATATGGTAGAATATTTGTTAGGCATCCACTTGATTCGAATATATTCCTATCATTGGTGAAACATAGATTTCTTCAAAACTATCCATAAAAACTGCTAAATGTTGCCAACGTCTTTACGTTACCACGATAATTTTCAATCCACATTTTGCTTGTATTAAACCATTTGATTAGAAATTTCTCGATGTAAAAAGCTAGAGAATTCCATCTTTTTGAAACTTTTTTCCTCTTTTGTTTTTCTTCCTAAGGTGTAGTTTAGTAAGTACACCAATGTATCTCAACTAGGGTGACACACAATAGCACCTTTATCATATTCCACTTCCAATCATATATACATTAATATATATATATATATATATATATATATATATATATATATATATACACATTAATATATATATATAAAAACAAACAAACAAAAGAGAAAATGAACTATTTTCTCCCCTTTCTTTTTATTTTTAGGGAGTGGTTCAGTAGGTGCACCAGTATGTCTCAACTAGGTTGACACACACATAACACCCTCATCATATCCCACTGCCCATCATTCATCAATATGGCAGAAAGAACAAAGGGGAAGATGAACTCTTTCCCTCTCCCTTTTTTCCTTTATGGTGTGGATCAGCAGGAGCATTAGTGTATCCTAACTAGGTTGGCACACATTTAGCACCCTCTTCATATCTCACTTATAATCACTCCCATTTAGTTTTCAGAACTAACTCTACCAACATAAAGTTGCATCTTGCTCACATCTTCTTTTGTACTTATCATTGCTATCATCGCTTGGAGTCACTGCCATGCATAGCCATATGCTATTGTTTGAAGTCATTTTATATTAGTTAGATACCAAATAGGTCAAGAAGAGCGTCCGATTTTATGCTTGGCAAGGGTCGGCCTCAACCTTGGTCAAGGCGGAACGTCTTCTTTTGGGAATACTCTGAGCCTAAAATGATCTATTGGGTCGGGGTATGTGTAAAATTTTGAACTGTTAGGCATTTGGAAAGGGTCGGTCTCGGCCTCAGCCGAGCATCGTTCTTTTACTATATCCCAATTCTCAAAATGATCTCTTGGATTGGGGTATGCATAAAACTTACTCCGTTAGGCATTTGACAAGCGTTGGCCTCGATTGCGTCTTTTTTTTTTTACAATACTCTGAGTCTAAGATGATCTCTTGGACCAAGGTTTGCGTAAAACTTGTACTGTTAGGAATTTCGCAAGGCCGAGGCAGAGCATGCTCGCTTGGCCCAAGCTTAAGCCAACCCCATTTTCTTAGACCCCCTTTTGTTCTTAGTTGCCTATTTCAACTCGTGTCATGCTTCTTCTTGACTTTGTCCTTCCTATTTGTGCTAGATGTCAATTACATCATTCAGTCCAAAATCACCCATAACATTAATCTACACTCTTTGGATCTCGAAGTTTGCTTATTTTGTAGTCATGAGTTAACATTATATATCCCACTTGGGTATATTGTTTCTTGTGTTGTTTCGTGGTCATGTCGATTAGCTTGATCTTGACCTCAACAAGTCAGCCTCAGCATCGACCTTGAAGGATCCCAATGAAAGGTTCTTGAGCGAAAGCAACAGATCGTCTCAAATCCCATTTTTCAGAATTCATAAATTTATCTAGAAACATGAAATTATAAATTATGCATTTAACAAACCATAAAATCATACAACATACTTATAATGAAAGACAAAAAGATAAATCAGGTTTCAGAAATCCTTACCTTTGAAGATGTTTCTTCAATTGGAAACCTCGATCTCCAACTGGACATTACAATGAATGCAACCTCGATAATCTCAGGTGAAAACCTAGGAGTGTGTGGTGCTCTGGTGATTTTGGATTGAGAGAGAGAAGAGAATTGACAGAGATGAGAGGATGAAGATGATTTCTCTAAGAAAATTCTCTGTATGTTTTTTTTTTTCACTTTTGTCTATTTGTAGGAACAAGAAGAAGCCTGCCAGAAAAACCTTAACCTCCCACGTACGTGATGTGGAGAGAATTAAGGAAGGGAAGGAATTTCCTTCCATTTAATTTAATTTAAAATTAAAATTAAATCAAGTAATATAATTTAATTTTAATAACTAAGAAAAATCTTATATATATAGTAACAAATTTATTATACATATATTTTCATAACTATATGTTATACATATATAACATATAACCTATAGTTTTTATATTGCATCAAATACAAAATAACATATAGTTCCAATTCTCTCTCACAAATTACTTTTAATATAAATCAAATTTACATTAAATTCAACTACATGAATCCAATTCATATGATTAACATTTGAATCAAATTCAAATATTTATTTCCTCTCATAAATACTTAACATAATGTATCAAATACATTATAATAATCATATCATATATAATTAAATAAATAATTAGTTTTATCATATATAATTAATTCCCTCAATTAATATGAACAATTCAAATTAATCAAAATTGATTCTCATTAAATCTCATTGAGGTACCAAGGGGACCTCATGAACCTGTAGCTTGAAGCTCCAACGATATGTGACTAATTAATTAAAATCTTTAATTAAATTATTCATCATCCGTTAACTTTCAGGCACTCCACCAAAGAACGACAATTGCACTCTTCACACTACAGATATATTTCAGTGTCCATTGGATATAACCAATCAACAATACGATGACCTTTCACAAATTGCTCGTAAGTACAACTAAGCCAAAATTACTGTTTTGCCCCTATAGTTACATCTAAGTTCTTAAGTATCATTAATCCCTCTAATGAATATAAATCATAGTCTAACTATGATCATATCCCTCTCGGGCCAAGAGATGGTGTGGCGTCACATTTTTCAAGTCTCAGAATCAGTCCATAAGGAAGCAATTTATCTACTTGCCCCGACATTGGAAAATGAGTGAATCTCTTCTTGTGTACCTGTGTTCCTAGCTACCCAATCAGACGAATCCCCAAAATGGTAGGTTTGTTGAATCGGCGATCTGGTCACTCTTACCCATAAAAATCAAAGGACTGCTCTTATGGGCAGGAATTCACAACTCACTTAGGATTCTGATCATGTTACCTATGGTCATCCTAATGAAATGTAAGTCTCTATTATGAATGACATTATATAATGAGACTAAATATTTTGGGATCCGATCTTATACAAACTTCTTTATCACTCACATGTCTCCACATGAATGATCAGGATCAGATCATTTGTATCACTTTACAACAATTGTAACATCTACAAAGTTTGTCATACTCGTAGTCTCACCAGGATAAGGTATCCAACCTTATCCATCTACTACAGACCATTTAGGTTATCACTTAAATATAATCCACCCATATGTCTTTGCATACATGTTTAAGCTGATGGAATGAACACATGCGTAGCGGAAGAAAGACATATCTAAAGTACTCTAATTAGGTTAATTGAAAAAATAAGCTTGTATTTGAAACAAGAATAAAATGGAAAAAGAATACAACCTTTGTAGACTTTGAATCTTCTTCAAATCAGCTCCAATCTCCTCACGAATAGTTCGTAGACCACCACGAGGGTCTTTCCGACTATTCTCCAGCCTTAGAACGGGATGGTGGTATCCGATGAGTGACTAATTTGGAAAGGAAAAAAGCTAAACTTTGTGAGAAAAAATGGATGAGATTATCACATAATCTCATCAGTTTTCACTAAGGCCAAGAATTTTTAACCCTTCACAGGTTTTTCATAATAACGGTTGGGTCAAAAGTTGTTTTACCCCCGAGATTATATCTTGCTTCTTAAGTCTCATTGATCCTCTAATGAACAATTGGTTTGTGATCCAATCACTAAATCGAGTCCCTCTCAATCCAATGAGACAGTGGGGCCCCTTGTTCAAGACCTGGAGTCAACACTTAAGGGAACAACCTTTTTATTATTCTTAAAAGCGGGTATGAGTGAATTACGTCTTGCACCCTATGTCTCCAACTATCTACCCAGTCTTACCCCTGAAATGGAAGGCTTATCGAGCCGACACTGTTGAGCCAACCCTCACTCATGAAAATCTAAGGATAATACCGAATAAACAGGAGTTTATATTTAGCTCAGGATTAAGGTCAAGTTATCTAGGTCACCGCTTTGAAATAGTCAATTTTAAATAGTAAACAACGTTATAAAGTAGGAGTGACTTAATTCTTGGTCAAATCTTATGCAAACTCATTGCATAGGACACTCCCGCTCCTCATGTCAATACATGAATGACTCAGGATCACTTCGTTTGTAGCACTTTACAAAAAATTGTAACAACTACAGAGTGGGTCTCATCCGATAGTGTTACCAGAATAAACTACCCAGCCTTATTCGTATACTATATACCATTTTGGTTGTTTATTGAACTTGATCCACTCTTATGTCTCCATATAACGTTCATGTATTCATATAATAGTCATGGATCTTTAATTTATTGGATTTAGACTTTACAATTGCAATTTACATATTCAATAACAGTTTTATTGAATAAACGTCAATAATATCTTTATTGATAATAAAATATGTTTAACATTACAAACTGATAGCTTTAAGACATACAATTCAACATAAGATACAAGATAACGATGTTAGTTTATTGGTTTGTGGTTAACGCAATTAATTTTAAAATAAAACATCACATATTTTCTTACATAAATAAAATGTTTGTACATTACAATTACAAACTATGAGATCCTACGAAATTTAGGGTATCAACCTAGCAGACCACAACCTCAATCTTGGACACTTAGGGTTCTCACAACCTCCTAGAAGTTAGGATGGGGCAATCTCTAGCCCTTATGTGCTTGAGGTTAGCCTCGACCTTAGTATTGGCCTCAGTCTCGGTCATCTTCTATAGTACACATGGTGTGTTTAGATGTGCTTGAATGATGAAGATATTGTTCCTTGATGCGCTTAGGGTTGGCCTTGGTCAACCCCCTGTGAAATTTTTTATCAAAACTTCATGCTCCATTAATAATTTTGAGCCTAACCTTGGACTTGGTTCTTTGCCTTAATTTGGTCTCCTCTACCTTGACATTGGTTGTCTCAGCCTTAGTTATTCTTTTGAACTTGGTTCCTTGGCTTGAGTTTGATATCATTTGCCTCGACACTGGTAGCTTCGATCTTAGACTCAGCCTTGGCTTTGGCTCTTTGGTCTTGGTATTGGTCGCTTCGATCTTTTCCTTGGTAGTCTAAACCTCGACCTCAATCTCGACATTGGTAGCCTCGGCTTAAGCCGTATTGAATTCGTCCTCGACTCTTCAACACGTTGGCTTCCTTTGCTTTTGGTCACGGGTATTTGTTTCACCTATGGCTTCTATCTTCAAAATTTATTTTTTTATCATGATTTATTGGAATTAAGCCATCTTAGCCTTTATTTCTTTAACTTTGCAAAGACTCTCAAATTTGTATTGATAGATCACTCTCGTCTCCATAGATAGTGCCAATTGTTGATGCTAAATTTTGGTCAAAGGAAAATGCACCTGACCTCCACGTGACAACAACAATAATTTTGTAATTTATGGAAGAAAGGACTTGCAAAACAAAGAAAAAATGTCTCTAATACCTAAGTTGATAGAGAATAAGTCAGAATTTTAAATTACCTCATATGGAGTTATAGTTATGTATTTATAGGCTTTCGATCATTCTCTTATTACTTATCTGATCAGGGTTTCTGATTGAACAGGTTGCATGTGGATCTCTCCTAGGCCGAGGCCGACCAGCCTAACATCTTTGCCAATTCGCTTGGGTTTCATAGGCTTAACTTATACTAGGCCTTTGGCCTTTGGGCTCACATACAAAGCTCGGTCTCGGTAGGGGTCGAGGCCAATCAAGTCCAAATTTTTCTTCGACCTACTCTTTCATTTTTATCTTGTTCTCTGTTGACTATTTACCCTTAATTCCAGAATCCACCCATAACAATATCTATATTGAAATATTGATAATTGATATTTTAATATTTGTACCCGATACACTAACATAAACAATGTATTAAAATATTACAAAAATTCCAAGTTATTGAAAGATGCAAAAGCCTGTGGTCTTGGCCGTACTGAATTATTTCCAATAACTGCAGAAACCATCACGTACAAATCGGAGAATCCCAATATCTTTATGTTTGGACAGTAATATCCAAATTATTATCATTTATTTTATTTTATTTAAATATCAGAATCACATAACGATAATAATCTTCGAAATATACGTATTTTTTTTTTAAAAAAAAAATCTTCGAAATGTGTTGTTTACTTCTTTCTAGACAAATCAGAGCCAACTATTTTTTTTTGCCAGAAGAAAATAATTTTCACGTGGGTAATTAATGATCAATATTTTATTTTTTAAAAAAACAATTCTTGTTTTTAAAACTTAAAAGCAATCTCGAAATTGGTACTTATGTTTAGTCTTCTTTTTCCTTAAAAATAAATGTCTGGAATAATTTATCTATATTTTTTAATGTTGGAATTTAATTTTCTTTTTTTTTTTTTTTTGGCTGGCTAAGGTAATGAATTAAAAAATTATAGTGCATGATAATATCAATTCATGGCTTGATTTTTAAAGGAGAAAATGGAAAATGCAATATCCTTTCATGTGCTTATCAAGAAAGTGAGCGCATTAGTTGCTACGCAACAAATCACATCCTTTTATTATTTTTTCCCCTTCCTTTTACTCATCACTTATTAATAATCGTTATATAATTATTTATTTGTACTTTTACAAACATACCATATAAGCAAATATATCTCAACTTAATATACTCTTAAGTATATCTATACATTTTTTTTTAGTACATTTAAGATAGAGAGATTCGAGTCACAGATCTCGTAGTTGCTAATACAATCATATACCAATTGAACTATACTTGGTTTAATATCAAATAATAATTTAATATCATATTAAAATCAAATATAAAGTTGATATACTTTCTTAAACATAAGCACTTTCTTCTTGTTTAATGTATTGATTTTTTTTTTTTTAAAAAAAAAACAACTCTAAAATTTTCTATCTTTTGAGGATATCCTAAATTATTGACATGATGAGCATATCTACACAAACTATAAAATATAAAACGAAATATATATAATGGTGAAAAAAATTCAACTTTTCCCCCTTAGAAATCAACCATTCTTTATTGTTTAAATATGCATATCCAAAAAATACTTACCATGATTTTATTTGAAAAAAAAATATTCTTTTGATTATATTTTGGTGATGGTGAAGAAGAGGAAATAATAATTATTAGAGTTGAGAAATGTTAGGGAAGCATCTCTATAATGTTGTGCCAACCAAGAAGTGAAAGGCAAGAAAACATAGTAGGATTCCAAATGGGCTCTGACCATATGCACTTGTCTTCTAATATCAGTTAGACAGCTCTTTTTGGATGTTGATTTACATCAAAAATTCAATTTTATTGGATAATTGGATTGATAAGTTCATTTTCTTTTAGCAATTATCATGATTTATTCACATATACATATTTGTTAAGGTATTCTTCACTTTTAGGATTTTTGGGGTAAATTCTAATGATTTTACTTTTTGTTTCACTCATAATATCATGTATCATTAATCTATGATACCATCATTTTATCTAATCAACGTGAGATTTTGATCAAAATTCCATAGTATGGTTATAATTTTTTTAATACCTAATAAGTTAAATTATTCTTTTAGTTTAACCCAGACCTAAGATAGAATGATTGAATTTTGAACTTTTTAGTCGAAGACATGTCTTAGCTAGTTGAGTTAGGTTCAAACTGATATTTCGATCTTGTTTGTTTTAATTTTTTTTAGTTTTTAGAAGGATTCATTTACCTTCACACATCTATTAGATGTTACAGTTCATATAAATATAACTTCAGATGTATCTATATAATATTGTCGAAACGATCATAACTAATTGACATACGGACAGTGGAAGATCTAGAATTTCATGTTAGAAGACATAATTCTATATAAAATCAAAATTTTAGCACATTAATATCAAGATTTGTGTCATCTATAATTTTTGAACTTTGAAAAATATATACTAGATCACTAACATGATTAGCTTTGTCTAATATGTAGTACTAGAAATTTTTTAAAACAAAAATAATAAAGTAACCATTAGTTACAAAATTGAAATTACGAGATTCAATAATTGTTTGTCGAATATAACCATTAAATTTTTAAATATTTTTAATGTTTTGTGAGATTTTTAGATACTAAATTGAAAGTTTACATTTTTTTTTACACATTTTCAAGGGACTTAGTAAAGTTAAAATTAAAAGTTTAGTTATTTATTAATCATAATTTTAAAAACTAATAATTAAACTTGTACCGACTTGAATCTAGTTCTAAAATGATGGTAAAATAATTAGTAAATAACAAAGTAAAAAAATTATAAATAAAAACAGTGTTTAATGCCTTAATTTTTAAAAATTAAAAATAAATAATCAAATAGTTATTAAATAAGTCTAAAATTTTTTTTAAAAAATATTTGTATATAAACATGAACATGTGAAAAATAATAAAAATGGAATGAAGTTTTAAAGCTATATATATAAGAAATTTTAAGCAACAAAAATTGGTAAAAAAAAAAAAAGAAAAGAAAAAAAACTGCATTAATACAAATTCGAACTCTTGTTGTTGAAGTGCAGGAATTCACCTACACCTATCAATGGACATTAGTCACTTTATCCATCACTTTTTACAGTGTCAAATTGGAAAAAAAAAATAAGAAAAAGAAATTATTAAATAAAATTTAGATTGAAATTATAAACGAATATTTGAAGCATTAAATTGGTTATTATAATATATTGATTATAGATTATGTTATAATAATTTGTTTCTATAGTGCATATTATTTTTATATGGATTATAATAATTTGTGTTTATGTTTCTTTAAATTTTCAGGTAAGTAATAATTTAATTTCTGCATATCTGTTTGTAATAATTTAGTTTTTATATTTTAAAACTTATGAAAAAATTAGTTCTTTAAATTTAATAGTACCAACTTAATTTAGTTATTATATTTTATAATTTGTAATGATTTAGTGCATATTATGAGAAGTGTTTTTAAGATTATATGAAATTTCTTACACATATAAATTGGTAAGTTGATTAAGGAGGAATTTTGTTTACCATTCATAAAATGATAAAAATTAAGATGTATTAAGATTAAATTTGTCACAAAACCTTTGGAGGAGACTAAATCGTTTTTTAACCCATAAATTTGATACGCATATTTTAAAATATAAAACTTGATTTTATTTTTTTTTTCAAATGTGGTATAACTTAATAAGTGTTACTTTTTCTGTATGAATATTGTATTTGCGTCTGAATTAGATATAGGTTATGGTACACTTATTATTATAAATTTTTATCTCATTCACGAAAATAAATAATAATAATAATATTATTATTATTATTATATGTCAAGTGTCTCTCTCAATCTAGCATTTGTTCTTTCATTCAGGTATAGCGACAAAATCCTCGTAATAGAAAATTGAAAATGATGGCTCAACGTGGTTTCTGCTTTTAGTTTTTCGTAAGTTAGGTGTTAGGAATCACAAATATTTCTAATTGTACAGAAAATCGGTATCATATACAGATATATGATAGATACGTGTCTACGTGATTTGAAATATCTGATTTTTTTTTAATTTCTAGATACGTGAAGGAGATACCTTAGTCAATTTTTTTTATTTTTTTTTCAAATTTAAGTATAGCTACTTAAAAAGCCCAACCTACAACCCATTTTATTTTAGTGCGTGTTTAGGAGATATTTTAAAATCATCAAAAATCATTTTTTTTTCATTTTTAAAATCACTCAAAAACACACTTTTAATTACTCAAGATTAATTTAGTTTTCAATTTTACACTTTTAAATACAATTTTCATATCATCAAAATTAGTTTTGAAAAATTTGAAAATAACAAAAATGATTTCAACCATTTTAAAATCACTTCCAAACATAAAAGTCCACTTAAATTGAGCAATCCAAAACAAAATAAATTAAAAATGATAAAAACATATAAAAAAAAAAAACCCGAAACATAATTAAATCTTCATTCTTCCCTTCTCTTTCACTATTTAAATCATGATTTATACCCCCTTCATCCACAACTTCATTCTTCAATCTTCATATTCTACTTCTTTCCTACCATCTACTTTAGTTGCTCAACAATCAATTGACATTACTAGATTTTTTTTTTCCAAGTTTTCACTCTCTTCTTGAATATATTTTAGTCTAACTTAAAATAAGTACTATAACAATTAACTAGACATTACATATATACATACATACATATATATATATATATATAACGTATTTTTGACGTATCTGTATCATAGTTTTTTAGAAATTAACGTATCGTCGTATCGTATCGTATCTGTATCTGTGTCTGTGCTTCTTAGGTTAGGTGTTTTTAGGTAAATATAATTTTTTTCTCTAAATTTTAGTTATAATTCTTAGGAAAAATATTGAGGTGAGTCTTTTTAAATATAAAAAATATTTAAAAATATTTACCCTTACAGTAAAAAGTTTCAAAAATAAATATTTTTGGGATTTTTTTTATTTATAAGAATTTTAGTTCATTGCTTTTGTTTAGTCTTTGAATTTTGAAAAATTACAATTTTACTCACAATTTTTTATTTAATTTTTTTTTATTCCTAAATTTTAAAATGTTAATTTTTACTATTGATTTTAAATTTGGTTTACATTTGGTCTTAAATTTCGAATTTTGCATTTTTAATTCTGATCTTTCAATCATAGGCGTTAATATTTAAATTAATTTAAAACAATTGAATTAATTTTCAATAATTTTTCTCACTATTAAATTTACTTAAAAATTTGCACATATGTTTAATTAGTTATAAGTATTTTACTAGGAGGTTAGAAGTCGGATCTCTACTTTTACTTGATGAACTAAAACAAACAATGTTGATAAAATTTCATAGGAAAAAAGGCAGGTATAAGTTGAATTTGTGTTGTAATTTATAAAGGATTGGAAATTTGTTCAATGATCAATTACATGTATTAATTGAGCTCAAGTTCTAAAATGTTTTGTTATTTATTTTGAAATTTTGTGATTTTGATTTTTTTTAACATAATCTTGATTAAAATTAGTAGATTAAGCAAAAATTTTCATACTTGTTAAGATATACTATTCAAAATAAATGAAAGTTTCATTTGAGATTACTGTAGCTTTTAAAATAATTGTTGGTAACTATACTTTTAGAAAAATCAACGTGAAAAAAGTAAAATAGTGTTCGGTAAATTTTAGATTAAACTTGAAAAAATAGATTAAGAATGTTTGGTAAATAAATACAAAAATATCTCATTAGATAATAACTAAAATAGACTTATAATCAACTTTTTTTTTTTTAATTTTTTGTAATTTAAAATTGTAAATAATTGTTTAGTATGATAAATTTTATTTGTTATAGATTAGTTTTTAAATATTAGGATAAATAGCTTTATTTAAAAAAATCAATATGATATACTTTTTTAAAAAAATTGATGCAATTTAACTCATGAGAAATAGAAAATACATTTGATTATGTAAGAAATAGATAAATATGTAAAATAAATCATTCTTTTCATAGTATAAAATTGAAAAATAAATATTTTTTTAAAAAAATTGAAAATTAAATATTAATTAAAAATTATATCTAAGAGTATCTAAAAATGAGTAGGATAATACTTTTAAACTAGACTTGAAATTAACATATTTTTAAAAATAATTTTAGCATAGCTCTTTCACACCGCTAATAACTGAAGTCGTTGAAGTAAATTTTATACACCATATACCCAGTTTAGGATATAAATTATTTATTATTTTTCCCTCGTAATTTTTTTACGGTTGCTTTATTTTTAATATGTACGTAATTCAAGTTCCCGATACTTCTTATTTAAGACAAACTATTTTTCTAATTTAATGTGATAATATTTATTAGTGAATTTTTTCTTAACCATTGTTGGAAAAAAAAATATTTGGATTTTATATAAATATTAATTTCAAAAAACATAATAATTTAAAGAAACAAAAACAAAACACAATACATTTACAATGGGCAAGGCTCATGCATGGCGATTATCATCACTTTTTTTCATGATTTGTCAATGTCAATGTCAATTTTTTGTAAAAGAAAAATCAATATTTTCTTATGTCACGTTTTTACAAGTTTCTAATGGCACCATCAAACAATTTTTTTTAGTTCAAAATAATTTAACTTCACAAAAATATTATAAATTTAAGTTAAATTATATTTTAGTCTCTATACTTGGAGTAAATTTTGTTTGTTACATATATTTTTAAAAAATTATTTACATTTTTTATACTTTATTAAAAGTGATGAGAGGTCTCAATCGATATGTGTACAAAATATTTAATATATTTTATGATGCGACATTTTATTTTCACGATGCGATAATTGAGAAAATTGAATTGCCATGAAAATCTAAAAGTACAATCTTTGTTAAAAAGTAAAAGAAACTCTAACATTAAACATTTTTAAAAAGAAAGTCTAACCTAAAATTTTATCATAAAATTGTCTATGTTCATTTCATTTTGATCACCCATCCAATAATTCCACTCTAAAAGTCTAAAACCATCATTTTTTTTTTTTTTTTTTTTGGGTTTGAATAAGAGAACCTAAAATATCTGAACCAATTGTTATGATTAATGCAGATATTTAGTAATGTGGTGTCACAAGTCGGAATTTAAAACATAAATGGAGAAAATAATTGGTGAAATTATTGTATATTTGATCGTTGACTGGAGTATCAGAGTCTTTAACAAAAATCAAATTTTGATATAACAAATGAAAAAATTAAAAACATGCTCGAATATTTTATTTCGCACGTTTTTGTGGATGAATATTGGAATAAATAAATATTAGAGAAATGCTCAAATATTTTATTATTTATTATTTGTTGTTTTTATGTTGTGCTGATGGAATCATTCACCGACCCATTTGAATTTCGAGTAAGGGTGGAATAAATATCAATTGAGCAAAGACTAGGTGCAACTACACTTAATTTCAGGTTATTTAGATTTGGGGGAGTTTTAAAAGTTAATTAGAAAAAATGAGAGGTTTCAAACTTATTTAGAGAAAATGGGGACTTTTTTTTGTTCCCATCCGAATGAATCTCTTGAGACGCAGAGACACATTTGACAATATTTTATTTATTTTTTATTCGTCGCATTATATATATATAGGGGTTAGAATGCGTCTGTTCAATCAATTTTGTCATCTTCTCCATTGTTCTACCATAAAAAATCAACTTTCCTTCATGCCTTCCACCGATTTCATCTTCTCCTTCATCGAAACTCTCATTTTATCTTCCCCTTCATCACCGAAACCCTCATTTCATCTTCATCCAAAACAAAATTTCCTTCATTTCTTCCACCTTCTTCATTTATTTTCAAATACCGATCATTTTCTACATTTATTTCCACTTTCATATCATTAATTTGTTTCAGTGTATTATTTTATTTGATCGTATATTTGATCGTTAAATAATAAAAATATATCAATTTAACTTTGAATTAAGTTTTTGATAATTTTTACTGATTTTTTTAATATTTATTTTGTTTACAGTGGATATTATTCAAAGTGTTTTTGGTAAGTTCTAATATTTGGTAAGGTGCAATATTTTTCTTTTAATAAGTTGATATATTTTTTATAGTGGCATAAGAGAGAATTACATGTGATTAACATCGTGTTATATATGTTGGGGTTAAATATTAAAAATCACTCTAATAAATATAATAAACTTTAATGTAGTCCACTTTACTAGTTGGTATTTAGTATTTGGTTGGTATTCGTCGTGGTTGGTATTTAGCTATCAAAATGAGTATGTCTTCTTTGGTTAAATATAATAAATTGTAAGTATGTCTCTTTGGTTTTTATCTATTTCTTTAAAAATAACTCATACTTTGTTCAAAATAAACCCAACCTATTTCTTATGCGTATCAAATTATGATAATTATTTTAAAATTATAGTTTAGAATGTTCAACTATGATTTTTAAAATATTACATCATAGTCTCAAATTAGTTAGGTTTAAACATATAAAAAAGTCATTAATAAAAAAAACTATTACATAGTAAAATTAATGTTTTTTCATACTTTTAATAAAAATAATGTAATTCAAAATTTTAAAAATAAAAAATTATCTTTAATTCACGTTGAGAGAAAATTTTAACGAAATCTAAAAATAGGTATTTAAACATGTTCTTAATGGGAAAAAAATAAATCTTTTTAAATGTAAAATTTATATTTAAATCTCTTTTCATTTTGACAAAATTTGAAAATTTATTAGTAGTTTTTAATGTAAAAATAAGTATATGTTCATAATGGAAAAAAAATAGTGATATTACTTTATTTGGTAGAGAAAAGAAAAAAAAAACTAAAACGAATTAAAGAAAAAATTTAAAATTAATAGTGGTATTGGATTTAAACTAAAACGTTCAATTATTTATGTTTAAACATATAAAAAAGTCATTAATAATAAAAATATTATATAGTAAAAACAATGTTTTTTCATACTTTTAGTAAAATAATATAACACAAGGTGATTCAGCAAGACATGAGGATATTCCTATTCGACCTAATGTTCGGAAAGAATATCCAACGCCGCCACTTAATCATTTTACACATACTCCCACGATGTCCTCTCCCTCAACATTTGAATTTTTTCCAACAATCCTCAGTACACTAAGCATGGAAGAAGGACAAACTTCATATGTCCATCCAAATATCCATGATCAGTATGTGACATATCGACAACGTAGTGAGGGTATACACTTTGCAGAGGAAAGTCAACCATCAAGTGTAAGAGGGCGTGGTGATCGTGGACACTATGTAACTCAACATGATCGATCTAGGTGTAATAGTGGATCTTCTTCCAGTCGTGAATAAAGAACATTATACATATGATTAAATTTATTAATGAAATTCAATTACGAAAATGCACTTACAGTCTATAACACATCCTAAAGAACCTTGAATATTATTTACAATAGTTGAAAGTTAATATCTATATTTTTGCATAAGTTTCTAACAACTTTAAACAAAAACAATAATTTAGTGGAATACATCGCATCAACCTGGGAGCATTAGCAGATCTGGTACCCCACTGGAATCAAAATCTTTAGTTGGATCGCTACCATGTGGGGGGGGTTCAACCTCTTCTGGCAGTTGAGTCTTCTTAGACTATTCTCCCTGCATTTGAAATTAAAAATTAATATTGAGTATATCAAATCAATCGTAACAATTTCTTAATCTCAAAATAAAAAACGATATTAATTAGATAGTTGGTTTTAGGTAAAAATAATTTAGAGTTAAACAAATGAAATATTATTAACTGTAAAAAACATAAATAATGAAAGAGTTGGGTTTCGGATTGTTAAAAGAATGAACAAAATAATAGCAAATATATATATATATATATATATATATATATATATATATATATAGGGATGCGTCTCTTCAAGAAACGCATCATTCTTTTTTATTTTAATGAATGCGTCTCTTGAGAGACTCATTTAGTACGGAAAAAAAATATAAAATATTATCGAATGAGAGACACATTCGGATTGAGACAAAAAAAGTCTTCATTTCTCCTAAATAAGTTTGAAAGCTCCCCTTTTCCCTAGGTAACTTTCAAAACTCCCCCCAAATCTAAATAATCCCTTAATTTCCATACTTTTAATTTTTAATATACATAAATAACTTAAAAAAAAACTTTTTAGAGAAACTAAAAAAAAAACTGTCATGTATAATTTTTTATTGAACAACTTCGTAGGATGTACAAAGTTAGATGTAGCTTAAATAACACTCCATTATTTTTCAAATCAATTTATGTTTACATTTATTTCAATTACAATAACAAATTAATAATTATATTAATTTAATATTTAAATTTCTATAAATTAATCGGTTTACACTATTTATTAACATTTATTTTAAAATATTAATACATAACTTTTATATGTGTATAAGATTTTTTTAATGCAAAAGTTAATGTAAATTATAAAAATTACGTCACATTAATTGAACAGGCAGTAAAAGTTTTTCATTACATTTGAGAAATTTTTCATCTGTTTGTCCTCCTCTATTTGTTTATTACTTCGTGACTTTTTTTAGAAAAATAATTTTTTCGACGATTTTAAGCTATTTGAAATCAAGTTAAAATAGCTCTAAATTACTCATAAAATGTCAAAATTGAGACCATTAAGATCTGTTTTGATAGAAAATCTAACAATAAAAATTTAAAAATAAGTAATTAAATGAAAATATAGTTGTATTTCATGTTTTTAGATATGTGTTTGGTAGCAAAATTTAGAAATTGAATTCTAATTTAAACCATGGTAAACTAGTTATAGTTATCCACTAAATATTAGTTGATAATAAATTATTATTAATTTATGTACGAACATGTTTTATATTTAAAAAAATTGTATAACTATTGTTTTGTAATATTATATAATTTATTGGAAAATTTGACATTTTAATGTCTATGATTTAGAGTAGATTAAAATTTAAGTTTTATGGTTTATAATTAGAATTTACTCTCAATTATTTGGTAAAAGCTTCATAATAAATAGTCAATATGGTAGTGACTATTTGAGAGGATTTAACAAACTATAGGATTATATATGAAGTTATATCAAACAATAGAAACTAGATTCTAAATTTTAAAATAACTAACTTTTATCCAAACCATATGGATCAAACTTGAAATCTAACCTAATTTAATTTATGATCCATTACATAATACATATTTTAATTTTAAAAAACATTAAATTCGGTTTATAACATGACATATTATATTTCTAAATGTTTTTATCTTTATTTAATATAGTTATATCTTTTAATTTTAAAATTTAAATTCTGGATGTAAAAGAGAACATAAAAATGTTATTTTTTAGATTTTGCACGGTTTAAATCACAATATCTAAAAATAGTTTTAAACAAAATTTGGGTTGTCGGTCAAATATACATTTGTCGAATTCAATAAATTTAAATACATAAAACAAAATCTAGATCGTGAATCGAATAGACCCCTATTAATTTGAAGTTTTAATTCACACAACTCCAAATTTCAATGTATAAATTGATATTTACCTAATTATTTTATGTATATGCCATTTTGTCGAAGAAAAAAGAGTTAAAAAGAATGATATAATTCATGTTGAACTTCTTACTTATAACATTTATATATTGTAAAAATAACAAAATTTACCGTAATATGTCAGTAATTATTGATCGTAAACGTTTAACCACATAAACGAGTCCGTGATATACTTAAACAAAAGAGATCATATGACTCGGATAGTGAACCATTCACAAGAACAATGAGAATAAGGTTTATGGTAGGTTTGATTTGACTTTTCAAATGCTTAATTTTGAAACTAATTCATTTTAAAATATATTAAAATATTTGAATATCACTCAAAATAGTTTTTGAAACACTTTCAAAAGTTTATTTTAAATAGTTTTAATAATTTTTTCTCTAATCAATCTAGACTCTTAATTTGAGGTTGTGTCAAAATAATGGTTGACAATAGTGATTTAGAAAAAATTAGGTGCGACATGAAGTAAGAATTGTGTTCAGTAAATTTCAATTTTAAACTAAAAAGAAACTAAGGTGTTTGATAAAATTAATACGAAATTGTTATGATTGAACTATGATAACTAAAGTAAACATATTATTTCAATTATAAGTTAATATTTTATATCAAACTTATAGTGGGATGATTATTTTAAAATTTTATATGCTTTAAAATGAAAATAAACTTTGTTTCCATTTAATTTTTTTTTTCCATAAAAGTTAAACAAAAACATCGTTATTAAAAATTGAAAAGTGTATTTCTGAAAGAAAAATTATTAAAAATGAGGTAGAGAAGATATAGATCTTTAGGGAGTTTGCATATAATAATATTTATCATTCCAGTATAGAAATGACTCCATACGAGGTTTTGTATGGGAGGAAATATAGAACCCTGGTATGTTGGGATGAAGTTGGTGAGAGGAAGTTGCTCGGTCTAGAATTGGTGCAAATCACTACGGATACTATTAAGATTATCAAGGAGAAACTTAAGACGGTACAAGATCGCCAAAAAAGTTATATTGATAAACGTCGTCGAGATCTAGAATTTGAGGTAGGAAATAAAGTTTTCCTGAAGCTGTCTCCTTGGAAATGAGTGCTATACTTTGATAGGAAAGGAAAACTGAGCCCGAGATATATAGGACCACATGAAATTCTAGAATGCATAGAACCATTAGCTTACCATTTGACGTTGCCAATGGAGCTTTCCAGGATTCATGATGTGTTCCATATGTCGATGTTGTGTAAATATGTTCCAGATCCGTCACATGTTCTAAAATCACAACCGCTACGACTTAAGGAAATCTATCATATGAGGAAGAACATGTATAGATCTTAGACAGGAAAGAATAGGTGTTGAGAAACAAGACGATTCCATTAGTCAAAGTGTTATGGAGAAATCATGCAAAGGAAGAAGCAACTTGGGAAAGTGAGCAACAAATGGGAGCTAAATATCCTCAGTTATTCACCTTATGACTTTTAGCATAATTTCGAGGACAAAATTCTCAAAAGGGGTACTGACTTATAAACCCTTGCTCCTTTTCCTTTTGTTTAAGTAGGATTGATTTAAATAAGTCTAAGGTTTATCTAAATGAAACACATGAAATATATGACCTAAGTATATTTTGTAGTTACATGCTAAAGTTTGAAGCTTGGAGTTTAGTGTTCTAATGTAAATTTTTTTCTCTTTAAATATTTAAAAGTTCCGAGCCTTTAGTTGTTTATTGGGATGATTGAATAACGGTGGATTTGGCTAAGTGTTAGGTGGAAGGAAGTGGGTTTATTAAGAAAAGAGGTTTGTGTAAATAAATAATAATAATAATTATTATTATAAAGTAATAATAATAATTAAGAAATTAATAATTAATAAATTTTAGGGATAAATTTGATTTAAATTATTTAAAGGTGAAAAATAGGAAAAAAAAAAAGAAAAAAAAGGAAACACCACGTTAGTTGGATAGTTTTTGATTGGAGGAAAAAGTGAACAACTTCAGCTAGAAAATTGGGGTATGAAGAAGACGATGGTTCTCCCGAACCACTCATGTAAAATCTGTCATTTTTAGACGAAATTAAAGCTTAATGAGTCTGGAGTTTAATCTGGGGGCTGCTGAAGTGATTTGAAGTCGAAAAAGTGGAGAAATCGTGAAAATAATGAAAGTTGTTCGTAAAACTGAAAAATTCGAGCAAAGTGTAGTCCATGAGAGATTCTGAGCTGTAGAAGACGAGTTAAGAGTTTAAATTTTCAGGTTAGTTAGTTTAAAGATTTCCTAACATATTTCATGAAATATGTGCAAATTTTTTCTTTAAGTTGGGTTAAAAATTGATTAAAGTGAAGTCAAGGTTTTCTCGAGGAGGGCAATAGCAGTGCCACCCATCTTGCACGCTCATCTTGCAGTCCCAGCATGCCTACCTTGCACACCCAGCATGCCAGCATGTATGCCCATGCCCCATTTTGATGCCATTGACTAGTTTTGGGCCATTTTAGGTGTTTGTGAGCATTTTTAAAGCCCAATTAGGATTTTCGTGATATTTTGACCCTAAAATGAATAATTTTGGATTAAAAGGTGATTTTTGGGTCATTTTGGATAATTTGAGAAAAATGGACCCAAGAAGCAAAATCTGAGTGTTTAGGTGCTAAAATGAGTTCAATTGGTCACATTGAATCACTAAGAGTTGTTTAGGATTGTTTGACCTCTTGTGAGTATCTAGTAACCTCGGGACTTTATTTCAGGTCAAATTGAGGTTGGAAAAGCTTATAACCAGAAGAGATTGTGCCAGTAATTGTGAGTGGTTTTTATTTTAAGTATTTTAATAAGAAAAGTATATAAGTATGGTAGTATGCTATGAATTGTGAAATGTGATGACATGATTTGTTTACTTTACTATTATTTCAAGAATGTTTAAATCATGATTTCTAAACTATCGTTGGTTTTATATGAGCTTGGTTTATGAAAATGTAGTTTGGAATCGGAATTATATAATTGTGATTTCTATGGATTTATATGAAACCCTCTTGATGGTGAATTTAAGAATGTTGAATGTTTGTGAAAGTGGTTTCAAACTATTGATTCTTGTACCTGAGAGATGGTTATTTTTCTATACTACTTGAATATGTTTCAGTAGAACTGCTCAAGCGATTAGGGAGCTACCGGGGTTAGAGTTGGCTAGAGTATACTGGGAAGTCAGAGGAACCTTGCGCCTATAGTACCACCTAGGCTATCAGGGGGCTACCAGGGTTAGATGTGGCCAGAGTATACCGGGGAGTCCAGAGTAAGGCCTGTGGTGAGGACCTATGTTTAGCCTTGGAGGCAGCTCTGTGTGCATGTATGACCTTGTGATTTGGTTTACACCGCAGGAGGTATTATTTGTCCAGAGTAATCCGTCATTGTAAACGGGTATTTGGGTACAGAGTTGGTGTGGTTTTCTAGTAACACATAGTGCTTGTAATGTGCTTGGTAAGAGATTTGATTATGCCACTGTTTTGCTAGCACGTGTTTGAGTTGTTACTGAATTTTTTTATATTTTGTCGATGATTTACTGAATGGTTTTGTCTACTTTATTGATGATTTAGAAAGAGAAAATTTATGTTTATATTAAGTTACCACTCACTAGGTATTAGTTCATATTTTCAGTGTTTTATGTTCCTCCCCCCTAAGTAGCGATAAAGTTTCGAATTCAAGCTGAGATGTATACTGCCACACGACGAGGGACCCTTGCTACAGCTTAGATCTATATGTTTTAAGTCTTATTGTAAATGAGTTGCATACCACGAACCACATGTATTGAGTTTTGGGAGTGTGGGGTAAACTAGTTGTGGTTGTACAGTATAAAAGGTGTTCTTCTAGTATTTAAACTTTGTTGATGTTTGTATATAACAGACGATGGAAGCTATGAAATATGTTTGTGAATGTCATGATATGGAGAATGACGAATGGGAATTAAATGTATTATATGATCATTGTATAACTGTTCAAGTTCAGATATAGGTTGAGTTGGTTTGTTGGATGCTAAATGTCATTAAGGGAGGTGATGTTTAGCATATTCACACCTCTTCTGGATTAGGTAGGTAATCTGAGAGGGGATGTGATAGCATGTAATTAAAAATTGAAAAATGTATTTCTAAAAGGAAAATTATTAAAAATGAGGTAGAGAAGATACATATCTTTAGGGAAATTGAATTTAAATGCTAGTGTAAACGTGATTTTAAACATAAGAGTAATTTGAAAAATGCTTTTAAATAAATTAATAAATAATTAGATTTACCAACGACCTAAACAATTAAAATTACAATTGCTTTTTACTTTCACACTCGCAATCCCAAATGAGGTCTAAGTTTGTTTGAACCTCAACGATTTTATTACTCTGGTAAAACTAAAATTCTATTTTTGGGCAAAACATGCATTTTAAATTCAAGTCAAGAAGGTGTCACGTTTAGGTCAGTATCTCATTTTGAATAAGGACTCATCTGGGTTGACTTGATAAAAAAATATTTTTCAAATAACTCATTTTTGTTTAAACACCTAATCAAAACTATTTGAAATACACTTTTGTAAGAATTGATTATTAAAATTAACTTTTTTCCCTTCAAATCACAAAGCACCCTCTTGCCAGGCCTACACATTTTTAGGTTTGATTTAACTTTTTACCTATTTCATTTCACTTTTAAGCTAAATTACAAAAAAGGAAAAAAAAGGTTTGTCGTTTGATTAGAAAAATACACTTTCCTTCATTATTTTTACTTTTCATAAAACGTGTCAAAATACCATACTAGATCATAAATCCATTATGATCCATTAGAATGTCGAAATGAAAATTATGACCTAAAATAATGTAGCAATAACTACAATTAAGACCCAAACACTACCACACTATTATAAGTAATTTCCACAACGGTTACTAATTTTTATCCAAATTCTAATAAATTCAACTCTCAAAATAATTTAGGAACATGGTCCAAAGTAAAACAGCAACATTTTTTTCCCAAAAAAAATCAAAGAGTAATTTTAGATCATAGGGTAAAATTCAATGTTTTTGTGTGTAATTTAGCCTATATTTTAATTTATGAACAATTATTTAGTCATCTATCACTTATGGCAAAATTTGAATTCATTTCCAAACCTTGGCACCACCTATTATTATTTTATTGGAAATGAAACAAAATTTTGTTTCATCTCCAATATAATTATTATTTTAAACAGTGCGGTTTAGAACCACATCTCCAATGCTTGCATCTCTATACATCTAAAAACCAGCTTAGTAATGGCTAACGGGTCTGTACATGATCTACATTTAAAATCAAGAACAAATCAGACAAATATGCACAATAATTACCTAAATGTACTACATAAGTAAGAAGGGGGGAAAAACGTGAAACCAAGCTACCAACTGATAGGCGTTCTAAGGCTTTTGTTAAAATTCATGCAGCAAAAGCACTTTCCATAGCATGCAAGATCGAAGCTGTATCGAATTTGAAGTTTCTGAGGCTTCTTCCAGGATCAGAATCCAGTTTAATCGACTGGCCGTCAAAAATGATCGAGCTATTGCTCATTGAGCTATTCTTCACCTTCCATATAGTGACTCCTGAGTGGAAAGCAAAAGTTTATAGCTGCATTAATAGAGCTGATTGGTTTATGGGAGAAAGTCAATAGGCTAAGTGTATGGCAAATTATGGATACGTGTTTGAGACCTCAGATTAATACAACAAAGACATAATGCATATAACTTTTACATGGATGGTAACTTAAGGATCATGTAGTCACACCAACTGAATCGGTTATCTTGTTAATATCGTGGCTATGGCAACAATAGTATCGAGAACTGGAAACCTCTCTAACAGACATGACTCAAGTAGATCTCTTGTAAGATGCATGTTTCCAATTTTTTCCTATGTGTTCCCCACTGTTATTAAACAAAATTATACCTCATGATACGAAATTCCGCCTAAAGACCTAATATAATAGGAGACTCAATCCAAACAAATAATTTCGAGACGCTATTTTCAATTTTTCATCTAAGTGATCTTCATGACATTTTTATTTACTTGTTTTTGTTTTCCATTTTGATTTTGAAAGTTAAATTTGCTTGCTAAAACCACCCTTCATATATCTAGGAAAGGTTCCTTCTGTTACCAATTCATTTTTAAAGAATCTGTAAGTCACAAATAGATTACCTTTCACAGGCATGTCAAAGTTAGGAGCCACAGGCGGCTGATGCTTCAAAATCCATGATCTCAACGACCTGCATTTCAAAATTGTTGATTCCATTAAACATAAACCAATTTCTACTTGCGTGCAGAGGAAATTAAGAAAACTACACAATGATGCTCACTCCAAGAAAGGAGCCACCATGTAAAGCTTGAGGCCGGTAATTCCATGAGATATCACATCATCACTCACAGGTAGAAGGTCGTCAAGTCGATGCCACGCAATTTCCTGCTCCCAAATTACATATCCATTATGCATTTTGCTTCACAAGACTCATAAATCAGCATTAGAAAATGATGCAACATCTTATCTTTTGCCCACAATTTTCACAAGAATGAGGTCTTGTCCAGCATAATAAGCACTTGGGATTAACTCTAAAGAAGAATGAACATAAAAGAAACAACCTTTAAAATCTCTAAGAAGACTGAAAGAACTGATTACTTAAGCTCTCAGACGTTTAAAGGCATACCAATCAACACATTGTCAATGCAAATATATATAATATATATATATATATAGGAACATTGTCAATGCAGTATAAACATCATAAATATTAATGAAAAAGGTAGAGAAGAGTGCAGAAACAGTTTTAAACCGAATAGGGCGTCAAATATAAAAAAAAGGATTAACCTTAAACTGATAGAAAAACAGAGAAGGAATACATACACTGATCTCTTTTTTAGTAAGAGGTGCAAAGGCGGTATCATTTTTCACCCCAGCTATAATGTAGAGCCGCACTCTCTGTTGTCCAAACATCACTTCAATAAAATCCTCTTTGATAAGGAACGCTGTCACATCAAACCCAGTTTCCTCCGAAACCTACATTCTCAAAATATTCCATGGTGAGATAAGTGGCAAAGTACAAACTTGATTTGATACAGACATAAGTAATTCAGCTAAAGCCCTGAAACGATAAAACCTCTTTGATGCTCTTTTTTGCTTAATACAAATAATATCAGCTGGCAAATAACCAGTTCTAGCCCATCAAACTTCAATTGACAGAATCTGTGTCATGGAAGGAGGTATACCATTTACAGTCCAGGAGCTGCTATTTCATCCTTCTTTCCATGATAGGGTGTGACTCTTTGGCAGGCCACTTTCTCTGTGAGATAATGGTACATTTAAAGGGAGAGAAATAGGGAGTCTTTAAGAGGTGTGGTGCGTTCTTGGGAGAAAGTTTGGGCCATACCAAGTTTTAACGCTTCCCTTCAAATCTTCGTACCAAAGGATTTGAGTGTTTTTCCTCTCTCATGGTTTAGGTCCTTTCTATAGAATTTTTGTAGCTAGGCATCTTCTTGTTTTCTGGCTCTTGTTATACTGGGCTAGTGGGCTTCTTTTCCTCTTTCTTTTTTGGAAATTTCCTTGTGTATTCTTTCATTTTTCTCAATAAAAGTTGGCATTTCCAAACATAAAATATTAAATTATTGCCATCAAAGATTGAAATAAGAAAAAGAAAAATTACTTCTCTAATGGCACAAGCATGATCTTCTTCATCCTTGCTCTTTTTTCCACGAGGAAAACTCCAGCTTGACCCCTTCCATCCCTTCACCAGTAAGCACTGCTTGGTTGCAGAACGAAAAGGTATAAGTACTCACATTTACGGGAAAAAACACACTTCATCAGTTAATAAGAGTATTAACGGGGTGGGGGTTCTTTTTATGAACCAACACTTACCCTCTCGAAGGTCTCATCCAAAATAATTCCCCCAGTGACAGGAACTCGAAGCTTGTAGGAAGTGAAATCCTTAAATATGTCGTCTATGTGGGGCACATATGGTTTCAAAACGTCACAACTGTTAAATACTGCAGAAAATTAAGGAAGACAAAGATATCCAGGAAAAATAGTATAAGCAATTAATGAAACATTATGATTTTGAAAATATCTATGTTCTCAAGTTTTCTCTCTTTGAACATGCTTGAAGCATTAAAACATACAGAGACGGCATAAATTCAGCTTATAAGTGAAAGTACGGGTTGGCAATGGCATAAGTTCAGCTTTATAAGTGAAACTACAGACTGGCAACAGACAAACTCAAACACATGTTATGTATGTGCGCGTGCATAAACAGGTTACCACAAATTGAGATGGTGATAGCTTACTAGCTGAAAGCAATGGTATAATCAAGTTACTCACAGGCCCCCCAAAAAAAACGTAAATAGAGTTGCATTTATTTACCATAGAAACACAGCATTGAAAACAACATCCAAGCACATTATTAAGGTAATGGATTACATGATGCTTAGGATACACAACGAAGTGAACTCCTTCAAATTGAAGGACTTCAGTGAAGGATTATTTTCTACCGAGTTGTCTTCGTAGAACCAATGTGCATATTCAACTAGAAACAAAATCCTCTCAAACGATTGTAGATCTTCCTTTGGCACATTTAAAACAAATCGGCTGCATATCAAGAAGAAAATGATAGATAGATGAGAACATAGGAGCTATTCCAACCAATATTGCAATAAAATAACAACAATAATCCCCCCAAAAAAGGAAGCCATCGAAATGACACCTCAATATGAGTGGCTTAATTTGATCAACCATGCTCTCACCAAACATGACTAAAAGCAAAGATGAAGAAAAGGGGAAAGTATATGTCATTAGAAAAGGTGTTGGTTGATTGAAAATAATAAATACGCAAGGTGACAAGCATGACTACTATAGCATCTTGAACGGAAAAAAAAATATCCATCTGAATTCTAACTAACAACAACATAATTTTCCAGATCCAACATTAATAGTTTTGAATTAAGGCACTGTTTGGTATCCATCTAGTTTTTCATTTTTCATTTTTAAATTTAACTTGTAAGAACTACTTTCGGCTATAAGTTTTTTTTTGTTTTGATATCTACCTTCAAACAATGTTTTCAAACCAAGCAAGTTTCGAAAACTATAAAAAGTACATTTTAAAAACCTGTTTACATTTCTGGAATGTTTCTTTAAGAGAGGTGAAGGCTGTAAAGAAATTGGCAAGAAACAAACATAAAATGAACAAACGAAATCATTATCAAATGAGATCTAAACTATCAATTCACTAATTTCAATGAAGATAGGTGCCAAAATCCAGGAGTGTATGCTTTCGCTCAGTGGGTTGTCCTAGAGATTAGTAGGGGGCACGCAAGTTGCCTGGACACCTACCCATAGGTATAAAGGGAGGGGGAAAAACCCTTTTAAGGACAAGCTCTTTTGGAAGAATTAAAATCAATCGGCTCAGGAAATGGTCCTATGTTTACTCATCATGTTTTTTTCTTCAACAAGACGCCAAACTCATAGTCCATATTAACAGTGTTTCGTTTTGCAGAAGCATTATCCGACAATCAGGTGGCAAAATAAAAAGAAAGATAATCAGAATAAACTAGCTCGTATCAAATTCAACTAAAAACCCCTAATATCTCCACATGTAACAAACCAATGGCTCGCAGCAAAACTAGTAAATGAAAGAGAGAGAGAGATAAAAACAAAGCGCGTACCTGCAAAGATCATCGAGAAGTTCTTGGGGAGGAAGGCCGTTCTTCACCGGAGCATTAGAGGGCAGATGGAGGCCGGCCATGGCTTCCTAGTTTGATGAAGATCGCCAAAAAGAATCTACTGTCTACACTCTGCTCATCTTTTACCTCAACAACTCTTCCAGTTCATTTCGCCAAGTCGAAAGATATCTGAGGACTGAGCCGACACGTCGTTACGGTTCTGCAATCGACTTTGGACTTTTTTCGTGGTGGCCGACGAGTCGGATCGAAAGATAGTTCGGCCCATTTTGTTTCTAATGGGCCGGACGGAAAGTTTGTCTGGAAATAGTTAGGCCCATTTCTTTTCGGATTCTTTATTTATTTATTTTTCTTTTTTAAAAAAGCGACGAAATAGTTATCATCTTACTATAAACTATTAGTGGTTCTTAAGAAAAAAAAATAGGGAAAAAAATTAGAAAAGAGTAAACGAAAACATTATCAAGCCCTAAACAGTCAAATAAAAAAAATAATTTCTCAAATTTAATTATGCCTTTTCTATGATATGTATAGATGTATATCTCTTATACCATTTTCTTTAATAGTGATACATTCCATCAATAATTTTTATTGGACTGATTTTAAATATAGGAAAACAAGTCAATTATATTTACAATAATTTTACTATTTAAACAATTACCTTTTTAATTAAAAAAATATTTTAAATGATAAAACTGTTAAAAATATTTATTCAGATGGTAGTCTATCGCTATTTATCGTGGTCTATCACAAATAGAGTATGATATTCTACTATTAATTATAAATATTTTAGTTCATTTTCTTATATTTGAAAATAGTTCTTTATTTATAATAATATAATATTTAAAGTATAATATATAGACTCAAAATGAATATAGTTCAATTGACATAATATTTATACTATCGATCTTAAATCTAATAATTTTATCAAATTGATAAAATTTGAAAAGTAAAAGTATAAGTTGATATATATTTATTTATAACAGATATGTATAAAGTGTTTTAAACCTCTGTATATTCTAAAAGAAGGAAGTCCATGAATTAAATGATAATTCA
Organism: Benincasa hispida; assembly: GCF_027475165.1. Lineage (NCBI taxonomy): Eukaryota > Viridiplantae > Streptophyta > Magnoliopsida > Cucurbitales > Cucurbitaceae > Benincasa > Benincasa hispida. The sequence goes on along the minus strand of NC_143484.1, from coordinate 38,124,537 downwards.
CAATAATAAACCCATACCATTATCGTCATCCTATACCGACATGACGTAAGCCATAGTGACAGTGGACTCCGAAGCACCTGCACGGCGCTTAACAATCTCCACTTGTTCATCCCATTTTCCTTCTCGAAATCCCCAAGTTCCCGATCGGATATGGTATTGGTTTCTTCTTCCATCAAATTCTTTAATCTTCCTATCAATCATTTGCTCACTATTTGATGAAACTGTTGCAATTGTATTATACTGTGTAAGTTTTCGCCTGTTTTCCTGTTGTTATCATTACCTCAACTCTCAGATCTTTGTTTTATTTTAACAACGATTTGTCGCCATACGGAATCGGTTGAGCTTAGACTGTTTTCTTTTCACTCTATAGCATGCAATTTGTTGAAACGTCTTGATGTGGATTTCTGGATATTTGTTTGATTCTATATGTTCTGGCTGAAGGCGATCATGAATTGGATTGGAAATTTGGCTTTTTATTGAGATGTAGCGCTAAGCTGAAGAATGAGGGAGGCAATAAATCTCTCGTTTGATGCTGCGTTATTTATATTATGCATCGAATATACATGTTTATCTATATTTTTGTATGTCGTTTTATGAATCAATTTTCAGTTTCTGAACTAGTGAGTCCAATTGGAGCTATCTTACTGACTGTCATTTCCTTGATTTCTGCCCCTGCAGACGTTTTCATTGTGTTAGATTATTATTTATCAACTAATAATGGGACGGACTGGAAGTTCATCCGAATCGCGTAAACCATTCAACAAGCGAGAAGAAAATGTTCCTAAAGTTGATGACAGTGCTCCTCAAACCATATCAGTAGCAAGGACACAGAGGTCACCATATGTATGGCTGTCCTTGCTTCTGTTGACCATCTATGGCTTCCGAGCCATTTATCAACAACAATTTGAAAAGTTACCTATCCCCCTTAGTGCTGAGCAGGCTGGCAAAAGAGGTTTCTCGGAGGTTGAGGCTTTGAAGCACGTCAAGGCCTTAACTTCACTGGGTCCTCATCCTGTTGGTTCTGATGCACTCGATCTCGCACTGGAGGTTAATTCCTTTTCTGGGCTGTTATTTATTTTGTCTTACCTCTATTTTGACATGCTATTCAACATACTCTTTCATAAAATGCATACCTATGTTTAACTCAATTACAATTGTACCCCATGGTATGAAAGGAGAAGGATAGGTAACAGCATCCACTTTGTTAGTATGTCCTATTCACGAATGTATTTTGCAAGTATCCTCAATTTTTATGGGCTGTCTATTAGTTAGCAAGTCGACCTTTTATCCAATAAAATTTTAGAGAAGAAAAGAGATAAGATGTATAGTGCAAATTCAAGTTTTCAAGAACTAAATGAGCATGGAGTCTTAAAGCCAATAGCTAGTCCAACTTGAATTTTTATACACAGGCAAGTAATCTGTATTTTGTGATCGGGAACGATTGTTTTTCAGTTTAATATTTTGCAAATATTATGTTTTTCTTGTCAAGTTCAGACCAACTCAAGTTATCATTTTCTTTCTCTGATCACTCTGCAGCATTATTGGCAAAACATGTCTCATCATGTTTAAATTAGCGTCCCTAGTTAAAGATGCATAGAGAGCAATATTTATGGCAGTAGTTCAAATTATTGATTTCAATTATATTTAACACATCATTAAAATTTCTTTTATTCTTTCTCAATGAAAGTAGTTGTTATAAAAAAAAAAAAAAGAAATAAAGCACATTGGTAATTTTACACACTGACCACTGCTTAGTGCCAAGGCTTTTTTAGCTCCCTTTTCCAAAGAATTTCAAGTTTTAGAGTTGATTTCTCTGGGAATGCCTACTTTGAATTTTCGCTCATCATGTAAGACCATCTAGACAAAGAAAAAATCATCTCAATGATATTGCACAATGGATTACATCACTCTATTTGTCCGTTTCTGCACAAATATACGTAGATACTTGACATAAAGTTGTTTTCTCCAGTATGTATTGAGAGCAGCAGAAAAGATAAAGAAAACAGCTCACTGGGAAGTTGATGTCGAAGTGGAAAAGTTTCATGCAAAATCTGGAGCAAATCGTCTTTCTGGTGGTCTATTTCGGGGGAAAACCCTTATGTATTCAGATCTATATCATGTTATTTTAAGGGTGTTGCCAAAGTATGCTGATGAAACTGGAGAAAATACAATTCTAGTCTCTTCTCACATTGACACTGTTTTCTCAACGTATGAATTTATTCTCATCATCAGTTCTTACCATAATATTCTGTCCATGCAGCCCATGAAAATAATGTGCTATGCTTGTTTTAGTGAAGGAGCAGGGGATTGTAGCTCTTGTATTGCTGTCATGTTAGAGCTTGCCCGAGGAATTTCTCAGTGGGCTCATGGATTCAAAAGTGGCGTGATATTTTTATTTAATACTGGCGAGGAGGAGGGTCTCAATGGTGCCCATAGCTTTATGACTCAGGTTGGTATTACTTTACATGGACGATTTTCTTCTCCAAATCAAGCTTTACTTGGATTGCATTTCTTGTACCTCTTGTGCAACTACTATTTGTTATGTCGGGGCTCCTCAAATATCTATAGCATTATGAGGAATTCAAAATTCTTTATCATGTTTTAAAGGTATCTGTAAAAACCAGAACACCTAATATTGTCTTTCCATCATTGACCTTCTTAATTTTGTCTGAAAGTTTTATGCTGATTGCTTTGTCCATCTGTATTTTTGTACTTGGAGAAAATGAGAGAACCGATTTACTTTCAGCATTACACCTGTAGTATACTAAAATGAGGTGCATGACATATGACATATCATCAGTTACAAATTGTGGTTCAAGTAGTAGAATTAATGTAGAATTTAACAATGCAGCATCCCTGGAATAATACTATTCGCTTGGCTGTTGATTTGGAGGCTATTGGTCTTGGAGGGAAATCTGGAATATTTCAGGTCTTGGCCATAAATCATTACATAATAAATACCAAGTCACGCAGGTGACAGTTTATGTATTACTTGTTTTCTTTCAGCTATGAAGTTATAATCCTCTCATGCTTCCTCATTTGATAGACTGGTTCACATCCATGGGCTGTCGAGACCTTTGCATCAGTTGCAAAATACCCGTCTGCTCAAATAGTATCTGAGGTTTGTAATTTCCACCCTCTTGATCGTATTTTTTTTTTTTACTCAGCAATTCCTATAAATATAAGTGAGGAGTGACTTCGATAATACAGGATCTTTTTACTTCTGGAGCCATTAAGTCTGGAACAGATTTCCAAGTTTACAGAGAACTTGCTGGTCTGTCAGGACTTGACTTTGCGTATGCAGACAACACTGCAGTTTATCACACGAAGGTTATATCTTACTTAACTTCTTTTCTCCGGCAACTGTATCTGGAAGTTTCTTATTGGCATTTCACTTGAGTTTTTATATTCAATGGCAATCAGAGGCATGAATCTTAATCTCTTGCAGAACTCTTCAATATGTATTTTGCATATTGATAAAGTTTTGGCAATTTAACATTTAATTGATCGAACAACAGTTATCAAAACTCTATCATCCTTTAATGGTCAACTCTGCATCAACTAAGCTGGAAATTTAAAGATGCAGCTATTATGGTTTGTGTCATAAGTATTTGTGTAGTTCCATATGATGGCTTGCATCTCTACATCTATTACTAAATTATTCCTTCACATGGTAATTGTTTCTGCAGCCAGTTAAATATGGTCGTGGCATTTGTGTTTATGCGTTTACTAAGTAATCAGGTCTAGTCTAATACTATGTGTGCATATAAGTTATACCATCAGGAAGCCTTTTCTTTCTGTAAATTCGAAAATAAGGGAAAATCAGTATTTGGAGTCGAAGAGTTAAGATACTTGATAACTATCTCTGTAGATTATAAATTTGAATAAGCAATTAAGGCAATGCTTATAGGGCATGCTGAGTAAGAAGAAATATTATCAAGGTTTGTAACCACCAAATACTTTAAGAAGCTAATGCCCAAATTAAAAATGATCTTGAAATATAACGGTGAAAATATTAGTACTATATCAATGTTAACTTCCATCACTCTGTATATTTGATCTGCAGAATGACAAGTTTGAGCTTCTGAAACCAGGATCTCTTCAACATCTTGGAGAAAATATGCTTGCTTTTCTGCTGCATGCTGCTGCGTCCTCTAAACTTCCAACAGGCAACGTAATTAAAGGTCAGAATTCTGAGCAAGACAAAGCTGTATATTTTGACATCTTGGTAAGACTCCTTTTTTATCCTTAGACTACTTCCATTTTTGTTATTAATTTTAAGTTTTAACAATATGTGGATTTTTTAATTTGGTTATTAAGTGTTTGTTTGGGTGTAATATTTAAAAAGCGTTTCTAAATACTGTTTGTTTTGGTTGTTTTGAATTTTAAATCTTTGGAAGATTATTTTTTGGGTGTATTTTTTTAAGAAAATGTTTCTAAAAGCTGTTTTTTTTTTTTTTTTTTTTTGAATTTTCACAATATTTGGGAAATATTTATTAATATTGTATTCTCATTTTTTTCTTCTTCAAAACCTTCAATTTGGCCTTCCTTTGGAACCAGCACATGCATTTTTTCTTCTTTTTGCAATTTTCAGTTGGCTATTTGTTCATTATGTCTAACTGGTCAGGGAACATACATGGTTGTGTATCGTCAAAGATTTGCGACCTTGCTTCACAATTCAGTGATCATCCAGTCGCTTATGATATGGACTACATCTTTAGTCATGGGTGGTTTTCCAGCTGCAGTTTCTCTGGCATTGTCATGTTTGAGCTTGGTTTTAATGTGGGTATTTTCACTAAGTTTCTCTGCTTCCGTTGCCTTCATTCTACCTGTAATATCACCATCACCCGTTCCCTATGTTGCAAGTCCATGGTTGGTCGTTGGGTTATTTGTTGCTCCTGCCTTTCTTGGAGCATTGGCTGGTCAATACGTTGGTTTTCTTATCCTTCAAACCTATTTATCTAATGTATATTCCAAAAGAGAGCGGCTGTTGCCTGCTACCCGTGCAGAACTGATCAGGTTAGAGGCTGAAAGATGGCTCTTTAAAGCAGGATCTTTTCAGTGGCTCCTTTTTCTGATTATAGGCAACTACTATAAAATTGGATCATCCTATTTAGCTCTTGTTTGGTTAGTTTCTCCAGCATTTGCATGTAAGTTTAGAATTTAACCCTATCTTTTCTGACAATACTACTTGTATTTTGTTCATGTTGATGTTGTCGAGTAATAAATTCAATTCACAGTAGTCTTAGTTTTAAACTACCTACATGTTCTCACTATCCAGATGGCTTGCTCGAAGCAACTTTAACCCCTGCAAGATTTCCAAAGCCACTCAAACTTGCAACACTGTTGATGGGCTCAATTGTGCCACTTTTAGTTTCGGCTGGTACTATTATTCGTTTGGCTAGCAGTCTTATTGGAAGTGCAGTCCGATTTGATAGGTATGCTATTTATCATTAAACTGAAAGTTAGTCTAATTTCCTCATGGGAGGGTATGAAAAAGAGAGGATAGAACTTGTTGTTGCTAACTTAATACGGCAAGTGAATTCCTGAAAGGGGTTGGCTCAGTTATGTGGATGAATGTGTTTGTACCTGGTGATAGAAGAATTGCTGTGAGTTTGTCTGTTGAAAGCATAGAGAACAGACGGGTATTTTGCAATAGAGAACAACTAAATAAATCTCAGATACCATCTCCGAGTTAAATTTAAAAAAAAAAATTAATAATACAAACAATTAAATAAAAATAAAAAGTAAAACAGTAAATACAAAGAGAAACAAAAGTAAATTAAATAAAAAAAAGTAAATACCAATTTAAAAACAAAACAAAAAATAACAGTAAACACTTCATATACAATACAGATACACACAAAATTAAGAAAAAACTAGAAATTAAAAAAAAAAACTAAAAAAATATTACTGTTCTATAGAACACAGTAACTTATTTATATTAAATATATTTTTATATAAATCAAATATATATATATATATATATATATACATATAACCAGGGCTGGGTCGGGACCCGGTTTGTGTCCCTGGGTTGAAACCCCATCCTCGGTCAAACTGAGGATTCCTCGTCCCAATCAGGGTAGGTACCTACGGGGACCCGACCCTGCAGGGATTTCTGAATAGCCCAGGTTTTTCCAAAGCCTAGCGCTTCCTGTTCTTTGAAAGGCCAATCTAACACCCTTCCAACAATAAAGATGTCTCAGCCCAACCTGTTAACCTCCTTCAAGTTGGCTAATTGTGTTAAGAAAATGAAGGAAGAGAGAGGATTTCTTGAATTGTATAAAAAAATGAAGGTAAATATACAAATCACTATCTTCCAAATCAGATATAATTGAATTCTCAATTTATTCTTAAGCACCTTGGAGAACCACACCCCAAAAGCCAGCTATTGAGGTGGGATATTCAAGCCATCAAGTATCACATTGGTCATCCCATTCTAACCGGTGTGGGACAGAGGTAGCTTGTACTACCTTTGTTCCTAACAATCCCCATCCCCAAATAGCCGACGTCCCGATGGCTACTCCGATGATACTTCACTCGGCCACACTCGGTCAGAACTCTCCACCGGTTTCACTCCGGAACGTCAACAACCGGCTTTGATACCATTGTTAGGTACTTAAGTACCTTTGAGAACCAAATGCCAGTTATTGAGGTGGGAGAGCTAAGCCACTTAAATACCACATTGGTCATTCCACTCTAACCAGTGTGGAACAAAAGTAGTCCATACTACCTTGGTTCCTAACCCAAACTAATCTCCACAAATGAAAATGATAGTTCACTAAAATGGCTGCCTTGCTGTTTACACGAGGCATTATGTAACATGTAAACATAGAAACTTTAATATAGAATTGTAGAGGTTCAATATCCTTCAACCATCACTATATGAAAGTAACCCCAGATTGCTGCATGCAGGAAGAAACAGGGACTTGGTTCTTTGTTCATGAAAGGACTATAATCTGGGCTTGAATATTAACAAATACCAACTAACCTTTCCTCTGCCTTACGAAGGTAGAGGCCAGTGAAGGCTTACCGAGCTGATAATCTAGAAAGAGGTTATGAGCCCCACAATGAGGAATGAGGATCACCTTCTTTGTAGAGGCAGGAACTAATTTGAAGGATCTTTCAGTTTTTCCATTTGATTGGTTGACTGCTTTTACACAAAACTGTCCATATAAGACGATGTATGGTCCATATGAGATAATTTAGAGGTGTTCTATATGTTGGAGTATTGATATAACTAAATTTACCACAATCCATCAGCTTAAGCTTTTGGCTTGATTAATTATTTAATATTGTATCAGATCAAGAGCACTAAACCCCTAGAATGTCATTTTCTTCCAATTAATATTGATTTACTTGTTGGGTATTTTATGAATTTTCAAGCCCACAAGTGAGGGAGAGTGTTGGAGCATTGATATAAGTGCATGTTTGGGAGTGATTCTAAAATTGCTAAAATTACTTTTGTCAAATTCAAAATTATTTCAAAACACACCTTTAATTACTCACAATTTATATAATTTTTAATTTTACATTTTTTAAATGCAATTTTCATATCATCAAAATTAATTTTGAACGAATAAAAGCATGTTTCACAATGATTTTGAAAATGGTAAAAGTGATCTTAATCATTTTAAAATCACTCCCAAACATGCCCTAATTCATAAGGTAACCCATCAACTTAAGCTTTTGAGTTGAATCGTGATTTAACACACCCAAAAAGTTTCAAAGTTCATACCATATCATTTTTGTCTCAAAGCTTTCCCTCTTATCCAGATGCTCTGAAGATACGTATTGAATGCATTTTCCATTGTTTGCAGGAATCCAGGTAGCACTCCTGAGTGGCTGGGGAGTGTGATAGTTGCTGTTTTTGTTGCTATCATCTTGTGTCTGACATCCGTCTATTTATTGTCATATCTTCATCTCTCAGGTCTTTTCTTTAGCTGATATATCTTTTTTTTTTTTTACTTTATATAATAGATCATGTCAGGTCTTTTGTCAATGCCACGTCTAAAGTGAGAAGTTATTATCGAATGGACTATTAGAAATCCCCATTTTGAAATCATTGGGTCTTTTGTTGACATTATTCCTACTCAATATGAGCATATAGTATCTATACATTTGTTTGTGTGGATAAGAAATGCTGATTTTAAAGAAATAGTATTTACAAGATGTTGAAGAAAGGAACGCTTGTCCAGCTGAAAGACAAAAGGACCAAATAGATTACAAGAGCTCTTAAATCCAGTTAGAAACATTTTAATTTTCTTAGGGTAATGATCAGACTGGATCATGGTTGGCTCGCCAAATGAACGTGATCTGGGGCTTTCATCACTTTCCTTGACAGATATTACTAGAAACCTAGTGGATTTGAGAATTTTCTCAAATTGCTTTTGATCAGATCATCTTTCTTTTATGAATATTCTCTTCATTATCCACCTTCAGCGTATTAATTATTGGTATATGATTGTGGTGTAGAAGCAAAAAGATCAATAATATTTGCAACATGTATTCTATTTGGCCTTTCACTGGCTGCTGTGGTATCTGGCATTGTCCCTCCGTTTACCGATCTCACTGCCAGAACTGTAAATGTAAGTCCTTTAGCACCTCTTCTGTTCTGCCTGTGCACTTGATAAAACTGCAACTTTTTTTTCTTTTGTTCTCTCTCCTTACTGAATAAGCTTTACATCATTTCGTAAAAAGGAGTTCCCTGCATGATTTAACTCCTATTATTATTTCATCAACCAAATGTTATAATATCATTATATCTCAACTTAGGTTATATGTGCTTACCGATAAATGTTATTCCAAAAAGCCAACAACGAAGCTATAGACCATGAAAACATAACAAAAAGTGGCTTCAAGACAACTCATACTTTTGTTATTTGAGTTTAGGAACACTAGAAGAAGAGGTCTCAATATATTTTGAACTTGGGACAATGATTAAGTTGTAAGAAACTAATAGATTTTTAATTGACATTGGTTTTGCCAGTTGTGCCCGTAGTTATTATTACAATTCACACTTGGCATTGACTAGCTATAGCAAAATGGATAGAGATTACCCAGTCAATAGATCAGTTGATAAGCATTCTGCAATACTTGCTAATTTTAGTTGGAATGATGTAGATTTAGAGCATTGGCTGTTATATTTCTTAAAAGAGAAAATATTGTCACAGGTTGTCCATATTGTAGATACAACAGAAAAATATGGTGGAAGGCAAGATCCTGTATCATATGTATCTCTTTTCTCTACAACTCCTGGAAAGTTGACCAGGGAGATCGAACATATCAAAGAGGGGTTCACATGTGGTAGAGATAAACCTATTGATTATGTTACCTTCTCTGTTGACTATGGTTGTTGGACCCATGAAGATGGTGAAGATGGATGGGACGAGTCTGATATTCCCTCGCTGCTCGTCGACAGCGATGTTAGCAGCAATGGAAGAATTACGAATATTTTAATTGATACAAAGGGTTCTACACGATGGTCTCTTGGTATCAACACTGATGAAATCGAAGATTTCAAGTTTAAAGGTAATGAAGAAGGGGTAAATGTGAATGCTTTCCTCCGTTCTGTTTATTTTTCTCATATATGAGATATTGATGTTGTCTTTACGTTATAAACTAAACGTTTAATATCTTGTAGATTCTAATACTGAAAAACTGGAGGATTGCTAGGCGTGTTTGGAGTTCTTTTACCAGAAATACTTTTATCATAATCATTCCCAGTATAAAATAAAGTTTACAAAATTGGAAACAATTGACATTACAAAAAAAAAAAAAAAAAAAAGAAGAAGAAGAAGAAAGAAATAAGTGAGAATGTCAACCTAATTGAGATGTCCGGGTGTACCTGTTGATCTTTAGGTTATTGTTATTCCGTATCCTTCTTGTAATTTGAGGATTAGTCTCATTTCATTATCTTAATGAAGAGGCTTATTTCTTGTTAACAAAGAAATAAGTAAGGGAATTTGAGAGAATTTGTAGAGAGAAATTAGTGAGAGATATAGAAGGGAAAGTGGGTATAGATAAATTAGTGAATGAAAATGTACACAGAGTTACTAGGGAAAGCACCGGATAAATTACCTCTATGGAAAACACTTCTAAATACTTTTACCTTTGAATTGATTTTCTCAGTGCATTTTAAAACTCAGAATGTGTTTCTAATGTTGTAGTCTGTAGCAACTACGTTTAACATACATTTATTTTGTCTCGCACAGGTGAAGAGGAACTCGTTCCAATTGGCGATAAGAGCAGTGTAGATGGGTGGCACACTATTCAATTTTCAGGAGGAAGGGATGCACCCAGAAGTTTTGCTCTCACTCTGTTCTGGAAAAAGAACTCAACGAGATTGGTAGAGGCTAACACAGTTCCTCCTCCACTCCTTAAGCTGCGAACTGATTTCAACAGATTGACCCCAAAAGCAAAGAGGGTAATATCAAAGCTTCCTTCTTGGTGCGCCCTATTTGGCAAGTCTACTTCTCCCTTCACCTTAGCTTTTTTGACTGCTCTCCCCATTAATATCTAGAACCTAGAAAGAATGAAAAAGAAAGTTAGTTTGCTTTTTTCATTATTTTATGGTACATAGTTCATTCATACTGACCTGAAGAATAGTTGGGTCTGATCAATTGCTCTGATGTTAATTTAAATAAATTAAATTATTTATCATGATTATCCCCCTTTTTTTTAGTTCAAGGATAAGGATAGGGGATATCTATTAACCGTTTGAACTTTACACAGGTTGTGACATGTAAAACATTTATTGAGTTGAATATGCTTGAGTTTTAATATTTTGAGCCAATAAATACTTGACACATGCTCACTGTCACTTTTAAAATAGTTAAAATTATTTTTAAACATGCATTAATCATTCATTCGAAATTAATTTAATGTTTAATTTTATACTTTTACACAATTTTTATACCATCAGAACTGAATTTTAACTTTTAATTATTAAAAACATTTGTAGGAATGATTTTGAATACGATTAAAGTGATTTTAGTTATTCTAGGTTCAATTTTTTTTTTCTTTATCCCTTTTTACAGGATCTAACATATTTGAAACCGGGAATTACATAACACGATTATTTATTTTTATTTTGAGGAAATAAACAAACTACAACTAAACTAAACAGCAAATTACATCAAGAGACACTAACACTAACACGACAAACCACTTAGCGTAAGGAGAAACTAGCAATAAGCATGCTCTTCCATTGTTCTATTCAAAGGGTGTGCACTAGGAAGTAGTGACATCGACTTACATGGGAGAAGGAAATAGCTCCCAACTTGTACAATGGCCTTAACCTCATTTATGAAAGGAGAGACTATAGTAAGATCCACAAAAACATCACTGAGTAGATTAACTACTTCCAAATATTTAGACTCAATTAGAATGTTTTGTCATTGATAGAGAGAACACTATCCAAACTGTTGCAGATAGCCATCACATCAAAGGATGACCTTGAAACCTATTAGACAAACGTGATCCAAATGATTCTGTAGCATTCAATCAGGCTTTATGTCAGTCTTCCAGAATTTAACGCTCGAGGGATGTTTAGCTTTCAAAACACAGTAATTTAAGTTTTTTAAAAAAAAAACCTTCATTAATTTGATAACAATAAGATCTAAAAAAAAAAGAAAGAAAAAGAAAAAGAAAAAGAGAAAAAGAATATTGGTTTGGTGGGCAAGGAAATAATGAAGTTTGGGCAGTGGGTGTGCATTATTTAGATATGCATGTGCAGTGCAGCAAGTGTTGCGTGTGACTAAAGATTGTAGCCTTCTAGACTTTTGGACACCTTCTCCAATGTCCTTTGCTTATCAACTCACTACTCCTAAAATGTTATAGGAATTTAAAAATGGTATGTTATTTTCTAATGATGAACAACCAGTTCTTATTATTACAAATCCACTTGTTTATTATTCTTCAAATTATTAAAACCTCCTTTTAATTCTACCTTTTGAAAACATAAGTTTTATCCTAATATTTACTCACACACACTAGGGCCCTGATTTTTGGGGTATATTTCGGTTTTTTGGTACAATAAGTGGGTATAAGAATTTAAATCTCCAACTTTAAAAGAATTAGTACATTGATATTGTTGAGCTATATTTACTTTGACTTTAAGTTATATTTGTAGATTTTGAAAAGTTTTATTGAATTTTGAAATTTGTTCTAAGGGTTCAAAAGAAAGATATATTTTTCTGTAAATAAAGGATGGACATTGATATGGCAGTTGACAATAAAAATTAGAAGGTGTTTATGTTATTATTTACAATTATATAGAATATTAATTAAGATCATTGTTACCTTTTATTTCATCTTAAAGATTTCATCAAAATTATTTACATAATCAATTTTTACATATTAACTGTCGTATCAATTTATATATATTAGTTGTCATGTCGATTTTTATTTTACTTTTAATAAGAAAAACTCGGTTTGGAAAGTTTTAAAATCTAAGAGTAAAGATGAAACTTTTCGAATTCTAGAAGTGTAATTGAAATATATTTTAAAATTCATGGATATTTTATATAATTTAACCTATATTTTTATTTTAAGTATCACGAACATTTTTATGCTTAATTTATAATCAATCATTGTGAAAATTTTGAAAAATCGTTTAAATTTTGTTGAAGTTTTTCATCATTGTGAACTCATTAAATAATAAGTTTTTTTTTTTTTTTTTTTGGAAAAATAATAATAAGAATGTTGGAAACCATTTCAAAGGTCTGATTTGTAAAATAAGCAAACTATAACACTAATGTGTAATTTATAATTATGTAAATGAAAAATTAGATTACATTATTTCCATTAAACAAGATAGTTTATATATACATATCATGAATCTTAAATTGATACCACACCTTATGGCTATGTTTATTTTTTCACTCAAGTGGCTAAATTAATGCTTAAAAAATGAGGTGAGGTTGGACTTTTAGGTTAATGGCACCAATCTAATCATTTTTAACAATCTTTAATGTCTTTTTTCTAATTGTAATAATCCAACAAATCTTAGAATTTGTCTTTTGTGTTTGAGGAAACATCTTTTCATGTGATTAAAAAAAAATAAAAAAATTCACCATCCTTTCAATTAAAGTAACATCAATCATTCATTTAATTCTTTACACCTCTTTTAAATTTTGAATTGGAAATTTAGATTCAAATGGTTTCCTACCTAAATTTTGAATTTTGAATTTTGAATTTCATATGCAAGAAGATATTTCAATTTTTTTTTTTTTTTTTTTTTTGGAATATTTTCAAGCTCCCACGAAGTAACCATTAAAATAGGGATTTTTTTTCTTTTTTTGAGAAAAAAATATTGTTTAAACATCCAAGATTAAAAGATTTGTTTGGTGTTAGATGAGATAAGCTTTTAGGTCAATTGATAATTTAAGATTTGAAAACAAATACTAAACAACTAGATTTGTTGTTTGTTTAATTAAAACGAAAAGAAGAAAAATTTAATTTTGAATGACAACTTAGCATATTTTCACTAAAATTTTATCAATAGAATATGCAGAAAATTATTTGAAGCCCATTTGATAACCATTTTAATTTTTTTAGAAAAATTGAAGCTTATAAACACTATTTCTATTTCTAAACTTCTTCTTTTGTTATCTACTTTTTAATAATTTTAAAAAACCAAACCAAAATTTAGAAATTAAAAAAATAGCTTTTAAAAACTTATTTTTAGAATTTGGTTAATAATTCAACCATTATACTTAAGAAAGATACAAAATCAATCATTATTGAAAATAGGGAGTGCTTTAAGCAATTTGAAATTTTAAAATTTCATCAAACATAAAGTCTAACTTAACATCAATATATCAAGTTTCAATTTTTTTTTTTAAGGAACTAGAGACATTCAAATAGATAAAAATCTAAAAGTTAAAAGGGAGTAGAAGTTGTAATTTAAAGAATAAATTATTATATAAGTGGGAAAATTAAAAAAGTAACTAGTGATTGATTGTGTGTTGAATTTGGTAGAGTTTGGTCGGATTGAGACAAGTTTCCAAATGGCTTAAAGCAGCCCTTCATTCAATATCATTGCAAATTACTTAACTCAAACCCGACGCTAACCTTACAAAATTAAATTCATCAATCCTCCACCATAATTTATGGAGAGATTGAAGGAAATTTTTTTTTTTTTTTAATTATTATTTCTCAATAACTTTTTTTATTTGTTTGGGGAAAAAAAAACAGAAAAATTATCCTTCCACCAAATTTGAATTCAAAATAGCTTTTATTTCCCCAGAGATCCAGAATTTGAATTCTTTGATGGGTCTCTCGTATTTATGAGTTTTAGACACTTTTTAAAAGTTCAATATTTATTCGACACAAATTCAAAATGGCAAAGAGTTCAATGACCAAACGAACTTGTATGGATTTTTCTTTGGATGAGGAATCAAGAAGCAAAATAACCTGAAATTTCATTACTTAAAAGCTCAGAATTTCGACTACAAATGAACTGCAAAAAGAATTACCAAGAAATTAAAAAGGGAAAAAAAAAAAAAAGAATTGCAAAAGAAAGAAGAAGAGAGACAACATAAGACAACAGACAATGAGCACCTAAACAACACTAAAACTGAAATCTAAGCTTAAAAGTTTTGATGTCTCGAAGTCCATAATCAGTTCTTAGTTTTCTCTTCTTCTGCTACTTACTTTGTCATCTAATGAAAAGGTTCCTAAGTTTTCCCAAGTTGCCCCCACATCCATCTCTGTACAAAGAAAGACAACCACCTAAAAAGAAAGAAAAACTATTTCATACTAAACATAAACAACCACACACAAATGGACCCTCTGACCCTCTGATCTTTCATGACATCCAATCCCTCCCCTGGGATTTGGTTCTCGACATCGACCTTCTTACTTCTTCATATGTAATCCATTGAAATTGCGCTGTTTGTGTTTGGAATCAGCTCCGGTTGCACGCTTATGGTGATTGCAGCTGTATTCTCGTCGATCTTGTTTCTCATTTCGAGCACCTTCTTGTGGGAATTCGAGTGCAACGATGGGATGAATGTTGGACTCGCTGCTGGTCGGTACTCGGGGAAAAGTCTACCGGACTTATACCGAACACCGCAGGCATTGCAAAGAGTTTTTGGCCCCATTGGTCCCGCTCTCCATTGAGGAGTTTTGGTTATCTCACAATGCATACATTTTCTTACTGATTGTGTGGATGGTGAGTTTTGGTTCCCGGCCTCCGATGGGGTGGCGAGTGAAAAAGACAACTTGATTTTCTTGTTCTTGATCTTCTGCATTCCCGAGGCAGCGCCGTGTTTTGGTATTTTGATCAAAGGACGGGACTCGGCAAAGTTCTCGGTGTCTGAGGGGGCCGCCTTTGGAACAAGCTGCAATGCCTGATCAGGGGTGTTTGTTTCGGAGACGGAGGAGGCAGGGGAAATGAGCTGAATTGGGGGCCGGGGACTGAAGGTTGCAGGGCGAGGGCGTTTGCTACGTGCACGGCCACGCTGGTGACCTGGAGTGGCCACCGTCGGTTCAGGGCTGCGGGGCTGGAGGCTCTTGTCACTAGAGCAAGAACTGCTGCTTTCAAGAACAGAAACTGGGCTTGAGGTTTGGAATTGGTTATGAGTTAAATCCTTCCTCTCTTCTTTGTTCATTGTAAGGCTTCCACCACAGAATGAATCCTCAACAAAGTTTGAAAGCCATTCCAGTTGAACGATGTCCTCATACTGCAATTAAATCAAATAATATAAGACAAAGTCTTACATTTAATTATTTCGTCCCTATAGTTTGAAATAGTTTAATTTTAATTCTTATAATTTGATAAATTTATATTGAATGTGATGCAAAAACTTTATGATTAAAAAAGAAATGGTTTCATTGGTCGTTAAATGGTAAGGAAGTCATATTGTATAATGGACATTTTACATTTGAATTTACAAACATAACAAAATCCAATTAGAGAAACAAAACATGTGCCACTTGTCAATAGTCATGTGCATGTCAAAATGATAATAGTTTTTAAGATAAATATTATTCTAGTATGTGAATAGGTCGAAATTGTGAATATTATGTTTAAAAAAAAAATACTCTGCAGGGACTTAACTATCATTCCTCATATTATAATGAAACAGATCCCAAGAAGGACTCGAATGAAATGACTAAAGTACCCTTTTACTGAAAGGTGATTTTAAATTTTGAACGAATAGAAAAAAAGAAGTCTTATTTTAAATGAATTTCCATGTGTGTTTGGCGCCTACAATCAAGGGTAAAATGACAAAGCACCTCCATTAACTGGCCCCCACGTGGCCTGCCAGGTGGACAACCTAATCAATTAAGACATAATCTTGTCGATTTCTTACACTAATTATATCCTATGACGACATCATCTTAAATTCATTTCAATCCAAAAAATAATATTTGTCAAAATCCACGAAAATTAAACCCAATGTCTTTAGAATCTACGCCCCTGGTCAATTTAATTTGAAATTTGAAATGTTGAAAATTCTCTTTGGGAAAATATGTTGCAATTATTCCAATTAACCTCGGATTAAAACAATGTTACCAAAAAAAAAAAAAGGAATCTCAATTTTCTTTAAAATAAAAATAATAATAATAATAATAATAAGCTACTGGATTTATATTCGACCGGGCCGGTCCTGTCGGCGGTCGGTTCAGAAGAGGAATGATAGAAACACCCGCGGGTGAACGAAAGTGTAGTAATACTAACCGGAACAGAGAGCTCGGCCGACAAATCGGAGTTACTATTGGAGGAGAAGACCGAGTCGGAACCGTGTAGTGACTCGGAGTGAGTTGGCCAAATGGTTGGAAATGAGTTGGCCGAGTCACCGCCCTTTGCCGGAGGCAAGCCGGCGTCGACATCCTCCACCGGAAAATCGAGAAGGTCGTCGATTTGGTCGAAGAAACTACCGCAATCTATCTCATCGACGAAGTTATTTCCGATCATTCTGTCAAATTTCTTTTTTGCTTAACCTTCAGAACCAAATAAATAAATAAATAAAATAAGGTAATGAAGACGATAAAAAGAAAAATAGAAGAAGATGGATTGAGGGGGTGTGTTTATTAAGTTTGGTAAGTCTGAAAAATATTAAATAAAACCGCGTGGCGTATGTTAGCAAAAATTCTGTACGTTATAATTCCATTACCTTTTTGGCTATTCCACTCCAATCTTAGGGAAAAACAATTCGGTTCTTTTTTTTCTATTTTTCCTCCTCTCCAAAGCAGAGATGAAAATTGAAATGTGTTTTTCCTTAAAAAAAAATAAATAAATAAACACAATTAATTTTGTGTGAAAGATAAGAAAGAACAAACCTTTTTATGTTTGAGAGTTTGAATTTGGTAAAGCAAAATTGAGAAGGAAAAATGGGGATAATTTTAAGCCTTCAGAACCTGCAAAAGAAAAGGGGTTGGAGAAGTGAGCTCGGTTTCAATTTATAATGGCGTTAGAAATAATGAGAATTGTTGTTTTTTTATTATTTTTAATTTTTTTTTTTTTTTTTCAGTTTCTGAAGAAAATGCAGTAGAAAGTAACTAAGATTGTTTTTATTTTTTGTCTGTTTAATTCCAAAAAAAAAAAAAACGAAATTGGGGTTACTGTAATTACTTTTATCGGTTGAAAATTGGGGTTTTGTAAGTTGTATTCCAATAGACTCAGGAAAAACAAAAATTTAAAACCCTCAAATTTCGATTCAAACTGCCATTCTTCTGATTTTCCTCGACATTCCAAGCAATCTCAAAACGCCCATTTTTCATTAAATTTTTCCTCCATAAACCCTCAAAAAAGAAAGAAGAAGAAAATTTTCATTGTCCAAAAACCCCAATTTTTCTCACAATAAGTAATGTCTAACCCCAACACTAAAAATTGACCAAACTTTGAAACAAACAGCCATAAAACCAGACCGAAAAGGTCAAATTTTGAACCCAATTCTGAGAAGAATGAAGAAAAAAAGAAAAACCCATTAAAATAAAAGGAAAACCCACCTGAAAACTGAACTAAGAGGTAAAAATGGAGTCCATTAGAGAGTTGCAGAGAGAGAGAGAGAGAGAAGAAAAATGGAGTTGGGTTTGAGTTTTTACGTATAAGGATGAAAGAAAGAGAGAAGAAGGGGAAGAGAAAAAGAGAAGCTAAAAAGGAAAAGGAAAATGGATGTGGTGTGGTGTGGTTGTGTGTAATGGTAGGTGAGGCTACTCCTTCATTGCTAGCTGTCCTTTTTCCCATTTTACCCTTTACCCTCTCTTCCCTCTTCTCTGTCTTGATGTTGAAGTCTTCACTTTCTCTCTCCTCTAATTACTCTCAAAACGGTCCCACTCCATTTCATCCCTCCACCGCTCTCTCCCTCTAACTAATTACCCTTTTTGTTTTTTGCCCATCCGGTTGAAGAATTGAACCTTCAAACTTTTAAGAAGAAAAGTTATTTTAATGACCGTTTATTTAAGTTCATTTTGGTGACATTTTGAATTTACGAATGTTAGACATCGTCGTTTAGATATAAACGAGTTTACTACCTTTTTTCATTGTATTTGTCGTAGTTTAACATGTAGGGTTCTTTTTCGTCTTCTCTTAAATTGACAAAGATGGAAGCTTTGTTGTTGATTTGAGCACACCTAAATTACTGAAATACTTATTGATTTTATAAAAGTTGGTTCTTGAATTTTCTACTCATTTTATAGGTTCAACTTCTTTATTCAAATGAGAAATCAGATTCTAACTTAAAAAAAAAAAATGTGCCTTAGGTTACTTTGCTTATTCATTTGTTTCTCTGCAATGATTTTCATTTTTCTTAACGAAGTGTTATTTAAATTCTTTGACAACATTCAAAAACAAAAACAAGTGTCTAACATTTGTCTTGAGTTTTAAAAATATATTTTTTTAAAAAAAATGATAAACAAAGAAAAGTATTATTGATAAAAGTAGTATTATAGACTTAAATTTCAAAACTAAAACGATTATCAAACGAGGTCAGGTCTTTGATGTTAAGATTTGTTAATGTTATAAACTCCCGAGTTGAACTTAAAAAATATTTTATTTCCTCAAGGGAAAAAAAGTTATATTATTCTTTTTTCTCATTGAGTTTTCACTGGGAGAAAATAAGGGACCTCAAGCATAGATTCACAAACACTTTCAACTTAAAGAATGTTAAGACTGAGATTCATGCTTTAGGGTTTTGGAAACTCAGAGTTTAGGAAGCTTGTATTCAGAACATGTTTAAAAAGTTTGAAATTTAGAAAAGGTAAAGTACACCTCACATTTCAACTTTACACTATCTCTTTTCTTTTAAGTTTTTAAAGTTGGTAGATTTACCATTAACATATTTATTAATCGTAACTTCGGTAAGAAGAGTAGCTCGTATATCTTTTAAAAAACTTTGAAGTCTTTTATATTTTCAATGTGAGATCTTTAACATTCCCTTTCAAAGTGGTGTCTTCTTTTGTTTGAATACTCGACTAAACTTTGTAAACTTAGATACTTATTAGGTATTCATAGGTTCTATCTAAAAATCAATAGGCAATATAGTGGGAGAAGTAATCAATTTATTTTATTGTGAGACCTCTTCATCTCTTCAATGTGAGATTTTCAATAATAATTTTAATTTGATTTCTTATTATTCTTAAAATTTGAAACTCTAAAAATACGATTGAAATTTATATATACTCACCTAACAAATCACAAAATTGACAAATCTACGAAAAAAAACATAAATTGAGATTAGACCAAACTCAAAGTGAAAAGTCTATCTCAAGCACGCTCTAAAAATGGAGGAGAGAGATAGTTGCAAACTATGAAAAATAATTTTTATGAAATAGAAACATGTAAATAGTAAAATGAGTCAATTTATTTGTAAATATAGTAAAATGTCACTATCTGTCAGTGATAAACATTGATAGTTACTAATAGATATCTACACACCGATTTTGACATTTTAAGTAGGAAAAATGAGATATGTCGGTGCATAGTTATTTTAATGTTTTTCTTTTCTTTCTTATTTTAAATTAATTTACAATCATGTGACATGTTTTTTAATGGTTCGTACATCACATTACCTATAGTACCCTTTAAGTTAAGATTTCTTTATATTCTAAAAAAATTCAATTGATTTAATTATGACCAATTTTCCAATCATTGTTGTAGCTTATTATTATATTACTTTAGATTTACATTATATATCTGACGAAAATTAGACAATGAACGACGAGTAATCACTTGATAAGTATTGAGTAGAATTAAGATAATTTTTATTTTCATGTATATTATATTTTAGAATTATATCTACCTAAAATTAATGAAAAATTTTGAGATTTTATGACGAAGAGGGCCCAAACTATTCTATAGAAACCACCCTAATTAAGAATTATCTGTTTTATTCAATTTTAACATAGAATTGCCTTAAATTTTAAATTATGTTACTATCAGGAAAAAAAAAAAGAAGTTAAAAGTACTATATCCATCTCCATACTTTGAAATTTACTCAACTTTAGTTTCTTTACTTTCAATTGTCTATTTTTAATCTTTGTACTATCAATAAATCTTAAATTTAATTTATTAAAATTAATTTTTATCGAATTTAATTAAATGATAATAATATTTTTCATGAAGAAAATACATTATGTGATCCAGAAAGTGTTTTTAAAATTTTATATGAAAAAGGTAAATATATAACAAAATATTTTTTTAAAAAAAGTCAACAATAAATATTGATGGATAATTATTTTAAATAGTAAAATTACTGAAAATATTTTCAATAGTAAAATGTCAACATTGATAAATGTTGATAGATCGTGATAGATGTCTCTCGCGCTCTAACACAAATAAACAGTGATATTTGATATATTTGTAAATAAGTTGATTCATTTTTCTTTATTTGAAAACAACCCTAAATTAATGGTGGAAGTAAATTTAAGATTTATTAACAGTACATGGATTAAATTTGAACAACTGAAAGTGGGACTAGCTAAAATTGAATAAACTTAAACGAATATGGACCCAAATGGTGTTTATAAAAAATTAAATAAAAAAAAAAAAAAAACTCTAGAAAGTCATCTATCTCAATTAAAAGATTGGTAATACTATTAAATTTGGAATAAATAGAAGTAATAATCTAACTTATTTCTAAATTTTTATGTTTTAGTGAATTGAGTTTTTAAAGGTATTTAAAATTTTGTGTATACATTTAGGTGTTAAAAAAAAATAAAATAAAAGAAGAGGTATGATATATTGTAGTTTTTTCCCCCTAACTTGATTGATGGATGAATAAAATTCAATTTGTGGGTGAACTAAAAAAAAATGGTGAATTGAAACTTTTGGAACCTTTTACTATCCATAAATATTTTTGGAATTTTTCTATTTATAAGAATTTCACAATTTATATTACAAACATATATACGTAATTTTTTTAATATAAATTTACAAAAATAAGTCGTGCTTTGTGCATACTAATGAAAATATTTATTTTTTGACATGATCGTCCAAATGGCCGCATGAACTATCGTATGTTTAAGAATTTTTATAATTCAAAAGAAAATAAATTATTGTACAATGTAAAGAATAATAATAATATTTTGTTAAGAAGTTTGAATCACCTAAATTCTATATTTTTCTTAGTTCAACGATATGTTGTGTGAAAGATTCGAAGAACTTTTAATATGTTGGTCGATGATACATGTTATCTTGTTGAACAAAAAATTGTACAAAAAATACTTAGAAATAAAAGATTATGTTGTATTATACAATTCATAAGTGTTGGTAATAAATAATAGATAACAATGTCTTAGTTAATAACCACAGATTATAATTTTTAAAATGTTGGAATTTTTCAAATGTAAAAGTAATTGCCTCTCCATATAAGGCAATATCTCTCTTAAAGTTAGAGGTTCAAATCTTTATATTTCCATTTGTCGTAAAAAAGAAAAAAAAAATCTAAAACTTAATTAAATGTTGATATAATGTCAAATTTGTTATTTTTTATTTTAGGGTCAAAACTATTCTCTTTTAAGCCATAGTTTTTTTTTAGTTCATTTTAAATATATATTTTCAAACTTCATTATATAGTCACCGAATGCATTATAAACAACTTATCAGGTGCTAGAGGTACGTGTCCCCCTCGACTTATCGTATTTTACATTTTGAATATAAAATTTAAGTAATATTTAACAAAATATATATATATATATATAAACTATTATTTATACTGAATATCGAGTATGGTGTAGCGATAGTGGGGTGCATTTTGATGGACAAGGGCGTGAGTTTGAATCCTCCATTTTAATCTATAATTTATTTTAAAATCAAATTTTGATAGTGTTGTCACATATTATTGTAGTAAAAAGGGAATTTAGTATTAAAAAAAATCTAAGTTTTCTAAAAAAACAAAAGACAATAATAAAAAAATGAATTTAGGTTTTATGAAAAAACAACTCTCAACTTAAGTTTTCTAGTTGTCACCAAAAAAATTAAAAGAAAAAAAATTAGCAGCAATTTCTTTTAATCATGAATATTTTTTTCAGTATAAATTTTCACTCTCAAATGTCGACAACATTCTATTTAAGAAGTATTAAATTTTTTCCCCTAATTTTTAGTTTGAATTACTTAGTAGATATTTATTTTAGTTAATTTCAGAATTACTACAAGATAATTTTCTCATTTCTCATCAGGATACACGTATCATACTATTTACAAGCAAGTTTCAAAATTTTCTCAACTTTTTTATCTTGTAAATCTATGCAATAAATCATAATATTTTGATTCATAATACTTTTGTAGGGTCTATATCAATATGAAGAGATATTTCTTTTAAAATAACAATAGAAACCACATAGTCAACGTCTTTGAAAAGAAAATATACCTCTAGTTTTTATTAGGAGAACTATGTGCAAATCATAGTTTAGAACTAAAATTTCTAAATATAGTGATAATATTTAAGATCAAGTTCGTAGAGCATATTTACAACAATGTCCTTATCAGCCTCATAATCATATTTTTCAATTCAAGAAATTTGGATCGATTTCAAAACATGAAACTAAGAGTTGTAATATGCATTAAATTAGTTATTTTATGGAGCCATGGATATTTTTTTTAATAATTTTTTAATTACATAGTGTTCCCTATACATAATTTTTAGCTTCGCCACTATTTACAGAAATACCAAAAAAAACACAGGTAGACTTCTATCACCGTCTAACAGTAATAGACTTCTATCCGTTTTTATCACTGATAGACATTAATAGACTTCTATCAGCTTCTATCAAAGAAGATTAAAATTTTATTATTTTATGTAAATAGGTTTTCTTATTTTTCTATTTTTAAAAATTTTCTATTTAAAAAATTATGATTATAAAAATATTTTAAAACAATGAACTTATAACCTATGGCTAAACTAATTTTTTTGAACCTTTATTATTTTTCTAAAATTATAACAAAATTCAATAACCAAAAATCATTTAAAACACTTTTGAACTAATATAATTATAAACTTAGAGAGAAATCAACTCACCTAAAGCATATATATAATTGTTAAAGCTTCAAATTTTCACCCCACATGTTATTGAATAAAAAAGAAATTAAACTTATAGCACTTAAAAAGGCATTAAATCCAGCTAGCCTATTTGTTGGTTTATATTGTATTGAATTGACAATATAACCTATGAAAAACCAAATGCTAATAAAGGGATGTGTTTTCTCATTGCCACTCAATCATCATATCCTTTTTGGTTGATTTTCAAAACAAAGGAAAAGGGTTTTGTTTGTTTAGAAATAGAGGGAAAAAAATAATATTAAAAAAAAAAAAAAAAAAAAAAAAAAGGGGGCATTTGGACAAATAAGAGAATGAGTTTGCTAAGACTTTTATTACCATATTAATAATTGGACTATTGTTTAATATAATTGAGGAAGGTTAATAAAGTTGACAGCACAACCAAAAAAAAAAAAAAAAAAAAAAAAGTTTGGTTTTTGGGCCTCTTTGAAATGATGGGCTTCTCTCTCTCTTTTTCTCATAACTTAATAAATACTTTTTTTTTTCATCAACCATCAATAATTCTTCCTTCTATATCACTCTCTATCTTACCCCATCTCAATTTTGTAGCCTCTAAGGAACCTTTGTTTTAATATTTTCACTTTTCTTTCCTCTCTCTCTCTCATACCATGACTTGGGATGCACTCTTTGAATCCATTCTTTATAAAAGAATTGTTCTTTCTTTGAAAAATATGAGTAATTTTTGAGTTCTAGGGTTCTTCAAGTTTCTTTTTGTTTTTAAAGAAAAGAGATCTTTGAAACCATGGATACAATGTTGTTATCATGCACAACATTTTGTAGTGTATATGTTTATGAAAGTAAATTGTTTTTCATTGACAGATATTTTATAATACATATAATTTTAAGTATGAATCGTCGCTTCAAGGATAAGGCATACCAAAAATCATTTTTTAAGACGAGTTTTACTTTTGTCATTATGATCAATTTTTTTAATTTCATTGTTAAATTTATAGTTGATAAAAAAACAATCATTTTCTCAATTCATTTCAACAATATTATTTTAGTTTGATAGAGCACTTTCTCTCCAATATATATATATATATATATATATATATTTTGAATTTACAAGTTTTTCTTAAAAAATTGAGAAATTACATTTTTAACGTCCTTAGATGAAAAATTGTCAATTACATTGTAACACTCTCATCAAATAATTTCTCGTTACAGTGTATAACCAGTCCAAAATTCTTCCAAAGCTAAAATATATATCTTCATTTTTTATATAATAAATTATATATCTTCTTTAATTTACATGTTTGTAGATGTATGAATAACATTATATTAATTAAATGCACGTGGGCTTCTTTGTTTGATTTAACTAAAACCAAATTTAATATTTCAAACAAAAATATGAATAATCAATACATTTCAACCTTGACTGTAATTTAAAAAGTAAATATAGTTTTGTTTAGTTTAAATACTACTATGATTCCTGTATTTTTATCTTTATTGATTTATTTTGATCTCCATATTTTCGATTTTTGATTTATTTTGGTCGTTGTTCCTTCAATGTTCATTTTTTGGTTCTCATACTTTTAATTTTAGTTCATTTTGGTCCTCATACTTTTAAAAAATGATCATTTGATCACTTTTTCTTTTTAATTTATATTTTATTTTTATTGAACAAAATGATATTTTTTTAAAGTTTAAGGACCAAGATCAATCAAAGTTGAAAAGTATAGAAACCAAAAAGAATATTTTAAAAGTATATAGAAATCAAAATTGAAAATATAGAGATTAAATTGAACATTTTGAAAATATGAAAAATAAATTAATCAAAACAAACAAATATAAGGATGAAAATAATATTTAAACCAATTTTATTTTCACTATCGATCATGATAGTAAAACTTTTGGCGGCCTTTTCAAATTATGACACAATAAAAGACTATATATTTCAGCTAACATAGTTCCATTGCTATAAATTTTGTAATATCAATATTTTAGATTAAAGGTTGATTTTTCACTCAACAAATTATTGCCTTCTATAATTTATTTGTTTTGATATGTTTTTTTAAAACAATTTTAAAAGTTTGGTCAAATTTCAAAAAAAAAAAAGTTTGTTTTGAAAAATTCTTTTATTGGTTTTTTATATTATTGGTTTTGTAATTAGAATGTTAGAAATATATTTGAAAATTTAAATCCGACAACGAAAGTCCAATATTTGAGGTCCTATTTGGTAGTCATTTGGTCTTTTATTTTTCGTTTTTTAAAATTATGTCTATTTTCTTTTCATTTCTTACAATGATTTACATCTTTCTTAACTACACTAATTGAATTTTTAGCTAAATTCTAAAAATGAAAATAAAAATTTTAAAGCTACTATTTTTAGTTTTCAAATTCTAAATTGGAAACCATTGATAAAAAATAGATAACAAAGGTAGAAATTTGGATGTAGAAATAGAGTCTAGAGGCTTAATTCAAAAACAAAAATAAAAAATTAAGGTCTCGTTTGGTAACCATTTTATTTTTTATTTTTGTTTTTGAAAATTAAGTCAATGGACACTACTCTCACAATCAAATTTCTTCGTTTATTATCTACTTTTTATCAATGGTTTAAAAAATCAAACCAAATTTTGATAACTAAAAAAAAAAAAGTTGTTTTTAGAACTTAGAATTTGGCTAAGAATTCAATTATTATACTCAACAAAAATGTGAATAAAATAGGCTTACTTTTCAAAAAAAAAATCAAATGATTATCGAACGGACTTTAAATATATAAATTATAAAAATTAATAGTCATCGAAACAAATTTAATTTATTTCTGTACATATGTGCATACACACTTCATTAGTTAATATCAACTTAAACATAAATTTGTTGATTTAAACGCAACTATTCAATTAGTTAAAATATATATACCTCAACTAAAAGGTTTTAAAAACTCGAACTCTCCAAAATAAAGAAAAATATTTGAAATAGATAACAAAATTTTTATGGGATAATGTTTATTTTTGGAAAAAAAAAAAAAAGAAAGAAAGAAGGAGAAGAATTGCAACAACACTCTTTTTGTAAAAGAAATGGTGAATTTTGACTCTTAAGTACTAAAATTATTAAAGACTGTCAAAGTACCTTTATTCTCTTCTCAAAGAAAAAAAAAAAACATAAGGTGTTCAAATACAAAATAAAAGTACCTGACTACAAGCATTCATTTGATCAAATTTGTATATTTTAATTATAAACTTCAATGAAGGTAAGCTAATTAATTGTTTTTTCAAAACTATATTCATATCCAAATCCTTGACATTGAAATTTCAATAAATTTAGACTAAGGCATGCCTTCATTCTTAGTTCCACTTACATTTTAATTCACTAATTTCGTTAGCTTCTTCTCCTAATTAATGTTTATAATTATATTTAATCATTAATTCACCGTGACATTTGATATTACTCATTATTAAAACACCTAAATTTTAGGTATAAAATTAAAACCGTCTTTTTTTAAATAAAATAAGAAATATATACGGGAAAAAAAGGGTGAGATGTTTAAATTTCCAAATCCTATCTATATGGTTAAAATCATAAAAAAGACAAAAATAAATAAATTAAAAATATAATCTATATGATTTCAAAATTTAGAACGTAATTCCTATAATTTGATAAAATTACCACATAAATAGTAGGATCTATTTACGAGGATTTTATCCTACTATGACGATTAAATTTTAACTTTCTCTCAATCATAGTGATTAAATTTATAATTTAAAATCAGTTCAATAATATATAAAAGTGAAGATCAATATTGACAATGTTTTGATTAATTTAATTATGTATTAATCCTTATATTGATGGGAAGGATGGAGCATGTGGCCTACTCATCTCCCATATTTACTATTTATTTAATTTGATGGGTATAATATAAAGAAGGAAATTAAGAGATTATTGTTATGGTAATTAAAAACAATGAGTGAGTCCAATCACTATGATTTTTCTCTGATTGTCAAGAAATCGGACTACAATATGTTGATAAATGTAACAGCAATTAATTTGATCCATATATATTTTCTAAGTGTCGGCAACAAAAATACAGCCACATGCACATGCTTCCACATACAAACCGCACATGGCTTTGTGCCCTCTTCTCTGTGCTTTATATCTATTTTATTTTATTTTTATAACATTTATTATCAATATCAACCCTTCTTTTTTATTTTATTTTATTTATTTTCTTCATTTTGCATATTTAATTACTAGGCCATATGTAGCCTTGATTTAGGACAAATCCCCTTAATTAATTCATCATCATTTTTCTCTAACACTTCTTTTAAATTTCAACTCAATTTTATATTGATTAATGAAATACAGAGCGTTAGAGGATGTTTCGTTCTAATTATGATTTCTTAATAAGAATGACAAGATTTTTTTGTCGTAGTAGGACAGTTTTTTTTTTTTTTTTTAATAAATGAAAAAGAAGATCAAATAGTGTGGGTTTTTTTTATTCTTAATCATGGGGTAGAATATAAAAGTCAAAATATCAATTATCTACATATAGTTTAGTTTGTAGTAAATAATTTTTTTTTCTAGAGCTTAGTGATCAAAGCAATATATATATATATGTTAAATCTTTACTCCATGACTATTTTTTTTTTATCCTTGTTTGCAATTAACATATTTTTTATATACCACCAGAATTTTTAATACAATTTTATGATAAAAATAAAAATAAGGGTTGAATATCGATATTAAATATCTATGGATACTCATAAAACATAAAAAATCTCATCTATTTAATCCATTATGAATAGAAATATTAATAACAATTTTCATAACTTAATTTGAAAATAAAAAATAATTTAATTTTTAATCTAAACAAATTTTCAAAATTTCCCGACTCACAGAAATATCTGTCAATATCACTATTTTATTTTATATATCCATAAAATTGAAATCTCGAAATTGGTATCGACAACCACATTTTAACTCTTGTTTATGGCTATATTTTAAGAAATCCAACAATTAAAGTGAAATTTTCAGATAAAAAATAATAGCATAAAATTTAAAACGAATGGACCAACATGTTCTCTTTTTAATGATAAGTGGTTGAAATAGAAATTTTAAAAATACATGAACAAATTTGAAAAATGCATAGATTAAAATGATTGGAAAGTAAAAAGTATATAAATTAAAATAATATTTAAAAACCAAAATCAAAAGTGTGGAAGTACCAAGGGAGAGATTTTAAGGTAAGCAAAAGCACATGTGGTGACGTGTCATTTGAAAATTTTAGTAATATTTGGGTAATTAAGAACGTGCAAACACGCGCCGATTGTCGGCTCAAATTCCTCCGATGGCACCGTGGTGGTCACGCGCACAGCACGTGAGTTCCATGAGCGAAAGAAATGAAATGACTACGTAACGTAACGTAACTCTTCGTTCTGTAAAAGAAAAAAAAGTCAAAATCATCCGTTCCAATCCCGCGTGGGGGCATTAACGTAACTTCGGCAGAAGAATCCACGTAGATAAAATTAAAATAGCACTACGCTTACGTGGCAATTTCCGGCAAAATATGCGGGAGTGATCACGTGGCAAGTGCGTGCAGACATGTAAGAAGCCACGTCTATTCCAAGTGGGACCCACCTCCCACGTTCCCTTCCTTCTGATCTGCTGGAACCGTAGTTTGATCAGCTTGATTGGGCGGTTGACTGAGCTTACCGTGGAGCCCACACACAGAATCACCGCCATCACTTCAGCTCCCAGACGCTGGGTTTTTATCATCTGCAATGCAGTCGTATTTTAGAAAACGGGTTAAATATCCAAAACGCCCATTCAGAGGCTATTTTCCAATTATACCACTCTCGTTTCAGAAGCTACTTAGGACATACGGATAACGTTCTCGTTTCCCCTCTTTTTTTTTCTTTTTTTTTTAATTTCTTATTTTCTGAGAAAAAAAATAAAAATGTATTTGATAACTATTCATGTTTCGTGTTTCTTGAAAAATAAAATAGAGACTTGTTTGATAACTATTTCTTGTTTTTCTTTTTTTTCTTTCTTTTTTTAACAATATAATATAAAAAGAAGATATGTTATATATTAAACATAAAAAGGATGTTATTAAAAGTTTATATCATCTAATACAGATAAGTCTTGATGACAACTGAATATAATAACAAAGTTGTATCCTATCTTTTACATGCTACCAAAATTTGATCGGTACTATCATTTATAATTCGAGTCATTTGTCTTAAATGATGTTGAGTTCAATCCAATTTAATTATATATTATGAAAATGTCGTGATTGTAAAATATTAAAGTTTAGTTAAATGAATGTCTTAGTTAACAAAATTTATATATTGTAAAATTCTACTCGATTTTAGATATACCAAAAATATTAGAATTAAAATAATAGATAAACATGCCTATTGTAAAAATTAATACTCAAAAGTTGAAATATACAAAAATTAATATAAATATTGAAAAATTAAAAGAATACATAAATATAGATATTGGAGAATTTTTAATTTTCAAATTTAAATAAAATATAAATATAGTAAAATTATTTTTGTAATAGAAAATTAATAAAAATAAACAAGTAAAATATAAAAGATGAAATTAATAAAAATAAATAAATAAAATATAAAAGATGGAAATAATTATAAAAGAGGAAAATAAAGTGCCCATCTTGCGAGTTGAAATTTGAAATATAAAAAAATATTGGAGAATTATAAAAATTAAAATTAAAATAAAATATAAATATAGTAAAATTATTTTTGTAATAAAAAATAAATAAAGAAAATATAAAAGATGGAAATAAATATAAAGGAAAAAAAATAAAGTGTCCATCTTGCGAGTTGAAATTTGAAATATATAAAAAAAAAAAATGGCAAATTTCAATTCATATCTCTAAACTTTGTGGATTGTATTAATTCAACCCATAAACTAAAAATTATAACAATTTAAACCTTAAACTTTGAGAATTGTATCATTGAATTTGTATAAATTTAAATCTCAAACTAATAATCATATTAATTTCAACTCTGAACTTTTATAAATATATCAACTTAAACCTCGAACTTTCATAAATATATCAATTTAAACCCTGAATATTTATCCATGTATCCAAATAAAACATAATGTAGGGTTTAAGTTGATACCATTGTGGAAGTTCGCTATTTAAATTGATACAATTATTAATTTAGGGTTTAAATTGATACAACACTCAAAATTTAAGGATATAAATTGATATTTGCACTATATATATATATAGCATAATTATTTTTGTAAATAACAAAATTAATAAATAAAATATAAAAGATGAAAAAAAATATAAAAGAAAAAAAATAAAAGTGCCCAATTAGGGAGTAGAAGACTACCAAGTGGTGAAATAACAATTTAGGCATGCATGACTACCAGGTACCAAGAGGCCAAGGATAAGTTTTGATAAATAAAAGAAACAATACTGTGTAAAATAAAAACAAAATCAGGATATTCTAGTTCTGGTAGATTTTCAAATTTGACCCTATTTTCAGAAACGTTTCTCAAATTTTAGAAACAAGAAATATAAATAGTTATCAAACAAGTCAATTTCTTAAAAAAATGAGAGATAGAAACAGAAAAAAAAGAAATGAAAACGTTATCAAACGGACTCTTAATTGACAATATAATCCAAATTATTTCAAATTGTTCACATACTTCAAATTAAGTAACAATTTAGTCCTTATAAATTATAATTTACAATAATTTGATCTACATTGTGAAAAATCTTATAAAAAATTGAATATCAATTTTCATGGAAAATTATCAGTAATAACATATTCAAGTTTTTACTTTCAAAATTAACAGATTTTTGCAAACTCGTTATAATAAAAATAAACTTTTTCTAACTTTTAGATTGTTTTGGTCATTACTCACCGAATTTTTTTCCCCCAAATATTATTTAACCTCCCCAAATTCTGTTATTTTTTCAAATATTATTTAAACTCTTCAAATCCTGTACCAAATCTTATATAATTTCAAATTTCATAATAAATTAGTTACGAATATTATATCAAATATTCACTTAACTTTTCAAATCTTTAACCTAATTTATGTTTTCACGATTATATTAAATTTCCAAATAATCTAAATGATTTTCAAGTGATGGACTTGTGATTTTAAAAAATTGAGAAATACCAAATTTTTCAAAAAAAAAAAAAAAAAAAAAAGATATGAAAAATATATAGAACTCGCTGTTAATTTGTCCGAAAATTTACCGAGAAAACACAAATATATAAAATCTCAGTGCTAATATGCCCGAGATTAACATCAAGATATTATATATTTTCCACATTTTATCTATTTTCTTTTTCCTTTTTTTTTTTTCAAAATTTTGATCTTTACTAAAATTTAAAAAATCACTTTAAATCCATCTAAAAAATTAATTTGGATTTCTCCAAAAATAAATAAATAAATAAAAATAATTTGGATAATTGGTAAATTGAATTGAAAATTATAGATTGCGCTAAAGGTTTGAAAAATTACATCTATTTGGTAAAGATAACCGAATTTGGAGAAAATTTAAAAATATATAAGATTTAGTTTAAGATTGGGGGAAGATTACATAATATATCTGGAAAAATTGGTAGAATCTCGATGTAATTTGTCCTAGTTGTACCAACCCAAAACAATCGATAAGTTAGAAATTAATTTTTAACTAAATCTCATTGGTCGATCTTGCTCGAGATTGACCGAGAAAAACTAGTTGAACAAATTTTCAAAAAACGTGTTAGTTTTGAAAAATGAAAACTTGAATATACTATTTCTGACAATTTTTCAATTTTTATGATTTATAAATAAATATAATCTATATTTAATGTCTAGTTTAGTTATCTATCTGCAAACGCAAGAAATTCTATAAAATCTTATAATACATTAAATCGTTATAAATTTTAACAATGGAGTTATTAAAATGTTGTGTGTTTTGAATCAAAATGTTATAAAAATGGAAGCTTTTTTTTAAGTACAATTGGGATAACGAGATTTCGAACCACAAAATTCATGATTACTAACAATTTTACGTGTTAATTAAGTTATGCTCACTTTAAAAAAGACAAAATTTTTACCTAGACTAAATTGTCACGGAATAAATTTTTTAAGAAATAAATTATTACTTCCGCACGAATTCAAAAACGAAAGTATGTTTACTTCCACATTTAATCTTACACAAGGATATTTCATTGTAAATAAAACAATATCATGCATGACTTTTAAAAAACAATGAAAAGAATGGAAAGAGTTGGTATCGAAATGGTGCAAACCGTGAATTTGTAATATTTGAACAAAGAATAATATAATAATCATCTTGTACAAATAGAGAAAATTTTATACTGGTGTGATGTTCGGCCATCGACACTTCAACGATCAAGTTAAGAACAAAATTTAGAGAGTTGCGAGAAATGAAAAATTCATAATATTATAGTGTACCTCAAACAACAGAGTAATCTTGGTTATATAGAAATAGATTTCATGATGGTTATTTATTAATTAACTTCTCAGATAATCAATCAAACTATTACGGATCGTTATGAATCGTGAGATTTATTTCACTAGTAGACTGAAACACATGTAAAAGTTAAACACTTGGGTAAAATTTTGCCTTCATAGAGTCGGCCTCCTCAAGCTCCATGACCAACTCACTCCATATTTAGACATTATTTTTCTTTCAAGATTGGGCCTCTATTGGCTTTCTTAACTTCCATGATTATCTTTTATGGTTATTGATCTTATGGCAGGAATTAATCTTACAACGATCTTTATGATTTTTATTTAACCAAATAATACATTTATATAGAAATTATCCATCGAGTAATCCTTTTATAGCTAAATACCTAGCTATATTTTTTACCCATAACAAAAAGTATACATTAACCATTAGACAATCTTTGATGTGGGTTGGGTTAAAAAATGAATGGTAAATATGTTGGTTATCATTATTTATCTAGTATGTAGTTTATTTTGCTCTTTTTAGTTTCACAATCTCGAAGTTGATGTTAAATACTTTACGTAAATTAAGCTTTTTTTTTTTTTTTTTGTTTAAATCTTATTTTAATCTTTCAACTTTGAATCTTCTTATAT
This sequence comes from Benincasa hispida, assembly GCF_027475165.1. Taxonomy (NCBI): domain Eukaryota; kingdom Viridiplantae; phylum Streptophyta; class Magnoliopsida; order Cucurbitales; family Cucurbitaceae; genus Benincasa; species Benincasa hispida. The sequence goes on along the minus strand of NC_143484.1, from coordinate 38,090,977 downwards.
TTTGATCCCTAGACTTAATATTCATTTTAGTCCTTCAACTTTTGTAAAGTGTTTATTTTAATTTCTAACTATTAAAATTATATTAACTCTTCCATAAAAATGTGAAGAGTTTGTATTTCTTGGTGACTAGTGTCACATCCCACCCCAGATTACCCTCTAAACCTGGGTAGAATGGTGAGTGCAACAGTTACCAACCATTTTGCTAGCACTTACTGCCTGACTATCCTGTTAACCTTTACTCAAACCCTGAATACATACATATCATCAATATATCAACATATTAACTCGGAACTTAACACATTTACATTACAGGGTTTCGCAACATTGTTCATACATGAATATTACAACTTAGTGAGCCTCATATAGTATACTAGTCACTAGACAGACACATGTGTATTAACTAACATAGGTCTTTAATTACGCTTCCTTCAACCTGTTTGCTTGAGTGGCAGAGCAGCAGCAGAATACTCTTTTGGGAACTGACCGCTATCTGAAAGAAAACATTTAAAAACGTGAGCTAGAAGCCCAGTGAGTGACTTAATAAAAATATAAATCTCATGCTCAAAACCGGAAGCCTGAAACCATAATACTGAAACTAAAGTATACCAAGCAAACGTATACACAAAACCTTTAAACCACCATTAAACATCATTATTCCTTAGTTGAGAATGAGCATACATCGCTCTAGCTCCCAACGTCTGTTACCGGCCAAGAGACTCATACTTCGCCCTCCCTTTGCTGGTATATAGCCTAGGAGACCCATAGTTCGACCTCTCATTCGAAACTACCTCCGGCACATGAAGTTTTCTATGTACCATCAACACCATAGGTACATTTATTCAAATACCTTCCTTACCTTCAGTATCCGGATCACTTAAGCTATCAAGGTCTCAAATATAGCATAGAAAACTCTTTAGGTTACCTTCCCTACCTTCAGTATCCCTTTTCATTATGTTTAAGAATATCAACGCATGTACTTTGACAATCTTAGGTATTTAAAACATAGTACCTCAAGCTTCATTCAACCTTAGCTTTAACCCTAACGCATGCTTCATACTTTGTAAAATAAGTTGACTTAAATCATGTTGAACTAGCTTGTAAAAACTATTAGCATGAGTTAGGTATGGAAAACATACTTGGAAAACTCATACATTAGTAACATCATGCGTTGATAGACACTCATAAGCATTAGCAATTCCAAACTATCCTTCTAGCTTAGGCGAAGATATGACTGCCCTTATCCTTAGTTGAGAGTGAATTATTAGATCTAACCCTCAGTGTCAACCTTGGTCGGGGAGAACCCTTTTGCTCAATCTCTCGACGTCGTATTACCTACGTGCACGTGATTATAACTGAGTGCCGTCATACCTTAGGTACTTGACTAGGATACCTTCTCATTGTCCTTCAGTATCTGTCATATAGCTAGTCATAAACATTTAGTTGAAAGGATACTTTCTCATTGTCCTTCAGCATCCATCATATAACTAGTTATAAATATTTAGTTGAAAGGATACCTTCTCATTGTTCTTCAGTATCCTTAGGTACCTTCTCATTGTCCTTCAGTATCCGTCATATAACTAGTCATAAATATTTAGTTGAAATGATACCTTCTCATTGTCCTTCAGTATCCATCATATAACTAGTTATAAACATTTAGTTGAAAGGATACCTTCTCATTGTCCTTCAGTATCCGTCATAAACATTTAATTGAATACTAAGGCTTAGTGCTCAAATCATCATACTAGTTCATCCATCATACTGGTTCATCATAAAAATGGAGTTGCTTAAACATACTGATAGTATTTGGACAAGATAACATATCTAAATCATATCAACTTCATGGAAAACATGTTTTACTTAACATGATAAACAGTTTCACAAATATGTCACTTGGCAATCCATTTAAACACTTAGCATGGGAAATATTTTCAAGAAATCATAGTTTCTAAATCATTAAAACAGTAAGTCATCACATAGTCACTCAAAGTTCGTTGGCCTCTTAATGGGTTATACGCCTCTCCTAGCTCTTCTTGGCCTAAAAGGACATAATTCCCAGTTAAACTACTCATAATTCTTAGCAAAATACCTCAAATAGTTCATTTTCTAAAGGAACTTTCATCAACAAAGACAGCTTTACTAGCGAGATCCTCCTCATGAGCGAGATCAGCGAGATCCTCATGAGCGAGATCAAGCTTTTCCTGGAAAACTATCATCCTAGCGATACTAACCTTACCAGTGAGATTCAGCCCAATTTCTAGCGAGATTCCCTTCTAGAGCGAGATCCTTATCACAAAATTAGCGAGATTTCCTTCATTAGCGAGATCCTCAACACAAAATTAGCGAGATTCCTTTTCTCCATATGAGCTGTTTGCTTGTTCTTCCCAAGTAGCTGTCTACTTATGTACAGCTTCTCTGTTACAACTTCAAAAATTCATAACTCAAAATCTAGCCATCTTTTGAAGAAACTTCCTTCTACAAACATGTTTAGAATTGAGTAAAAAAATTATCTTAAAATTTCAGCTCAAAATTTCTCGTCGTTTAATCTAGAGATTCAAACTTCATCATTGACCCCAATTCAAACAGTTGTCTGCTTGTTCAACAATTTCCAGTTCAAATTTCAAAATCATATAACTCGATTTCCAGGCCTCATCCTAAAAAGTTTCATTCTATAAGATTGTTTATAACTGAGTTAACAATATTTTCTCAAAGTTTTAGCTTAAAACGATTCGTAATTCGTTCTAGAGCTTTAATTCTTCACTGATGGCCTAGATTCACCCGAGAAACGAATCCTTCGTCTTTATTTTGCCCTTCCGGCCTTATTCCGGCAAGTTTTCCTTCCAGCAGCCCAGCCACAGAAAATAGACACACGGAGCTTTCGAATGCCCCTAAAATTACACAAATAGCCTAAGTAGTTTGTCCAAACCGACCCAATGAACTCAACCTTCATATTTATATTGCCGCCCAAAATCCAGCATGACTCTCCTTGTGCCACCTGGCCCACTATGGGTGATGAAGGGCTAGAATTTAGCAGATTTCCTTTTGCTAACTTCATTCACAATATTACTTCAGTACCATACCTCATTAGATGACATGGTCTCATTCATATGCTTATTATGCATTCCATCATCAAGCATGACCTTCCTTAGCCTAGCCGAGTTTTGTCCTACTTTTACACTTAGCTACCCAAGAGCCTATTTCTTCTTGCTTACATCTTCTACCCTTCCTAAGACATGACTTCATTTAGCTCATTAGAAGACATCACATTACTTACTCTTACTTAAAGTTATTAGGGTTCGGGTTTTACAACTAGGCTCTAGATGTATTGAGCAAAATGAATGTGAAGTAAAATGTCAACAATCAACACGCCAAAATACTAAACGACAACAAATTTCAACTAAAAATGTCTTTTAACCGCTTTGCCGCTTTCAAAATTGAAACTTTAGATTTTTTTAGCTTGGCTAACTTATTTGGTAGCTTAGTCATCAAAAAATGAACGTCACCTCACCATTTTATTAAAGAGTTAACAAAATCTTAATATATCATGGACCAAAATAAGCACTTCTTAAAAGTTAAGGGACTAAAACGAACATTTTCAAACTTTAAGGACCAAAATAAATCAGTATTCAAAGTTTAGGGACTAAACGAACATTTTGAAAAATTTAGGGACGAAATAGAATATTATTCCAAATTTGGGAACCAAAATAAGATTTAAACTTTTTTTGTTTGTCGATAATTAGACTAGAAATCTACTTAAATATTGTGAACTAGTCCATTTTGGTCTTATAAAAGGTAAGCTAAAACATCATTTTAGTCCCTCTATTTTAGGACTTATTCACCTTTAGTTACTGTATTTTCAATAAATATTAAATTTAATTCTTAGAGATTACTTTTCATTGGAATCGGTTAAATAACAACAATGATAATATTTTTTATGCAAGAAAATACACTAAATGATTTTTTTTTACAAAATTTATAGGAAAAGTGTAAATAGATTTTTTTTTGCTAAATTAATAAAAAAAAATGCTCGTGAATTTTGTAATTTTTATCAAAAATACCCTTGAACTTTTAAAAGTTTCAAAAACACCCCAAACTTTAAAAAAGAGTTAAAAAAAACAACATTGTCTTTGGTTTTGGATAGAAACTATTAAAGTTTTGTTTAAAAAATACATTTGAACTTTCAAAAGTTTAAAAAATATTCTTAACTTAGAAAAAGTTAAAAAAAAATACCTTCATTGTTAATATACAAACAAAAATCGTTTAATACCTTATCGCAAATAACTTTTAAATTTTTTTTAAAAAATTTATAAATGCTCCTACCGTTGTGATCAATTTGTTTGAGGTTAAACAATTTAAAAACAAATTATATAGATATCTTTTTTTTTTTTCATATAGATACTCTCACTTGTTTCTTAATTTTTCAATTATTAGCTTATACAAATTTTCTCATAAACCAAAAATTTTAAGTTAAAACATAAAACTTAACAAAACTCCAAAATCAAAATTTCCCCTTTAAACATACCAAATCATAAATACTCAAATAAAAAAAAAAATTTGACTATTAACACAAACTCAACTACTAATATACAACTTTGTTAAAAGATTTAATTCCTAAAATCCTTTGATGCTTTATTTATTCTCTTTCTTCTTATTATAGTTTATAAACTTAATTGGAGTGTGTAGTTTTATTTATTTAGATAAACAAATGTAAAACAATTAACAAAAAGATGAGTAAAATAGTATTGAAGAAGGGATAGGAGAAAAAAAATATGGAAAATAGAGAAGTAAGATGGTATTAACGATTTATGTTCATGTAACCATAGGGTATTTAAAAAAAAATTTAAAGATATTTTTAAAATGTTTGAAAGTTCAGGAATATTTTTGACATAAAATATTAACTATTTCTATCTAAAATTAAGTACTTTAAACTTGTTTTAAAAGTTTAAATGCATTTTTAAAACTTTTGAAAATGGAACGATATTTTCTATAGGAAGTAAAAAGTCTATATAAACCGAAAAACAAAATTGAATAAATTATAAAAGTATATAAGCTAGCGAAGTGGGACACCACGCGCGCACGTGATTATGCCACCCAATTGCCAATTTTAGCCTTAATGCATTTTCAAGATTCAGATCCGTTTTAATTCTTTACTAATCCCTAATTTAATTCGAAAGGCTGTGATCAGATATTTTGATACTCACTGTTGTTTATAAAAAGGAAAACCAATAATTGATTGCCACGTGTAATGTTGACTTACGTGGACTCGATCACCCGTCTGATGTATCATGTGGTGCGATGGTGGGCCCATGATCAGAAGGGCCAAATCAGCCAGGGTCAGGTACCCGTACGATCGTTCTATTAAAGAATATATGCAAGTAGATGATTGCAAAATTGAGATATTTAAATAAATAAAAAAGAGTTTCCTAACGACTTTCCATCTATTTGATTATTATTATTTTAAATTATAACGACTTTCCATTTATAGTTGCCTAATGAATTCCAATAATTAGTCAAACTTCAAGTATAAGAGAACATTAGTATTTAAAATAAACAAGTTAAATTGCAAATAAATCAATAAAATAACGCGTTAACTTTGCCATTTATTTTATTTTAAAAAAATAATTTTATTATTCATATGGTTGAAAATTACTCGTAACCTTTTATAAATAATTCAAAATTACTATTAAAATAAAAGGTCGTATTAAATTATTTGACAATAATAGAGATTTAGAATATGGTTGTGGTGGTAACTATAAACAGAAATCGAAACCTAGACATCTCCACACTTATTTCATATCACAATTTTCATGCAAAATTCTAACAGGCTTTTATTTTAAAAGGTAGTTTAATTTTGAGGCGTTTATGAAATGACAAGGGTGATAATATTGCAACTTTCGAAAGAAAATGAGTATTTTTTTTAAGAAAAAAATAAATGTGAGCTCTTCTTCATAAGTTCTTTGTATTACAAATGTGAGGTATGGGGATTTGAACATTTCACCTTACTTGAATGACTATTATTTTTTATAATTTAACATTTAAAAAACATTATAAAGGATTGGATAAAAAACTAATAAATTGTAGGTTGTTTAAGTACATGTTTTATTTTACTTAAAATACAACCCTTGAGTAAGGATCGATAAATCTTTAAGAAGACAACTAAAGTGAATTTAACTGAGTGTAATCGATATATGATTTTTTCTTTTTAAGCTGAAAGTTCAATCTCCAAACTTGCATTGGCATATATATATATATATATTATGTAGAAAGACGTACCAATTCGTTTTTTTAAAGAAAAAATCTTTCTTAAACGTAGAATCTCGTACATTTTATAAATGACATTTCATATATTTCCAGAGAAAAAAAAAAAGAAAAAGAAAAAAGAAATATGTCCCTTCAATGTATTAAGTTGCAAGTTGGGCTAATCGATCAAATAACAGAGTGTATTTATCTTACATCTTACAAAATAATTTGGTCTAACACTTTTGAACTTTTTCAATTTTAATCTATGTATATCTAAATGTAGATTTTAAATATATGTATTTTTAATAAATCTTAAATTTAATATTTAGGGATAGGACTAATTTATTTGGTTCATTTTTAAAAATTCATTGCTCTTTCCACAAGATGTGTTTCTTGTATTGAACATTCGTGCAAACTTTTAAATTTAGGGGTGGTCATTCAAACTGCAAAAATCGAATCGAACCAAAAACTCAGTAAAACCGAAAAATGCGGTTTGAAGAAATTTTGAAACCGAATTACTTCGGTTCGGTTCAGTTTCATTTTCGAAAACCAAATTTGAAACCGAACCAAACCGTTTTTAACTTATATATATATATATATATATATAGTAAAATCGAACCGCTTTTAATTTAAAGAACAAAACCGAATTTAAAATCGAATCGAACCACATATATGCGGTTTGAACCAATAAATTGATTCGGTACGGTTTGGTGGAATCGAACCGTTTCCTCCCCTAATCCAACTACTCCTACAATACAATATAAGGATACAAATGGTATTTTAATTAGTAAAAACAATTTAACATTGTTTATGGAAAAACAGCTTTTCATATATACTTTTATTGATAATGGACAAAATATTTAATGTGCTAATGAAATGAAGGCTAAAATTCAATGTAGAGTCCAACTTACTCCCCAAATGAAGCACATAAGTCATTATCACCGACACATTTTTCATTTGATTTTGAGTATCAAAGATTCCTCCTTTTTCAAAAGCTTCCATATATGAAATTCATTATATGTTACTTTTAATTAAGAAATTATCAATATTCATGCATTTCAAACTAATGTAACATTCAACTTCGTATCAGAAAGATTCTTAAACTTCGAAGATTTTTAAATATTCAATCTTCTTTCTATGTATTAGATACAAAAACTGTATTTTATGTCTAATAATGAAACATTAAAATTTCAATTTAGTTTTAGGTCCTGAATTCTAAAAAAGTGACAAATACGCTAATATCATATTAAATACAAAATCAAAATTTCAAGAATCAATTTGAACTCCGAATGGGATGTTTAAACATTTATTAAACAAAGTTTAGGAATAAAATAAATACAAATTTGAAAGTTTTTAAATCAATTAGACAATATTTTTTAAAATTTAGTGATCAAATATACACAAACTTAAAATTTAAGAACTGATTAGACTTTATTTATTTATTTTTTGGATTGTATCATTTTAAACCATAAACTAATAAATGTATCAATTTAAACCCTAAACTTTGGGGATTGTATCAACTTAAATCTCAAACTAATAATTGTAATTTAAACTCATAACTTTTCTAAGTGTATCAATTTAAATCATGAACTTTCATAATTGGATCAACTTAAATCCTCAATTATGTTTTATTTAGATACTTGGAGATTTAAATTGATATATTTATGAAAATTCAGGATTTAAATTGATATATTTATACGAAAACTTGACCAAAAAAAAAAAAAAAGTGGGGGTAGTTTATGAATGTAACATAGTCCAAGTTCACCCAACAATGTTGGAGAAGGATTATCAAATTTATTATAGTTTTGTTAATTTATGCACTAAAATATTATATATAAATGTTTGCATCCATCAATTATGCTTCAAGTTTTTCATACTAATTACAGCTAATTTTTTCATGTTGTTAATCATTTTAAAAGGGAATCTTATTTTTATTTTTATTTTTAAAAGATCCCAATAAATAATTTTCTAAACCATGCAATTTTACAAGTTTTTTTTTTCCATAAAAGATTTAAAATTTAAAATAAATAAAAGCACATGAAAAATAAAACGGGAAACAGGTTGGGAAAGAAACAGATCGAAATGTCGGTACCGACAGGCGATAAAACATAAATACCACCGACGAAGTTACCGGCTATAGACGGTAACGTAAAAGAGTATTGCGGTTTGGGTACGGGTTATAGCCGGTTACAATCGTTGGAGAAAAGTTCATGCGTGAGAGTCACAAACGCCGTCGGTGGATTACAATATGGGACTCCACAACTCCTTTGCGTTCACATTCCATTATTGAATTGTTTTTTTTTTCTTCCTAAAAGAAAAGAAAAATCCACTTTTCAAAATTTGAAAAATGTCAATTTCACATTTACTTTTTAATCCATTAGCCCATTCAAGTACGCAAATTGGAGGAATTTACCATAAATTATTTTTTTGAATTTTTAGGGTGTATTTACTAATTAATTATCATCATTTTATATCAAATGCGAACTTTTATTTTTAATATGGTTTTTGATAAGTAAAAATAGAAAAGGAAGATTATAAAAAAATTATTTACACAAAATAATAAAAATTTAATATTATGTGATAGAGTTTGATAGAAGTTTATTAATATTTTTTTTTGCTATTTCTATATATAGTTTGACATTTTTCTTCTTTTATGTCAGACAATAATTCAATGAAAGATAACCGTTAAAAGATCATGGTCGTTATTTTATATATGAAATCAATCTACGACGACTTTACATGATGATTATATTTTCCAAATGTATGCATGTGAAAGTAAGAAAAGAAGAGGAGTGGTATTTGTATTTGTATTTATATTTCAAAGTGGGTTGCATGGTATCATATAAATAGTCAAAAGTCAACTAATTTGGAAGTCATATTAGGGGGAGGGGTGACGCGATTTTGCCACGTGGATGCGAGGGATTGGAGGAGGATTTTATGAAATTGAGGGAGCCTACCATAATATCTGCCGATAACTAGGCCATCAAGGAAGATAGAGAACTTTGAACCGATTATTTAATTTTCATCGAAATTAGGTAAGCAGTAATAATAATTTTCTTAAAAAGAAATATAATATGTAAATATGTTTCGAGATTACTATTATTATTAGATTAATATATCATTATGATTCAATACTTTGCATACTTTGCAGTTTGAAATGTTAAAATTTAATCATTGTACATTTAATAAAATTTGAAAAATGGTCTATGTTGTTGGTTTATTGTTGGAATTTCTTTTTTTATAGATTTTGAAAGTATATCAATCTTTTCTTGCGTGAAAATTTTTATTATTGTTCAACCAATTTCAATAAAAATCAAGTTTGAATGACTAAATTAAATAATTATTGAAAGTATATACTAAATTTCGACGATCAAAAGTAACTAAAATGGTATTTTAGTCCTATTATTATTTGATGTGTTTGTTTATAGGAAAAAGTCTTTGCGTGTATTCTACCTCAGTTTTTTTTTTTTTTTTTTTTTTTTTTTTCCCCCTCTTTCGGTTAATTTCTTGTTGTCAATCTAATACTATGAATTTTATGATTTCCGCTAGGGCTGTCAGGTCTTGAATTGTTCTTGTATTCTTAAAAATAATAAGAAGAAAGGGCAAAATCGTCCCCAGTGCCCACGTTGTGATTTATGAATCAAGTATTTAAATATGATGATTGAAGAGGGAGAACCCAAACCTATGGATATTAATTATTATTTCCTATAGTTGAAGCTCAGAAAATATCCAAGTTCTTCTAGGAGGTGGTTACTTCACTAGTTGAGTGATTAATTTGGATTTCAACAAATCATTTGATTTTTTATTTTATTTTTTGAAAACTTATTGTTAAGTTAGTTGTATACAAACATGAAGAATGAATGCAAAGAAAAGATGAAGGAAGAAGTGAATTTATTGTAACATTAAAATTAAAAGAGATTTGTTTTTTAAGGGTTGTTGAGATTCAACCTTTGAGCCCTCTAAGTTCTAATAAATTTATGCAATGTCATTTATTGTCCAATTCACTCACCCAATAGCTTAAATTTAATTTCTGGTCTTAATTGAGAACATGTTGACGGGATATTTCATTACATAGTAGAGAATTGATGAAGCATTCAAAAGAAGCAACAAAATTTTATTAATGTGGATGTGATATTGATAATAAGCATTTTAACTTATTTCGAAAGTGTAAAATATTTATTAGTTAATTTGAATACTTTTTCAACATTTTTATTTTATATTTTTTTATAAATATATATTCATCGACATCAACATTTTATTTAATCTAGTAGGTTGAAGAAAAAGGAGAAGATCCAAATTAACACTCAAAATTGAGGTAGTTGACATGATCTGTATTTATTCAAATGAATAGGTTTCATTCACTTTAAAGCCTCAAATTTGGTTGTATGGTCCTTCAGTTGATTTTTTGGTATTATTATTACCATAAAGAGGCCGATAATTGCTCTAGCTAGAGGTATTAAAAAGAGTTTGATGACAAAAATTTCTTTTCTTATGTGTGTTTCCGTTTTACAATATATATATAATATATATATAATCTCACGTGAGTGATACGAGGAAGGTAATATGTATGTTTTGTAACAGGGTAGAACAGTGCATTCAACCAAATAATCCACAAAATCTAAGAGAGATTAAACCGACATGTCGGTGGATTTTGAATGGCATATTTGGGCTACATGTCGTACCATGGGCCATCATACGCAGACAAACCTTTTATAATAGTGACAACATCTGAAATAAAAGAAGGAAAAGACAAGATAAGCACCATAATTACATAAGCTTTCATACTATTACTAACCCTTGAACTATGAAATTATTTTTGAAAATATATTTTTGAAGAGTTTTTCTAACAAATTAAATGAGACATAAATTGACTCAACATGAAATTGTAAGACTTAGAATGTGTACATTACATTATTTACAACTCAAGTTCAATTTAAGATCATTGTTACTATTAACTTCAACGTGACATCAAGTACATCATTTACAAAATTAATATTTAACAACTCTCACGCCAATGTACATAAATAATATTTTTCTTCAACATTGAGTGGACTGCCAGCTTTTCATTCATCATTTTTATGGGAAATAAAGTCTCCAAGAGTCTTTTAAAACAATTTCAAAGTTGAAGTTTAAAATAAAAATTTTCAATAAAGGGCAGAGTTGAATTTTATAACAATATTTCAACAATTATTAAACATGTGATATCAGATAGATTAGAACCATTAAGTAATATCTTTTATTCTTTAATTATAGCAAATGAAGACTAAAGAAAGAATTATAGAAAATAGTTTTATATGAAAAATTCGTATAAAAATGCCATTTCGAAATCTAACCCTAAATTAAAGTCCAAATGAAAGTTAAGGCTGCCGTGAATTAAAGTCCTAATGGTAAAGAGATGTTTGGACTTTCGGCCCAACAGATATAGACTAACCAACCCAATAATATAACAATGCAAAACCTGAGGGCTGGCCCATGGAATCCAAAATTTTCTACAAGGTTATGTTTCCCTCATTAGTCAAATATTCCATGATTTTTTCACTATCTTCCATCTTTCCCTGCAAGTAAGAAAAGAGTGAGTTTGAGATTACTCTTTAATATAGTATTGCTGATGTGCTTTGATCACAGTTAAAAAGAGAGAGGGAGGGAGAGAGAGAGAGAGAGCAATTTTCACAATCCTAATCTTGTTGTCACAAATGATAATAGTAAGCCCAGACAAAGCGACTCGCCGACTCCCATATCTTGTTGTAAGCATCCGAACAAAATAATCTAATCTTAAATGTCGTATTGATGAAAATCATGCCAAAGTTCAGGTACAATTAATCAAGGAAGTTCTGTCTTTTTTTTTTTTTTAGTTCAGTAGGCATGGGTAGAGAATTGAGCTTGTAACATTTTGATCGAAGAAATATGTATTAATCAGTCAAGTTGGGAAAAAGTTGCATGAAGTCGATAAAATTCCATTAACACAGAAATAATAACCTATTAATAATGAAATTAAAATTGCCTATAAGGTAGTGCAAACGGACCTTTGGAGTTGGCAATGATAAATTAAGGCATCTTGCTAATGGAAAGATCAATGTGTAAATAAACCACGCAAGCCACGAAAAAGAAGAAAAATGCAGACACCAACATCAATGGCTCTGCCAGCATGAATATTGGGTTGAAACTGTAATAGACCTGCCAAAAGAAAAGGGAATCTTCTAAATAAAAGGAATGAGAAAGCAACAAGCTGATCCGTACTTAGAGAAAAAGAATGACCCAACAAATAGAGTTATTTAGGCATCATTTGGCAACCATTTCGATTTTTAAAATTAAACCTATTTTCTCTCATTTCTTATAATGGTTTGCCTCTTTTTTTTTAAGTACAAGAGTTGAATTCTTAACCAAATTCTAACAACAAAATCAAGTTTTTAAAAACTACTTTTTTTAGTTTTAAAATTTGACTTGGTTTTTGAAAATATTGGTAAAAAATAGATAGCAAAGCATGGAATTTAGAGGTGGAAGAGGTATTTATAGGCTAAATTTCTAAAAACTAAAAGCCAAACACCAAATGATTACCAAATGAGTTCTTAAATAGACGAAAACTTCACATCCCACAGGTAAAAATGCATCTACATTTTGCAGCTTACCTGGAAACGAGAGTTATGTTCAGGGACTACATTTTTCTTTTCTAGCACAACCACAGTCCTTCCCACAACATCCAAATACGAGTACTTCTTCTGCAGAGATCGAGATAAAATGTTGGTTTAATGGTGTAGTAGATAAATGGAAACTAGTATTTTCCAATCACAACTCAGCGAATGTGCAAATCTGTAGTCAATACTAAATGAGCCTCTCAGTCATGCTCCGGCAACAAAATTTTAGAAACATTTACCTCTAGGTGTTGCTCCACCTGAAAGGGAACCACGGCAGTAGGGCCTGTGGATCCCTCTGGTAAAACAATCTGGAACAGATAAAGTCGTTTAGTCGGGACAGTGTCATACAAGTAACGCAAGAATGAAATCAGATAAAGGAAGAATCTAGTATCACAGAGCTAGACCAACCTTCAAGGTCAACTTGTCAACCACAGTTTCAGTAAGAGGACAACCAAAAGTAAAGTTTAGGTACCGTCTGCCATCAGGAGACTCAAAAAGGAAGTCTTGCAACGGTAGCCCATAACCAATGACAAAAGTAGCTTTCCATCCACCAAACAAAGGATACCGTGGTTCAATTTCAAGTTCAGACTGCAAAACATAAAACCTTTCAAGTTTAATTATATAGGCATAACAAACCAAGATATTTCAAATGATTAAATAATAATAAAAAAAATGTTTATTCAGTTATTACAGATGTAAGATTCACACAACATTAAAATTCTATTATTAGATTCAAACAACATTAGATTTCTATTATTTATACCACAATTTGAAAGCTCCTTAGGAAGTAAAATCCTTGGTTTACTGTTCCATTTCCAACTAGAAAATTGAAATATGCCACTTATCAGAAAGAACACCGTCCTGATTAAAAACTGTCATTTCTGATGAAATTATGATGTTTACTATACTGAGTGAACCTAAAAAATTTGCCAGAAACAAAAAGATTTCACTTGTTGCTTTCTCCTATTTTGGTATCATCTTCATACATCACTATTATAAAATATTGAACTGGTGTCATTATTTTCCAGAAATGTGAATGATGATTCTCAGTCTGTCTTATTCTGATTCCTGCTCTTTGGTTGTAGCTGAGAATGATAGGTGATTGCCTAACTTATTAAACTTACCTTGACCTAATAATCTCTCTTCTAGGGGATTAGTTCGATAAGTTCCTTCCCATTCTCATATTCATGTGAATTTCACCTCCCTTTCCTCTAACTCAAATTGATTTCTCTCACTACTTCCATAACTCCCCCCGGGGCGGGGGGGTACCCTCTCTGACTACTTTTATTGGTCCAAAATTCCAATACTAATTGAACTTGATTTTCTAACAAACAATAATGAATAGTTGTTGTGGTTATTCCAATTTTCTTTTGGCAAAATAAATTTAAAGACTATTCAGAACTTCTATTCTCATTCCCGCAAATTTCATCCCAACATACTTGCATTCCTAATTTATAATTCCTCTATAAACCCATGTCTATTATAAGAAGAAAGAAAATTTTTCAATCAAAACTTCTAGCAACCTTTTTCCAAATCATGGAACACATAATCACTTAATAACAGAATGCTTTTTCCCCAATCCCTAATTATTGAAACTAGAAAGTTCTATCCTAGTTATATCATGAAACGTAGTAATCTCATTTTTATTCTTTTTTAAAGGTTCAACGCCATTGGGGGATGAACTTTGAACCCCAAGAAAGACCTCAAATCAAGGCAAATAAAACCTAACGAGGAATTAGAAAAAACTTCACCATCAAAGTCCACAACAAAACATGGAATCTAACATGGTGATAAGATAAATATATATTCATTAAATCATCATGGATTGGCCTAGTGGTAAATAGAGGAGCATGACCTTAATAAAGGGTTAAGAGGTCATGGGTTCAATCAATGATTGCCACCTACCTAAGATTTAATATCCTAGAGTTTTCTTGATATCCAAATGTTGTAGGGTCAGGCGGGTTGTCCTGTCAGATTAGTTGAGGTGTGTGTGAGCTAACCCAGATACTCATGGATGCCAAAATAAATAAATAAACATATTCCCATAAGTTCCCAACATCATCCATTTTACAGCAAGAAAGTTTTGGAATATAGAAGGGTTGAGATCACCTTCTGAAAATCTTTGCGCAGGTGTGATGATGATATATTTCCTATCTCGTCTCGGTAGTAAACGGAGTGAACTTTAGGGGGTAATCTTGCAAGTAGATGCCGAAATGAAGAAACTCCGCTAAGAGATGGTCTAGATTGATATTCAACCCTGAGAAAAGGAAGATCACAAACAATAATCGGATATACCAATCTGATGCAAAAACGTATAAGAATTGGGGAAGGATCATTATTATGATAAATGGTTATTGGCCAGCAAGAAGAACAAGAAGCTACCATGTTTTTCTATAAACATTCAACAGCTTTAACGTTGAAGTGCTATGATATTAGAATTTTTTTTAAAAAAATAAAATAAAAACTTACCTCGAAAAAACACCCTTGTGTCGAGCACCAGCATGGGCCAACTTGTAATGCTCAGTAATCTGAATGCTGCCCCAGTGAGATATCTCTACTTCACGCACAAGTTCCTCAACAACAGCAAATGGATGATTATTCTCAAAATGTAATAGAATGGGTGAAAATGAATAAGGAGGGAGATCTTCATATGGTCCATATCTAATTTCTTTGCTGACACGGTTAGTGGGTTCCAGCTTTGTAAATGATTCAACCTTCGTGCTTGGGGTCTTAATAAAAGTTGCCTGCTGTTTAATATGATAGGGTGACAATATAAATGCACTATCATGGTAATAAACCAACTGAGATTCAGATTGACTAATCTCTTCCGGGAAAGGTTTAAGAGTGTGAGTAGATATATAAAGGACTTCAAACGTTGCAGTTGCTCCCGGACTTAGTGGATTGAGCAAAGATATAGAGAAACCTTTAGCTCCATTAGGTGCATCAAATAGCTCAGTTGGTTTTACATCAAGGGGAACATAAGATCTTTTCTTCTTTTTTCCAGTAGCAATAGCAGCCCTTACTAATGACAGACGATCAAATTCTGTGGGTGGAAAAGCAAGAAGAACATCTGAAGCCGGCACCGTTCCAGTATTTTCCACCTTAAAATTTTTTTGAAAAAGAATACAATAAGATGCATCTGGAAAAACATTTACAGGGCAAGAGGGGTTCTGGGGTTATTCCATTCAGATAGGAACAGAGAAAAGGTACCTTCAAAGTAAGGAAAACCTTCACGATGTGAGAAGTCAAGTCAATCTGCACAATAATGGAAACGGTTCAGCATACCGAAAACAAACAACAGAAGGAGGTATTGGCGGAAATAATTCGAGCATGCATTTACGAAATTATTCCCGGTCATCGTTACATTTTGTATCAAGAATTCAGACATTGACATACCGCTGGGGTTCCAAGATCATCATTAAAAAGATTCACTAAATATGACGCCATTATTAGTTCACATTGGCTCATCTTAACTGTCAACAAACTGAGAGAATAAGATCCATATCTAAACTAAACATCCAAATGAATATGCCGTTCCACTCTACTTCCTTTAATTCCTTTAATTCCTTTTACCTCTCAATTGAAATTTCAACAGAGGTCCGATCCAGAAGCGGAATAAAGTGCAGAGAAGAAAATTGCCGCCACCAAAACAACTTCAAACCGAACAATTAAGAATTACAGATTATCATAGGAAATGAGAGATAGAAATCTCACTCTTTTCTCTGCGTTTACGATCTGAAGCTCATGAGAAGAAGCGCACGCGAGCAACGAGAGGTGAGCGATGATCGAGAAGACTAGGGCTAGTCGAGCTTTCGGCTGAGTTTCCATGGCCACTTCGTCTTCTACGGTTCAACCAAAATTTTCAACGACCTGCATCAAACTAACACACTACAAGACTCCACGTGATGGGCCGGGCCGGGTGCCATATTTTGGGCTACATGAGCTCATACATATAAACCTACCCAAAAAACTTCCACTATTGATTTTTTTTCTTTCTAATTTTCAATTTTACCTTTTTTAAAAAATATTTTTTTTTTCTTCCTTTTCTTTCCACCTTTTTTTCCTTTATTCATTGTTTTATTTTCTCATTTTTTATTTTATTTTCTTTCTCCAATTTTTTTTTTACTTTTTATTTCCTTTCTCTAATTATTTTATTTTATTTATTTTTTCTTTCTAAAAAGAATTACGAGACTGAGTTTTAAACCCAGAACTTGAAAGTGTCTAACTCATAAGTGACTTAGCATCAACAAACCAATCATCAAGTTTGATTATTATAACGAAACGTTAAATATAAATAGCAAATGAAAACGGATTTAAAAAACACTACTTTTTTTTAGTCCTTTAGTTTGCACCATTTTTAGAAACATTGACTAAAAGTTTGAAATAAAAAATGATAATACTTATTAAATAAGTTTATTTATCAAGAAAATGAGAAATGAGAACGTTATCAAACTTGCCAATATTTTTTTTAGGACTTTAAGAGTATAGAGTTTATCGGTAGTATCACTGATAACATGTTATCTTAGATAGCATGTTATCAATGATACTATGATATCATGCTATCAATGAAAACTTTTATGCACATCAACCAATCTCAATGAGTCATTTAATCTCAAATACTACATTACATAATACATAAATACTATCAGTGATATCATTTACATTGATAGCAATAGAAATATATCATTGACAGTAGTTATCAATGATATCCTTTATGACTATCAATGTAGAAAGATATCATTTTATACCTATCTGCATCAATAACGATATACAAATAAACACACTACATGTATCAACAAATTCAAACAACAAAAAGTATCAAATCATTACCATTAATAGAAACATATCCGCAATGGCCACTATTTGGCTATCATTGATTTTAAAAAATATACCAGTAATAGAAACTGATAGCCCATTTCTCAAATTGAAAGCTATAACTAACAGTAACATCACTAATAATAGCTATCAATGATAGCAACTAATAGCACATTTCTCGAATTGAAAAAAGATAACTGTAACATCCCGAATTTCAGGAAAATGTAAGTTAATTATCTAAAATTATTGAGTATAAATCTCCCTTTCATTTGAAAAATTGGGATTAAATTAAAATAATTGAAAAAAATTTATTTGTTAAATTGAATTTAATTGATTAGATATTCGAACTAATTATCTTGAAAATATTGAATTTTGCTTCCCTTTGATTTTGGATTTTAGGGAAAACTTAAAAAAAATAAATTAAGGAGATAATTAATTTCATGTGGTTTTGAATTGATTTAAATATTTGGAAGGATTTAATTTGTATCAAATCGATGGATCTTATGCCATTTAATTTTGATTTTTGAACCCTAAATTAAGATAATTTGAGAAGTTAATTGATTTATTAATTGAATAGAATCTTTAGAGATTTTGGAGATGTTGTGATAAAATATTTCATTTATCTTTTCAAAATTTGAAAAAAAAAAATAGAAGAATTGAGATTTTTCGAAATTAAATGAGAGTGAAAGGAGGAAAAAAAATCGGGGAGAAAGCAATTTGGTTTTTCAGCGACAGCTTCCACAAAATTGTTGATTGCTAAAGTTTGAACAGTTGGATCGTGCTCAAATTTGGTCAGTCTATTTGAGACATATAGAGTTTCATTTTGAACGGTTGGATCGTTGTTTGAAGCTTTGATTTGTTCGTAATTGTTGCTAAATAAAATCTGTAAAACTAGAAATTCCCCTTCTCTCTCACTCTCGCAAACCCTCCTCATGCAAGACCCTCACTACTAGCAGCTAATTTAAACAATTTATGCCATCCGACAGCAACACCCACTGCCTGTCTATGGTAGCCACGAGCCGTTGTGTCATTAGCCACCACTGCCCGATCTTTGCTGGAATAGATAAACCTTGGGTAAAACTTATTTTCCTTATAATTTGGGAGGTGAAATTCACCCATTTGATTTTGGATTAAATTAGTAACCTCTTTTTGGTGTGAAACTTAGATTCAAGATTTAGAAGTTTTGAGGCATTGACCATCAAGCTAGAGACCATTTTTCGTTTTGCAGAAAATTGATAGTCATTCTTTTGGATTGAGAGTAATGGTGGGAAAATTAAGTTATTGATTTTGGATTTAATTCTTGATCAGATTGGCTAATTGAATCAAGTTTTGGAATTTGTCTTGGACCAAGCCACAACTTTAGGTTGATTCAAGTTTTCCAAAGGTTTTAAGGAATTATTTGCGTGGACTTTTGTGACCAAGTTGAGGTAAGTGGTACTGTTACCGGTGTCTTTGTGCCAGACGACCTAGATTAGAATTATAAAGTTAATTAATGGACTCTAGAAGCATGATTTTGTCGTTATGATATACTTGTTGCATGACAGTTATAAGTATTATGAGCATGTTCGAATTTCTAATCAGTACTGAAATTATGTATATGATGCATGATTAGACCAATAGTGTAGTTTACTATCTCTCTTTGACGCATGTTTTATTTCAGAGGACTGACGGGTTTAGTTTCATGTTTGACGGTGTGCCTCGGGCCGCTAGACATGCGTGAGTTGACAGGTTCACGTTCATGTTATTTTCATGTTTGACGGTGTGCCTAAGAGCTGCTAGACATGCATGAGTCGACAGGTTTATGTTCATGTTATTTTCATGTTTGACGGTGTGCCTACGGGCCGCTAGACATGCGTGAGTCGACAGGTTCACGTTCACGTTCATGTTATTTTCATGTTTGACGGTGTGCCTACGGGTCCATAGACATGCATGAGTTGACAGATTCACGTTCATATTATTTTCATGTTTGACGGTGTGCTTACGGGTCGCTAGACATGCGTGACTCAATAGGTTCACGTTCAT
Organism: Benincasa hispida; assembly: GCF_027475165.1. Classification (NCBI taxonomy): domain Eukaryota; kingdom Viridiplantae; phylum Streptophyta; class Magnoliopsida; order Cucurbitales; family Cucurbitaceae; genus Benincasa; species Benincasa hispida. The sequence continues at coordinate 38,071,271 of NC_143484.1, read as the reverse complement.
GTTATTTTCCATGTTTGACAGTGTACCTACGGGCCGCTAGACATGCGTGAATCGACAGGTTCACATTCATGTTATTTTTCATGTTTAACGGTGTGCCTACGGGCCGCTAGACATGTGTGTCAAGGCAAGACAGTACGTCTTTTGATTTTTTTTCATCATCTAAAACCGATGTAGTTGTTTGAGTCACGGGTCATCATTCTCTGCTCGTGGATGCATAGCCTGATCCCGATAATGGGATCACTTACTGAGTATTTTTATACTCAACCTTTCTTAATTTATGTTTTTCAGGTAAGGATATGAACGGACCGGTGGGTGACAAGAGGGACCTGTGATCGTGCCATATGGGACATGTAAATCACTTCCGCTCAGTTTACGTTTTCAAGCTATTTAAAAGTTTTGATTTGAAACTCGATGTTGGTCAAAATTTTATTTGTTTAAGTTATTTTTTTCTTCATTATTTTGGGGGCCCCAAATAAAGGTTTTACTTATTTGTTATTTATTTTGGAAAACTATCTTTATTATTTTAATGAAATTTATTTTCCTCAATGGTCAAAATGTTTTGAATGGAAATGTGTAATTATGAGTAACGACCCTTATTAGAGTACTTAAAAGGTCGGGTCGTTACAATAACTGATAGCAATTATCAGTTGTTATCTCTAATAGTAGCTATCTGCGATATCAGCATCACTGATAGCAACGGATAATAACTATTAGTCATAGAAATTGATAGCACATTTCTTAAATTGAAAGTTATTGCTGCTAGCAGTATCACTGATTGCAGGTATCAGCGATAGCGACTAATAGCACATTTCTCAAATTGAAAGTTATCACTAATAGCAGCTATCAGTGATATTCAATGATAGAAGCTATCAATGATGACAACTGATAGCACACTTCTTAAATCGAAAAGCTAACACTGATAGCAGCTATGGTTACTGATAGCAGCTATCAGTGATAGCTATTGATAGCATACTTCTCAAATTGAAAGCTTTGATAGCAACTATGAGTGATAGTTTTCATTTTGAGAAAAGTGGGAAGCAGTATGCAAAATGGTGGCTGGGTATGGTTTTTTTTACTATTTTTTGTTGATATATGCAATTATTTTATTATTATACTACATATTCTATTATTTTGGGTTTGAATTCCACTTATACAACCACCTTTATAAAAACACACACACATATATACACACATACATATATATGTAATGGTGTGTTTGGATGGAAAGAAGTAGAAACAACAATTCAATAAAAATATAGTCATATTCTTATTAAATATGTGTTGGGTAAAAAATTTAGATCAGATAACAATTTAAATTGTTGCTCAAACATATTTCGTTTCAAAATGTGTTTGGTAATTTGTTATAGAAAAAAAAAAATAGACGTATTAACCATTCTTTTTCTTCTTAAAATCTTTTTTTTTTTCTTTTAAAGCATGGGATAAAGAAAATAAAACATTGGTATGACAAAAGAGGCCATAGTCCCAATTTCCAAATAGAAAGACTACAAAAGAAAGGTAACCAACATTGTGAGTGAGTCTATATCTATTTATTGGGAAACTATCAAAATTAACACCCAAAAGTTTTCATCTTTCAAGCAACGTCTCTTTTAGAAATTCGTGGAAATAGTTTTTCTCGTCCATCTCGGCTAAGATCACCATTGAGATTTAGATTTAAAAAAAATCAACTTTTCTAGTTTTTTCTAAACTGATGCTAGTTCTGAAGAAAATAAACATTTGAAGACTAACAATGTTTCCTAATTATTTTTGTTAGCCATCAAACATTAGATGTTTTCTTTTATCAATTGACCGAAATTGCAAAGAGGTGCTCGAATTTTAAGCTCGATTGTGGCCTACTCGGGGAGTCCCCTTCTCACAGTTGTTGCCTATACTTCTTAAGCTCGGTTCTAACCTACCCAAGGAGCTCATTAGGTTTTTTTTATTCTTTTGAGTTGCTTGAGTCAGATGGGTCATGGGGTCTTAGCCATAAGACCACCCATACATAAGTTAATTTTGTAAATTATATTGAATAATGAACTTAATTAGAATATGGTAAAAAGGAATAAATAGACACCAACATTCTCAACTAAAGGAAAGAAATAAAAAAGGAAAAATTAGATAAGGAAAATATACAAGAAAAACAATAATTGGAATAAACTTACCCTTAAACTCAAGGTGGTAGAGTGCAACCAACTTAAGTTCGTGAAATGATTGATTGAAGTTGATGACAAAAATTGAAGGAACTCCCGAAATCACGACAGATTTGGGTCAAAAACAGAAACTCACGACGAACTGAAACACAAAAAATTTCTGGGCTGGAGACAAAATCCACAAAGAACTAAAACACATAGAACTTCTAGGCTAGAAATAGAAGCCATGAATAACTAAAACACCAAGAACTTACGGGCTGAAAACAGAAATTCTCATAGAGAGATTTAAAATAGAACCCACAAACTAGTAATTTGAAAACAGAATAGAGACCTTGAAAGATTTGAAAACATAAACATAGACCCACAAACCACGGATTTGAGTAGATATGAACCACAAACTGCAAATTGGATTGAATAGAGAAGGAGAATCTTGGTGGCAGGGATGGTGGTGGTCAATTCTAGTTGGTGGAGAGTGGAACAGAGATTTACACGAAGTTGGATCTGTGTTGATGAAGTTTTGCACACATGGATCTGGGCGAGGTGTGGGGTTTTCGATGACGACAGAGGTAAAGACGTGCGGTTGGGCTGAGCAACGACTTAACAGAGGTGAAGCAGAAACAAATTTGGAATGTTGATTGAAGATGGATTTGTGCGTGATCTGCCTCCCTCAACGGCTAATGGAGGCCGAGATCAAACAAAAGTGGTCGAAAAGTATAAACCCTAGAACTTGGGCTCTGATACCATGATAATTTTGTATATTATATTGAATAATCAACTTAATCAGAATATAGTGAACAAAGAATAAATAGACACCAATAGACTCAACAAAGGAAGGAAGTAGAAAAGGAAAGACTAGATAAGAAAAAGATACAAGAAAAATAACAATTAGAATAAACCTTAAATAACTTTAACAAGGTCCATAAACGTTTAATTATGTGTTGAATATGTCTCTAAATTATAAGTGTTAAATAAGTTCAAACTTTCCATAATGTGCCTAATAAGTCGGACATTTTCTAAAAGTCATGCATTCAATCTTGTGCACAATAGTGTTGGGTTTTTGGCAAAATATTAGAAATGTAGTTGTTCTACATAAAAAAGATTTAGGAAAGTCATGGGCTTGTCCTACATTGAAAAGGTTTAGGAAAGTCATGGGCTTGTTGTATATCAAAAGAGTTTAGGAAAATCATGAGCTCCAAGCTTGTAAAAGGAGTCCATGTCTTTGGTTTCCAGTCGTCCTAGCTAGAAACACTTTAAGCTTAGTGTGTTAACTTCAATTAAATTTCTTTTGTATTCTTTAGTTGGAGAGTGGGAAAAAGGTGTGAGTAGTTTAAAGTTTTGAGAGAGTACTATTGTAATTGGGATCAGGGAGAGAGAATTGTTCTGTGTGACTGTAACAATTTTTCACATAATGGATTTCTTTCTGGTGGGTTGTGGGTTTTCTCCGAATTGGGAGTTTTTTGTGTAAATTATTGTGTTTCCAATTTTATTGATTTCTTTTAGTTTATCTGTTATTTTCTACTTATTCATGCAATAAAAGTGGAAGGTTTTTTTTCTTCCAACAAGTGGTATCAGAGCATCAAATTCGTAGTTTTTTGAATGTCTGAGTATGCTTGTGGCTGCAGCTTTGTCTGGGCTTCCACATTAGAAGAGAATTTTTTAAAAGGGTTGCGATGTTTTGTGAATAGTATGAGTTGTTCACTATTTGTTGATTTTCTAAGACTAAAGTAGATGTATAAGTTTAATAAAGTTCGATGTGGAGAAATTTGATGGAAGGATCAATTTTGGCTTGTGGCAAGTGCAAATCAAGGATGTGTTGATACAAGCTGGGTTGCACAAGTGCAAGTTAAGCGGTGATGATACTAGTGCAATCTAAGAGTGATACAACAAAGGTTTAAATAAGATAGTCCTTAAGTGGAAGATAGGTTATTGATGATACAGACAGTCTGAGCACATGAAAAACAGAGCATGTTTATCAAAAGGGCTCTAGATCGGATACTACCAGTGTTTTTCTCGTCAAGGGAGACAGTGACTTCCTCTGGAGAAGACAAAATTCATCCTTATGGTATGTTCATTTTGAAGGAACTCTATTTATAGAGAACCTTTGAGCGGAAGCAGATCATCCAAATCCCATTTTGATTGAATGCAAACATTTACAATCAACAAGAACAAATTATGCATGTCATAAATTACATCATGCTTTTGAAATAAAAACAAAGGTTTAGAGATTATAACTTTGAAGAACCATTTTTCAAGTTAATCCCTCGATCATACTCGTTCACGAACGCGTCCACTTCGAATAGCAACAAACAACAACGAGAAACTCGAACCAACAAGGACACTACCACTTGGTGACCTTGGTATTCTCGGTGTGAGAATCCAGAAGTGGTGAGCTCTGACTAATTTTGGTTATAGGAGAAGTTTGGAGTTGGAGGAGGAAGATGATCGAGTAGAAGGCAAAGCTATCACATAGCAAAATCTCTTAATCGTTTAGAGAAACGAGTCTATCGCATAGGCTCTCAACAACAATCGTGTAGTAGTTCTCTATCGAGTAATTCAGATCCCTTTGGAATCATAAATCCTATTTCATATATCCCATTTTGCCACACAACCGAATAACTCCCCACTAAGGGTGGTTATGGAGGAAAAGGATTTAATTATCAAATAATTAATAATTATAAATAAATATGATAACCAACTTATCATATTATATTTATAACCTATAGTTTAATATTGCAACATATACAATATATAAACCATAGTTATTTTTCTCTATTTTATGACATAAATCATATTTATATTAAATTTAATAACTATGAATCTTCTTCATAGAAAATATATTTGAATCATATTCAAATATTTATTCCTCCAATTAAACAATAATGTATCAAATACATTATGTCAATTATATCATATATAATCGAATTAATTCAATTATATCATACATAATTAAATTTTCTCTTATTAATTTGAACATTTTAAATTAACCAAAAAACTGATTCTCAACTTAAATCCATTGAGCTATCAAGGGTACCTTATAGACTTGTAGCTTGAAGCTTCAACGGTATGTGAATAACTGATTAAACTCTTTAATCACATTATCCATCATCCGTTAACTTCCGGACACTCCACTAAAAACCGACAACTGCACTTTTTACACTACAGATATATTTCTATGTCTATAGGATATAACCAATCAACAGAACGATGACCCTTCACAAATTGCTCGTAAGTACAGTTAGGCCAAAATACCATTTTGCCCCTGTAGTTACATCTAACTCCTTAAGTATCACTGATCCCTCTAATGAACAATAGATCATAGTCCCACTATAATAAACCCCTCTTTGGTCAAGAGAGGGTGTGACACCACATTGTTCAAGACTCGGAATCAGCCCTTAAGGGAGCAATTTATCTACTTACCCCTGCTTCGGGGAAGAAGTGAATTCCATCTTGTGTAGCTGAGTTCCCAGCTCCCCAATCAGATGAATCCCCAAAATGGTAGGCTTGTTGAGTCGGTGATCAGACCATTCTTGAAGGAACTCTTATACAGGAGTACCTCTGAGTGGAAGCGGATCTTTCCAAAAGCATTATGACAGAATTACCACATTTGTATTCAAACAAACAGATATGCATCAAATTACTAAATTACCGACATGCTAAGAGATAAACAAACAAGAGACTAAGAAAACTTACCAGTTGAAGAACGTTTCTCCTCGGTAAATCTCGCTCTCTCCATGAACGAATGCTCTCGCTCTCGCTGGAACGACAAGCTATTCTTCAGCAAAACTCCGGTTGTCTACCACGAATGGCCTCCACACGAACAGACGAAGATGAGGATGACACCACCACTTGGAACTCTTAGTATTCTCGAAGTGAGAATCCAAAGAATGGGATCTGTTCGGATTTGGTAGAGGAGAGAAGGAATGCAGATCGTATACAACGATCAAGCAAGTGGGAGAAGACTGCGTTTATCGTATAGACAAAGTGCTTGATCGTTTAGATGAAGTATATGATCGTGTAGGAAAAGGGCAGCGATCGTCTATACGATCGTTTAGGAAAAAGTAGGCGATCGTTTAGTAGATGACGCGCGCGCATAAGCGATCGTTTAGTAAAAGCGAGTTATCATATAGTCTCTAATTTTACTAAGCGATAGGATGCAAACACTTTGTGAGCAATTATCCATGATCTTTGCAAAATGAAAACAATTTTCATTTTATTCTTCAGTTACGAAAACCGAATGGAACTTTTCACTAACACACAGTTACGGAGAAAACGATGGCCAATTATCCTATAATTGTCCAATTAATAAAATAATAAATATAATCATATTATATTCATTAACCTATAGTTTAATATCATATATATATATACTATATTGTTTTCTCCTCCACTAGATATAAATTATATTTATATCCAATTTTCTCCAATTAATGTATCTCATACATAAAGTCAATTATATCATATATAATTAACGAGTTCGATTATATCATATATAATCGAACTCCCTCTTGTCAATTTGAACACTTCAAACTGACCCAAAAACTGATTCTCAACTTGAATCCATTGAGCTACCAAGGGGACCTTATGGACCTATGGCTCGAAGCTCCAATAGTATGTGAATAGCTGACTAAACTCTTTAGCCACAAGATCCACCATCCGTTAACTACCAGACATTCCACTAAAGATCGATAGCTGAACTCTTCTTACCATAGATATATTTCTGTATCCATCGGATATAACCAATCATTAGTACATAACCCTTCACAGATGCTCGTAAGTACAGTTGGGCCAATTTACCGTTTTGCCCCTATAGTTACATCTAACTCCTTAAGTACCACTGATCCCTCTAGTGAACAATACAACATAGTCCTACTATGTGTGGACATCTATCAGGCCATGAGAAGGTATGTGGCGCCACATCGTTCAAGCCCCGGGATTAGCCCTTAAGGGAGCAATCTATCTACTTACTCCTGCTTCGAGGAAGGATTGAAGTCCATCTTGTGTAGCTGAGTTCCCAGCTCCCAAATCAAACGAATACCCAAAATGGTAGGTTTGAGTCGGTGTCCTGGCCACTCGCACCCATGCAAATCAAAGGACTGCCCTCAATGGCAGGAGTTCCCAACTTACTCAGAATTGAGGTCATATTACCTATGGTCATCCTAGTGAAGTGAAGTTTCTGTCATGAACGGCGTTATATAATGAGACGTTAACACTTCATGGTCAGGTCTTATACAAACTCTTTGTATAGGACGCCCCCGCTCGCATGTCCCCACACGAATGATCATGATCAGACCATCTGTAGCAAGTCACAACATTTGTAACTATTCTACAAAGTGGGCCGCATCTGTAGCATTACCAGGATAAAGTTTCCCTCCTATATCCATATACTACAGACCATTTTGGTTATCACTTAAGACATGATCCACTTGTATGTCACCACATACATGCTTAAGTTACATAATGACAACTAGGGATTTTAGTTTATTGATTTGTGGTAAAGCAAATAAAACATCCAATGTGCAAAGTCAAGTAGTGAAGAAAATATCATATATTATACATCACAAGCGTTCGTACAAACTGTGTTTACAAACTATAGGACACGAGACTTTAGGGCATCATCCCCAACAACTCTCACCCATGCAAACCAAAGGACCGCCCTCATAGTTAGGAGTTCACAACTCACTCAGGATTAAGGTCATGTTACCTATGGTCATCCTAGTGAAATGAAAGTCTCTATTGAGTAGGCGATCAGGCCATTCTCTCCCATGCAAATCAAAGGATCGCCCTCATAGGCAGGAGTTCACAACTCACTCAGGATTAAGGTTATGTTATCTATGGTCATCCTAGTGAGATGAAAGTCTCTGTTATGAACGACGTTATATAACGAGACTAAACATCTCGTGGTTCGATCTTATACAAACTCTTTTGTATAAAATATCCTCGCTCACATGTCTAATACATGAATAATCAGGATCAAATCATTTGTAGCACTTTACAACATTTGTAACACCTACAAAATGGGCCATACTCGTAGTGTCACCAGGATAAGGTACCCGACCTTATCCATATACTACAGACCATTTAAGTTATCACTTAAACATAATCCACCTGTATGTCTCCACATACATGTTTAAGTGACAATGATAACCTTGGATGTTAGTTTATTGGTTTGTGGTTAATGCAACTAAAATATCATATATTTCATAGACAGAGTGAATAAAATATGAAATATTATTAATCACTAAAATGTTTGTTCATACAAGTGATTACAGACTATAGAACCCTACGAGATTTAGGATATCAACCTCAACACATTTTACCATGATAGAGGATGTTGTAGAAATCGAACACGAGGATTTCCATGAGCAGCGGAAAGATCTTTCCAAATTTCAATCGTATATAAACTTTGTAATTACAATCACAAATGGAAACATGCGGTTATGCATAAAATAGAAATTACAGCATGCTTTACTACAGATCAAGGGAAGAATCAACAAAGCTTTGTAGACTCCTCTCAAAGTTCCTTGATCACGAACGCTCGATCACAACAACACAGCAACATACGAACGTTCATTCAACACGACCGCTACACTACACGAACACCGCACACTCGAACTAAGTGATAGCCAAGGTCACGAACACCCCAAACTCTACGAACGACCTCCACAGAACCTCGACAGTGTCGAGTTGAGTATGACACCACCAAGAAGGTTACCTTGGTATTCTCGGTGTGAGAATCTAGAGGCTGGGCTCTGTATGGACTTGGTTTGAGGCAGAAAACTAAAGGAACCACAATCGTGTAAACGATTGAGCAAGTAGAAGATGGAATAACCTATCGTATAGGTCGATGCCCAATCGTTTAGGAAAAGCTATGCGATCATCTAGCAAAAACTATGCGATCGATTAGCTCATCGTTTAGCTGAGTGTCTATCGTGTAAGAAAACTCAACGATCATTTAGCTAACTCCAAGCTGTCGCTTAGTAAATCTCATTTACTTGACAACTTCTCCGTGAGAATTTTCCGAGAATGGAAATCTCAAAATTAACTTCTTACTAAAATTAGGAAAATATTTTTTCTTTTATCTCACGGTTACCATGAAACCACCAATAACCTCCCACTCAATTGGTTATTAGAGAAAAATAGATAATTATTCAATAATTAATATTATTATAAATATAAATGATAACTAACTTACCATAATATGTTTATAACCTATAGTTTTAATATTTCATCTCATGAAACATATGATAGGATCCCAATTATATGGCAATATCAAGAAAGGAAGAATAGAGGAAAAGCGGTTAAGTTGGTTAAGAATGTCTACCAATTCTCATGAAACATGGAGGTTTAAAAGGAGAAGGAAACAGAAAAAGAGATAGAAAAGTCTGAATATCAGAAGTGAGGAAAGAGAGCTCTCGGGAGTGGGAGTTCAGAAGACACTGTCGTGGAGAAGCTATTGCAGTGTGCCGCTCATCATCTACTTCCACTAGGTAATCATGTAGTGAAGCTCAGCGATCATGTAGCAATAGCTAAACGATCGTATAGGTTCTGGTAGGCGATCGTGTAATAAGTAATAGCTAATCGATCATGTAGAAGTTTGTGGGAAATCGTGGAGGATTTAGTAAGCAATCGTTTAGTAATTTTGGGTGATCGTGTAATAGATTGTAAACGATTATTTAGCATTTGGTAAACGATTGGGTGATCATTTGTAAGCGATCGATTGATCTTGTTTGATTCCTAACGTCTAATAAAGAAGTTTTTCATCGTTCAATTGTTCTTTCTGGAAGATTGTACCTACTGTTATGATAGTAAAGATTCCAAGAACCAGTGTCCTAACAAATTGGTATCAGAGCAATCACCTGGGCAAGTATGGATTAGAAAGATTTTGAAAAGAAACTAGAGTTACTAGAGCAAGAAATCTTTGAATACAGAGTCGAAATACATAAAGTGTCAACCATAGAGGAGAGGTTGGCGTCGATAGTGAAGAGCATTGAAAGATTGAAATTGTAGGCAGAAAAACATCAAGAATGTTAATTTCACATGTTACGGAAATGACCAAAGAGAAATCAAAGGTGATGGAGGAGGCAGAAGGATCGGATGCCAATCAGAGGTGCAGAACAAACAATTCGGTGAGAACATTTGGTGAAAAAACAAATGGCGACCGGAGTGAATTCAAGAAAGTGGAAATCCCGATGTTTTGCGAAAGCGATCCAGACATGTGGCTATACAGAGCAGACCATTATTTTCAAGATCTCAAGTTGATTGAATTTGAGAAGGTTACGGTGGCGGTTGATAATTTTGACTGCATCGCATTAGATTGGTACCATTCGGAGAAAAACAGAGAGTCGTTCAAAGATTGGGAAGACTTAAAGAAAAGGATGTTAAACCGATTCCGATCTTCAAGAAAGAGATCGATCTATGAGAAATTCGTGACTACTAAACAAGAAATGATTGTGGAAGTGTATCGATCTATGGAGGTGCTGAAGTTCATTGTCTCGGACCAAGACAAGGAGTTTGTGAATCAATTTTAGTAAGAGTCATCCCGACTTTCGGGTACCAAACTCCATCATAGCTCAGTTTCTCATCTTCAGTTGGATGGTCAGACAGAACAGGTAAATTGTAGCGTGGAAATGAATTGGAGGAGCTGCGGTGGTGAGCGACCGATAGAATGGAGGAACTGGTGGCACTAGACGAGTTATTGGAGTAACATTATGTATAGTGCTCCTACTGGCTTTGTCCCTTTGTAGATTGTGTATAGACGACAACCAGCAATGTTGAGTTACTATGGGAGGAATTGTAAGGCTTGCAAATTTGGGCCGAAAAATGCGAGACAGAGATGCTGCATTGTGCAAGTGTAAGGAACATTTGAGGCTGGCTTAAGAGAAAATGAAGAGGTTTGCTGACAAGGAGCGACATAATGTTGATGATTGGGAATGGCTGAAGTTGCGGCCCTATTGCCAAATTTCTGTTCCGCGAAAGTAGAAGGTGAAATTATTCCCCAAGTATTATAGAACGCATCAAGCAGTGGACGGAGACGGATCAGTAGCTTACAATCTGAACCCTCAGACAACAGTGTCGATACGTTCAGTGTTTCAGGTGACGTAGCTAAAGAAATGGGGTGGGCAATCAGAGCTTTACCTTGAGGACAAGGTAAAAAGGGAGGGCGGGGGTAATGATAGGATCACAATTATATGGCAATATCAAGAAAGGAAGAATAGTAAAAGGCGGTTGAGTTGGTTAAGAATGTCTACCAATTTCGTTGGAATAAATGGAGGTTTAAAAGGAGAAGGAAACATAAAAAGAGATAGAAAAGTTTGAATATCAAAAGTGAGGAAGGAGAGCTCTCGAGAGTGGGAGTTCGGAAAACGCTATCGTGGAGAAGCCATGTGCCGCTCATCGTCTACTTCCACTAGGCGATCGTGTAGTGAAGCTCAGCGATCGTGTAGTAATAGCTAAGCGATTGTATATGTTCTGGTAGGCGATCGTGTAATAAGTAATAGCTAAGCGATCGTTTAGTAATTTTGAGCGATTGTGTAATAGATTGTAAACGATTGTTTAGGGTTTGGTAAGCGATTGGGTGATCATTTGTAAGCGACCGATTGATCTTGTTTGATTCCTATCATCTAATAAAGAAGTTGTTCATCGTTCAATTGTTCTTTCCGGAAGATTGTACCTACTGTAAAGATTCCAAGAATCAGTGTCCTAACAACATATAAACCATAGCTCTTTTTCTATTCCATGGCACTTAATGTAAATCTTATTTACATTAATCCTCCACTTGATGTGTCTCATACACCATATTGATCATATCATATATAATCAAATTACCTCTTTACAATTTGAACATTTCAAATCAACACCAAGAATTGATCCTCAACTTGAATCCATTGAGGTACCAAGGGGACCTTATGGACCTGTAGCTTGAAGCTCCAACAGTACGTGAATAACTAACTAAACTCTTTAGTCACGGGATCCACCATCCATTAACTGTCAGGCACTCCACTAAAGACCGACAGCTGAGCTCTCCTTACCACATATATATTATATGTCCATCTTAAATAATAAACAGTGCGACAACCCTTCACAGATCGCTCGTAAGTACAACTCGGCCAATAATCGTTATGCCCTGTAGTTACATCTAACTCCTTAAGTACCCCTGAATCCTCTAATAAACATAAGTCATAGTCCTACTATGACTGAGTTCTCTCTTCCAAAGAGAAGTTGTGGCCACTATGTTCAAGCCCCAAAATTAACCCTTAAGGGAGCAATCTATCTACTTACCCCTGCTTTGGGGAAGGAGTGAATTCTATCTTGTGTAAGTGAGTTCCCAACTCCCAGATCAGATAAGTCTCCAAAAAGATAGGTATGTTGAGTTGGCAATCTGGCCACTCTCACCCATACTAATCAAAGGACCACCCTCAAAGGCAGGAGTCCCTAAAACATTATGGATTGAGGTCGTGTCACCTATGGTCGTTTAGGTGAGATGTAAGTATTCAGTATCAACGACATTATATATAGAGTCTAGTCATCTCGTGGTCCGATCTTATACAAACTCTTTGTATAGGACACCCCCGCTCGCATGTCTCCACATGAATAGGCAGGATCTATCATCTATAGTAGTTTACAACACTTGTAATCCTCTACAAAGCGGGCCATATCAGTAGTGTCACCAGGATCAGGTATCCCACCTTAATTCTTATATACAGACCTATTTAGGTTATCACTTAAGGCATAATTCACTTGTATATCACATATAGATGCTTAAGTTTACATAAGATAACCATAGAGCTTCGTGTATTGGATATGAATAAATGTCAGAATGAAATAACAATTATTTTATTCATAAAATAATGTGTACAATTACAAACAATGAGACTCCGGGAGAATTAGGACCCCAATCCCAACAGATGTGATGTTAGCGATTCCACAAGTTTGCACACGGGCATTGACTTGGTGGTTATGCAAGGTGTATGGTGAAAGTTGTGTCGATGGCTAAAAGACTTCCATGTGAGCTAAGTAGGTGGTGAAGGAACTCTTTGGGGGAGAGAACCTTGAGCGGAAGTGGATCGACCAAATTCTATTTTTCATTGAAAATAAATTTCACAGTAAACAAGAAACAAGATATACATTTAATTATAAATTACAACATGCTAATGAAAGGGTTTTGAAACCTCACCTTTGAAGACATTTCTTCACGATTTCCCTTGAACAGTTCACGAACTCCTTGAAGGCTTTCTTCCAGAATAACCTCAAACAAGAACGAACACTACCAAAAATATTTCCTCGGTATTCTCAGGGTGAGAACCTAGGATTGGTGGGCTCTAGCTATTTTGGTTTTGAGGGAAAACTTTGAAGGAGTAATCTAACATGCAGCGGAATAAATCAGAATCAATAAGCACTCTAACTACTCTTAATTTGAGTTTTAAACATATTATTTAAATGAATTTCAAAGAGGGTTTGAAGCAAATATTACCTTTGAAGACTTAATCCACGAATTCAGCAGAATCACTTCAAGATTGAGCTTGAAACTTCAAAAAGACCACCACTAATACCTTCTCTACAAGGCTCAAGAAGGAATATGTGGTGGAAACACTTAAATCTAATTGAATTGGAAAGAGATTTTGATGGGTTTGAGAGGGTTTTCAATTTTCCAGCAATTTAGTTAGAATTCCATAAAATCTCTACCAATTTCTCTGCATGCTGCATGTATATATACACTAAAACATGTAGGATTATCAAGCTACATGGAAGGTAGCTCCTCCTTGAAGAATTTGATGGAAAATGGTGAGTTCCCACTTTAAAGAGATAGTGGATTTTTCCCAAAATTTGGAAAAATCCACTTTCTCTTTGATTTTGATTTTAAAATTAACTTTCCTAAAATTGATTATTGTTTTAAATAAAACTATTTTATTTAAATTTTGTTTTTATAAAATTAATTTATATAAAAACTAATTTTATTTTAATTAAACCTTTTAATTAATAGAAAATCAATTTAATATCTTAATATTAAATTAATAAAACACCAATTCCACCAATATGATTCAATTGCATATTTAAATCATAATTTAAATATAAATTTATTCTCCAATTTTGTTTAAGTTAAACTAAATTAAACGTTTTTAATTGTATCAAATACAACCAATCGAAAGCCCTAATAATTGAATTTGAACATTTCAAATTCATAACCCTAATTCCAAAATTCATCCAATTCAGTACTTAATTTGCTATTCCAACTTATGAGTTGGTAGAGAGACCTAATGGACCTACAGATCATGAACTCCAACGATCTGTAATTAATTCGTTAAACTCTTTATTCGAATTAATTACTATTCGTTAACAATCAAGACACACCACTATAGCTCGATAGTTGCACTCTCCTCACTGTAGATATATTTCTATCCATATAAACCATAATCAGTAAGTCGATCATTCACAAGTCGTTCGTAATTACAGCTGGATCAAAATTACCGTTTTACCCCTATAAATACATTTTATTCCTTAAGTTCCCACTAACTCTCTAATGAACAATTTGATTTATAATACCACTTATGAATCATGTCCCTCTCTATCATGAGAAGGCGGAGCCACAATTATTCAAGACCTGGAATCAACACTTAAGAGAACAACCTATCTGCTAACCATAAAATGGGTAGGAGTGAATTCCATCTTCCAGGGCTATATCCCCAGCTATCTATCTGGTCTTATCTCCAAAATGGAAGGCTTATTGAGCAGTGCTATTGGACTACTCTCACCCATGCAAATTAAAGGATAATCCCAAATAAACAGGAGTTCATAGCTAGTTTAGGATTAAGATTGAGTTATCCTAAGTTACTTTAGTGTGAAATAGTCAGTTTTAACAGTAAACGATCGTTATAAAGAAAAGTGACTATTTTGTGGTCCGGCCTATATGCAAACTCATTGCATAGGATGCTCCACTCACATGTCTCTACATGAATGATCTGGGGATCACATCATTTGTATTATCTATACAAAATGTGGCACATCTAATAGTGTTACCAGGATGAGATACCCAATTTCATCCATATATTTATAAACCATTTAGGCTATATACTATTAACCTGATCGTGTTTATGTCACCACATAAAGTTAAAGTATTCATACTATAACCATGGATATGTTTATTGGATTCTCATAATAGAATGCAAAATCAACAACTTTATTGAATAAGATACTCCATAATATTTTATTGATAAATAGTATTTAATTGTAACAAATACAACCAATCGAAAACCTTAATAATTGAATTTAAACATTTCAAATTCATAACCTCAATTCCAAAATTCATCCAATTCAATACTCAATTTGTTATTCTAATTTATGAGCTAGTAGAGAGACCTAATGGACCTACAGATCATGAGCTCCAACGATCTGTAATTAATTCGTTAAACTCTTTACTCGAATTAATTACTAGGGGTGTTCAAAAAACCCAATGACCCGAAAATACCAATCAATCTAATCCAAACCGTGTGGTTTGGGAGGTTATTAAATCATTTGGGTTGAGTTGGGTTCAAATAAATGAAAATTTTATGGGTTGGGTTGGTTCATAGGTTCACCTAATATAACCCAAACCAACCTGAATTTATTATTAACTTTAAAACATTTTTTTGTTACTTATAGCACAATTATTTATACATATATTGATTTTAATTTTATTTAATTCCAATATTTTTTGTATAATTTATTCTTCAACAACTTTTAAAAGTGGTTTTTTTGCACTTTAGAAAGAAAATTTTTACTATATAAATTAAAATTTGAGTTTTAATCTTAATTCAATATACGAAAATAATTAAATTAGATTTTTCAATATTTACGTTTTGTTTTTTTTAGAGCAAAATTTTAAATAAATGACCCGATTAATCCTAACCCAACCCAAATATTTCATGGTTGGATTGGGTTGGGTTCATTTTTTAATAAAGGTTATTTGGGTTGAAGAAATTTACAAGCTGAATAATTAGGTTGGGTCTAAAAAGTCTTTCAACCTAACCCAACCCAACCCGAACACCCCTATTAATTACCATTCATTAACTATCAAAACACACCAATATAGCTCGATAGTTGCACTCTCCTCACTGTAGATATATTTCTGTCCATGTAAACCATAATCAGTAAGTGGATCCTTCATAGGTCGTTCGTAATTACAGCTGGGTCAAAATTACCATTTTACCCTTGTAAATACATTTTGTTCCTTAAGTTTCCACTGACCCTCTAATGAACAATTTGATTCATAATACCACTTATGGATCATGTCCCTCTCTATCATGAGAAGGCGGGGCCCCGATTGTTCAAGACCTGAAATCAGCATTTAAGAGAACAACCTATCTGCTAATCTTAAAATGAGTAGGAGTGAATTCCATCTTGCAGGGCTATGTCTCCAACTATCCATCCGGTCTTATTCCCAAAATGGAAAGCTTATTTGAAGGAAATCGAATCCGAGGATTTCTATGAGCAGCGGAATAGATAATTCCAAATTACACTCATGAATGAACATTACAAATTACAGTTGTACACAAAACAAACGGTTATGCGATCAATATAGAAATTACAGCATGATACAACAAGAAACAAGGAGAAAAACTATGAACGTTTGTCGACTTGTCTCCACCCTCCTTGATCACGAACGCTTGAACACAACAACCTCTAATGCTCGAACAACACGACTGCTCTACAGCACGAACACTTTGCACTGGACCTCTGCGATTGCCTCGGTCATGAACTCCCCAACAACACGAACAACCTCCACAGAACCTCAACGGTGTCGAGTTGAGTATGACACCACCAAGAAGGTTACCTTAGTATTCTCGGTGTGAGAATCCAGAGGGTGTGCTCTGTTTGGACTTGGTTTGAGGCAGACGAAAGAGGAATGAACAATCGTGTACACGATTGGGAAAGTGGGAGAAGACTGAACCTATTGTATAGGTCGATGCCCAATCGTTTAGCAAAAGCTAAGCGATCGTCTAGCAAAAGTTAAGCGATCGTTTACTAAAAAAGTACTAAAATTAGAAAAACAATTTTCCTTTTATCTCACGATTACCATGAACCACCAATAAACCCCACTCAATTGGTTATTAGAAAAAGATTTAATTATCCAATAATTAATATTATTATAAATATAAAAGATAACCAACTTATCATACTATATTTATAACCTATAGTTTTAATATTTCATCTCATGAAACATATAAACCATAGTTCTTTTTCTATTCCATGGTACTTAATGTAAATCTCATTTACATTAATCCTCCACTAGATGTATCTTATACATCATACCAATTATATCATATATAATCAAAATACCTCTTGTCAATTTGAACATTTCAAATCAACACCAAGAACTGATCCTCAACTGAATCCATTGAGCTACAAAGGAGACCTTATGGACCTGTAACTCGAAGCTCCAACGGTACGTGAACAACTGAATAAACTCTTTAGTCACGGGATCCACTATCTATTAACTGCCAAGCACTCCACTAAAAATCGACAACTAAACTCTCTTTACCACAAATATATTATGTGTCCATCTTAACCAATCAGTAGTGTGACAACCCTTCATAGATCGCTCGTAAGTACAGTTGGGCCAATAACCGTTATGCCCCTATAGTTACATGTAACTCCTTAAGTACCATTGATCCCTCTGATGAACATAAGTCATAGTCCTACTATGACTAAGTCATCTCTTCCAAAGAGAAGTTGTGGCCACTATGTTCAAGCTCCAGAATCAGCCCTTAAGGGAGTAATCTCTCTACTTATCTCTGCTTCGGGAAATGAGTGAATTCCATCTTGTGGATTGAGTTCCCAGCTCCCAAATCAGACAAATCTTCAAAAAGGTAGGCATGTTGAGTTGGCAATCTGGCCATTCTCACCCATACTAATCAAAGGACCGTCCTCAAAGGCAGAAGTTCCCAAAACACTCAGGATTGAGGTCGTGTCACCTATGGTCGTTTAAGTGAGATGTAAGTCTCTAGTATCAACGGCGTTATATACAGAGTCTAGTCATCTCGTGGTCCTAGTCTTATACAAACTATTTGTATAGGACACCCCCTGCTTGCACGTCTCCACATGAATGGTCAGGATCTACCATCTGTAGTAGTTTATAATACTTGCAAACCTTTACAAAGCGGGCCGTATTCGTAGTATCACCAGGATCAGGTATCCCACCTTAATCCTTATACTATAGACCTATTTAGGTTATCACTTAAGGCATGATCCACTTGTATATCACATATACATGCTTAAGTTCACATAAGATGACCAAGGAGCTTTATTTATTAGATATGAGCAAATTCCAGAATTAAATAACATTTATTTTATTCATCAAACAATGTGTATCTTTACAAAACAATGAGACTCCAGGAGAATTAGGACACCAATCCCAACATTATTGAGCATTGCTGTTGGACTACTCTCACCCACGCAGATCAAAGGATAATCCCGAATAAATAGGAGTTCATAGCTAGATCAGGATTAAGATCGAGTTATCCTAGATTACTTTAGTTTGAAATAGTCAATTTTAACAGTAAACAGTCGTTATAAAGAAAAGTGACTATTTCGTGGTCCAGTCTATATGCAAACTCATTGCATAGGATGCCTTACTCACATGTCTCTACATGAATGATCTATGGATCACATCATTTGTATTACCTATACAAAATGGGTCGTATCCAATAGTGTTATCAGGATGAGCTACCCAATTTCATTCATATACTTATAGACCATTTAGGCTATATACTATTTGTTGGGGTTTGTGCCCTAAAGTCTCGTGTCCAGTAGTTTATAAACAACTTTGTACGGACACTTGTGATGTATAATATAAATGATACTTACTTCACTACTTGACTTTGCACATTTAGATTTTACCACAAACCAATTAACATAAAATTCCTGGTTATCTGTATGTGACTCAAGCATGTATATGGTGACATACAAGTGGATCATGTCTTGAGTGATAACCAAAATGGTATGTAGTATATGGATATAAGAGGGAAACCTTATCCTGGTAACGTTACGGATGCGGTCCGCTTTGTGGAATGGTCACAAGTGTTGTGACTTGTCACAGATAATCTGATCCTGATCATTCATATAAGGGACATGCGAGCGGGGGCGTCCTATACAAAGAGTTTGTATAAGACCTGACCACGAAGTGTTAACGTCTTATTCAAGAGTACCTACGAGCGGAAGTGGATTTTTCCAATTCATTGTGACAAAATTATCGCATATACATTCAAACATACTTTCATAATGCTAAAGGGATCAAGAAATTATACCAGATGAAGATTTCTCAAGTTTGAAGCCCAACCATCTACCTCAAACAGTCACCACTCGAATAGAGGGAATCGGAGAAGACAACACCACTTAGAGCCCTCAATATTCTTGGAGTGAGAATGCAAAGTGTGGGCTTTGTTCGGATTTGGTAGAGGGAAGGAGGAAGAGCGACGTACACACAACGATCAAGAAAGTGGGAGATGCGGTCGTCTATCGCATAGAAAATATGCTTGATCGTTTAGGTAAAGTGTACGATCGTGTAGTAAAAGTAAGCGATCGTCTAGGAAAAGGTAAACAATCGTCTATACGATCGTGTAGGAAAAAGGTGAGCAATCATCCAAAATGATCGCGTAGGAAAAACTAAGTGATTGTCTATATGACCGTTTAGTAAATACTGGGAGCTATACGATCGCTTAGGAAAAAGGTAAATAATCGTTTAGATAATAGCGTGCAACGGTGTAATTGGTATGCGATCGCTTAGCAATATCGTATATGTAATCGATCGTGCAGTTCTATCGTATAGGCACTGATTTTCTAAACGATGACACTATCTTTTTCACAATACCCGCACACACCGAGATCAACATACCGTCTACTATTTATAATGCACTCATCCGTTATTTTAAACGAAGATGCGCCTTCCCATTTTCTTTATAACCGTCCAATTAATGTGATCTTATCACATTCATAACTTATAAATTAATATCAAATATTAATTATAATATTTTTTTATCTACTAGATAGAAATCATATTTATATCCAATTTCCTCCAAATTAATGTATCTCATACATAAAGTTAATTATATCATATTTAATTAACTCGTTCAATTATATCGTATATAATCGAACTCCCTCTTGTCAATTTGAACATTTCAAATTGACCAAAAAACTGACACTCAACTTGTATCCAAGCTATCAAAGGGACCTTATGAACCTATGGCTCGAAGCTCCAACGATATATGAATAGCTGACTAAACTCTTTAGTCACGATATCCACCATCCGTTAACTACCAGATATTCCACTAAAGACCGACAGTTAAACTCTTCTTGCCATAGATATATTTCCATGTCCATTGGATATAACCAATCATCAGTACGATGATCCTTCACAGATGCTCGTAATTATAGTAGGCCAATTTACCGTTTTGCCCCTGTAATTACATATTCCTTCTTAAGTACCACTGATCCCTCTAATGAACAACACAACATAGTCCTACTATGTGTGAACATCTCTCGGGCCATGAGAAGGTGCGTGGCGCCACATCGTTCAAGCCCTGGAATCAACCCTTCAGGGAGTTATCTATCTACTTACCCATGCCACGAGGAAGGAGTGAATTCCATCTTGTATAGCTGAGTTCTCAGCTCCCAAATTAGACGAATCCCCAAAATGGTAGGTTTGAGTTGGCATTCTGGCCACTCGCACCCATGCAAATCAAAGGACCGCCTTCAATGGCAGGAGTTTCCAACTCACTCAGGATTGAGGTCATGTTACCTATGGTCATCCTAGTGAAGTGAAGTCTCAGTTATGAACGGTGTTATATAACGAGACGTTAACACTTCATGGTCAGGTCTTATACAAACTCTTTGTATAGGATGCCCCCGTTCGTATGTCCCCTACACGAATGATCAGGATCAGACCATCTATGACAAGTCATAACACTTGTGACCATTCCACAAAGCAGGCCGTATCCATAACGTTACCAGGATAAGGTTTCCCTCCTATATCCATATACTACAGACCATTTTGGTTATCACTCAAGACATGATCCATTTGTATGTCACCACATACATGTTTAAGTCACATACAGATAACCAAGAATTTTATGTTTATTGTTTTGTGGTAAAATCTAAATGTGCAGATTCAAGTAGTGAAGTAAATATCATTTATATTATACATCACAAATGTCCGTAAAAAGTTGTTTACAAACTACTGGACATGAGACACTAGGGCACAAACCCCAACAATCTCCCACTTGTCCTAAAGCGAGGCACAAAATAATAAACTAGGGCATAAAAACCTAGTGCAACCAAATCTTCCACTTGCCCTAGTCTAGCTGCGGGTGGTCCTGTAGACCCATGCTCTGAAGGTGACTATCAAACACTGTAGTCGTGAGAACCTTTGTAAACGAATCAACAACGTTTTTCTCCGAGGTGATCTTCGTGACGATCACGTCACCTTGATGCACTATCATGCGGACCGACTTTAACCTGGGTATAACCCTTTGCCACAAGTCGAGTCTTGAAGGTTTGCATCTTCCCATCAGCACTCCATTTGCGCTTGTAGATCCATTTACATCCTATAGGTCTTACCCTATCAGGCTAATCTACAAGATCCCATACTGAGTTGAAGTTCATCAACTCCATCTCGAGATTCATGGCTTTGACCCATTCATCCCGGTCAACATCCTCCATTGCCTTTTTATAGGACAACGGATCCTCAACGTCGCCATCTGTCACCATAGCTAGGATTTCTGTGAAACCCAGGTAATGATCAGGCGGGTTTGTAACCCTCCCACTACGTCGAGGTTCCCTCAACTCTTGAGGTGGAACCGACCTACCAAATGAACTATCATCAACAATTCTATTTGATGAATCAGGTTCTTCAACAACTCTTGTTGAAGTTTCAGTAGTTTCTTTGGAAAGCTCACTTAATACGACTTTACTACGTGGACTGTGCTCCCTGATATGATCATCCTCCAAGAAAGTAGCATTCGTGGAAACAAACACCTTATTTTCGGACGGATCATAAAAGTAACTTCCTCGTGTACCTTCGGGTTAGCCTATAAAGAGGCACAACTTCGATCGTGATTCCAACTTCTTGGGATTTTCCTTAAGCACATGTGCTGGGCAACCCCATATGCGGAAGTGACGCAAACTAACTTTACGCCCGTTCCACAACTTCAGAAGTGTTCTTGCAACACTCTTAGAAGGAACACAGTTGAGAATGTATACCGCAGTCCCCACTGTGAAACCCCAAAACGAGTTCGGTAAGGAAGCGTAACTCATCATTGAACGAACCATGTCGAACAAGGTTCTGGAGAAACTCGTTGGCATTTAGACTGAGTTACGACAGATTTAAACATCTCTATGTTATGGAGGGAACTTACGGCTAAAGTTCTTAGCATATACAAGTTATTTTCCAGTTTAGCTGTACAAATTTCAACACCATTCTTACGAATAAAAACTTTATTCAATTTTAAGGTTCCTTTTAAGTTCAAGAGCTACAAAGATATCTTTAAATATAAGAAACCTATTCTCTAAAGTAAACTGGATATCTCCCACTACCATAGCAGAGATGACATGCCCTGATGCCTACTCGCATCGTCATCTCACCAGCCTTCAATTGTTGCCAGGATCTAATCCTCTCTGTCTGCTCTGGCCTTAGCATTGGCAGCCCTCTTTTCCTTCAGATAACGAGGACATTTCCTCTTCCAGTGTCCGTCCTGGTTATAGTGGAAACATTTTCCTTTTCAAACCGGCGGTGGACGCTTCTTCTGGGCGATAGGTGGCGGGTTAGCAGGCGTATTCCCTGTCAACAATGAATTGGAATATCAGAAAATTGAGTTCTCGTAGGTATCAGAGAACTTGGTTTTTTGATATTCCAATTCATTGTTGCAAAAGAATTGCAAATACATTCTTGGTGGGTAAATTTCTACACTATTTAATCGTTAATTTGTTGTGGATGTGCGGATTTATGGATGTTTTCGTGGATGTTAGCCTCGGTTCGTTTTAATTCTTTTACATTTGCGGTTGTTTGTAAAGGCCCTGCGTTTTTGGGCACTAATAATCGTTATCGAGTCCGTATTCAAAGTTTGCTTGAGTTTTGAGTCGTTCGTGAAGAAGATCAGAGAAAGCGTTGTGATTCTTCAAGGAATGAGACGATCAAGTGTGATCGCATCATGCAGTCGATGGGGTATGCGATCGCTGTTGATCGCATTGGTTAAACGATGGAGTATGCGATCAAGTGTTGATCACATTGTGCAGTTGATGGGGTACGTGATCGCTGATGATCACATTGTGTAGACGATCGGATAAGCGATCAAGGGTTGATCGCATCGTGTGGAAGATCGGTTACACGATCACTGAGTATCGGGTCGTGTAAACGAGGTGATGCTCGCGTATCGCTTAATGCGCACGCCCGGCCGATCGTTTAGGTCAACAAGCTTCATCGCTTAATAACTGACTAAACGATTGCTTAGTAATGCAAGGTAAATCATTTACCTAACGCCGTGTTAAGTGATCGCATAGATGATCGCTCTGGTCAGCAAGCTTCATCGCTTAGTAACTGACTAAACGATCGCTTAGTAACACAAGGTAAATCGTTTACCTGACGTCGCGTTAAGTAATCGCATAGACGATCGTTTTGGTCAGCAAGCTTCATCACTTAGTAACTGACTAAATGATCGCTTAGTAATGCAAGGTAAATCGTTTACCTGGTTGCACGCATCGGTTAGACGATGAGATGCTCGCATATCATTTGACGCGTGTGCACACTAGACGATTGTTTAGGTCAACAAGCTTCATTGCTTAATAAATGACTAAGCGATCGCTTAGTAACGCAAGTAAATCGTTTACCTGTTGTCACGCTACGCGATCACATAGATGATCAGGCTTCGCTGCCTCGTTGTCGTCTACACGATCGTTTAATTATGCTTCTATTGTCTAGTGCACGCTGAACGATCGTCTACCTACGACATTTACTACATGATGGAGTCCTCTTGGCGGTTCAAGACCCGGTTCGCCTGTGAACCGATTTGCTCGATGGAAAATGTTATAGATAGGGTTATTTCATTCCGATTTTGTAAAGGCTCATTCCGGTCCATAAATCCTTTATTTTTTACATGAGATGTATGTTTTTTAATATGTCATATGATATGCACATATAGATAAACCCCACCTTAGGTCATCCATAATTTCTTTATTATAAGTGTTATAATTTAGATAAACATGCTTTAATTTACATAAATGTATGCTCATGGATCATATAATATAAGGGTTATATTTATGTATGCTTTATTTTTTTTTTCCATTATATTTATAAGCGTTATAAATACTTCGTTATGTGGGATGAGTGTTTTAGTTGTTTATTTTATAAATGGTTATAAAATGAAATTAGAACTAAAATAATTAAAAAAGATCAATATGTAGCAAGTTTATCTATAGTAGACTTTTTGTCGAAGGCAGGTTCTGCCTAGGCTGGGGTAATTTAGATAGATTTGATGCATGCAAACTAAGGCCAGTTCTTTAAAGAGTTTAATGTGACTACTTGGAATTTTTTTATTTCAAAGACAAAAGTTGTTTTTTGAGCAAACTTTATGAATGACTTAGATCATAATTAGTAGTCGGATTGTCTAGGTTAATAAACCCCTAGGTAGAACATTCAGTGGGAGGTTCTTTGGGCATTTGATGCTTCATTTTCACCTCTCGCGTTTCTCCCTCATAGTCTACACCGTGAGATCTACCCTCGGCCTCGAGGCACCTTTGACGTGTCCCCCCAACGGATGGTGTTTGGGTAGGTCAACATCAAGGTAGATGGAGAGAGTGTTCATAGTAAGTGGGAGCGGGAAGTGCGACAATCCCTTGGTCTCACTCGTTGGATTGAATAAAGTTTCTGCGCATCGCCTCGTGGCACCCTGGGAGTGTCCCCCTATAGGATGGTTGTTTTGCATGTTTCTTTATTTGATCTCCTGTAAGAGGATAAGGTTACTTAGTCTCTTGTCCTAATCTATCTTTACCCTACGGTAAGTGCATAGGGCGGGACTCTGGGGCCGAAAACGAGGGGTTACACTTACGCAGGATTGTTAAGGGTTAACTATTTTGGACCGAACAAATGGTGGCTATTAGGTTTAGTTCCAAGAGTTGGTTTTGCCTAATGGTTGAGATTGTCTCATCCCAGTGAAGGGCCATTCGATCACCCCACCGATGACGTTTGTCCTACCTCATTTGGGCACCATTGCAAAATAGAAGTATTTTCACTTAGGGTACTTGGAATCTGTTTTGCTAAAAATTAATTGGTTAATTAAAATGTGGTTTTTGCAAAGTCTTATAAAAGGTTATTCGTTTTTTTTTTCGCAACGGTTTTTTAATGGCATCAGCCACTATCAATTTGCTTAGTGCCAAAAAACTAAATGGCTAAAACTATTCAAGTTGGAAACATATGCTCATGACAATAGTCGTCATCGAGGATTTGAAGTTTGTCCTTACGGAGGAATGTCCTCCTATTCCACCTCAAGACGCTACTCGAAATGTTCGAACAGTGTATGAGCGTTGGACTCGGGAAAATGAGAAGGCACGAGCCTATATTCTGGCCAGTCTTAGTGACATGTTGGCCAAGAAACACGAGTCCATGGTCTCAGCTCGTAAGATCATGAAATCCCTACGGGGAATGTTCGGACAACCGTCTGGACAGCTCAAGCATAAGGCTCTGAAACACATCTTCAACTCCAAAATGGAGGAAGGCACCTCTGTTCGTGAACACATGCTGAATATGATGGTCCACTTTAATGTGGTGGAGATGAATGGGTCTAAAATCGATGAGGGTATTCAGATTAGCATTATCCTGCATTCATTGTTGGAGAGCTTCCTCCACTTTGTCAGCAATACGATTCTTAACAAAGTGGAATACTCCCTTATCACTCTCCTCAACGAGTTACAGACTTACCAATCCTTGCTGAAAAGTAAAGAGAAAAAAAAGGTGAGGCAAATGTTGTCTCTGAAGGATCTCATATCTAAGAGTTCCATGAGCACATTTGGATCACTCCGATCTCACCATGACCGAAATACAACAATATACATTCAACATACAGTTATGCAATCAAAACTTAATTAACGGCATACTACAAACAACAAATTAACAAAGGGACAGAGTTCCATACCAGTTGAAGACAATCTTCAATCTTCGAAACTCCAACGCAGCGGAACCCTCTAAGTGATCTACCAACGCCCGGCGGAAGCGTCGACTGAAGCAGCATGAACAACCGTGAACTCACGACCGCAACGAGGACGACACCACCACTAAAGATCCCTAGGTATTCTCAGAGTGAAAACCCAAAGGGTGGTCTTTAGTGAATTTGGTAGAGGAAGGAGGAAACACGAATCGTGTAGGCGATAAGCAAGTGGGAGGGAAGAAAACGCTATCGCATAGCAGAAATGCTTATCGTTTAGGAGAAGCTACACGATCGTGTAGGATTTACTAAACGATCGTTTAGGTAAAGGTATACGATCGTTTATCTAAATCGACACACTATACGATCATTTAGAAAAGTTATGCGATCATGTAGGCGGCTGTGTGCGATTGTTTAGGCGGGAGGTAGACGATCGTTTAGGCAGAGATAAGCTATTATATAGTCTCTCGAAATGCTTAAGCGATTGTTTTGCTTTCTACCAACGCATGCTCTCTTTTCTTTTCACGATTGACGGATGGGCTACTTAAAAAATGAAACGATTTCATTTTTTATTTCATCGGTTACAATAACCGATTCATCCCACTAATCAACGTCCAAACGTGATATTTGGATTAATTATCATATAATTAATCAACTAATTAATTAATAAATGAATATAATCATATTATATTTTTATCCTATAGTTTGATATCACATATCTACTATAGTATTTTCTCCTCTACTTGATATAAATCATATTTATATCTAATTTCCTCCAAAATAATGTATCTCATACATTTAGCCAATTATATCATATATAATTAACCAGTCGAATTATATCATATATAATCAAACTTCCTCTTGTCAATTTCAACATTTCAAATTAACCCAAATACTAGTTATCGACTTTATTCAAGCTACCCATGGGACCTAATGGACCTGTGGATCGAAGCTTCAACAGTACGTGAATAGCTGACTAAACTCTTTAGCCACGAGATCCACCATCCGTTAACTACCAGGCATTCCACTAAAGACCAACAGCTGAACTCTTCTCACCATAGATATATTTCTGTATCCATCGGATATAACCAATCATAAGTACGATGACCCTTCACAGATGCTCGTAAGTACAGCTGGGCCAAATTACCATTTTGCCCCTGTAGTTACATCCCACTCCTTAAGTACCACTGATTCCTCTAATGAATAATATAACATAGTCCAACTATGTGTGAACACCTCTCGGGCCAAGAGAAGGTGTGTGGCATCACATCGTTCAAGCTCCGGAATCAGCTTTTAAGGGAGCTATCTATCTATTTACCCTTGCCTCGGGGAAGGAGTGAATTCCATCTTGTATAGCTGAGTTCCCAGCTCCAAAATCAGACGAATCCCCAAAATGGTAGTTTTGAATCGGCGAACTGGCCATTCGCACCCATACAAATCAAAGGACTGCCTTCAATGGCAGGAGTTCCCAACTCACTCAGGATTGAGGTCATGTTACCTATGGTTATCCTAGTGAAGTGAAGTCTTTGTCATGAACGGTGTTATATAATGAGACGTTAACACTTCGTGATCAAGTCTTATACGAACTCTTTGTATAGGATGCCCCCGTTCGTATGTCCCCAACACGAATGATCAGGATCAGATCATCTGTGACAAGTCACAACACTTGTGACCATTCCACAAAGCGAGCCGCATCCGTACCGTTACCAGGATAAGGTTTCCCTCCTATATCCATATACTACAGACCATTTTGGTTATCACTCAAGACATGATCCACTTGTATGTCACCAGATACATGCTTGAGTCACATATAGATAACCAGGGATTTTATGTTTATTGGTTTATGGTAAAGCAAATAAAACAAGTAACTGAGCAAAATACAAGATGTGAAGTAAATATCATATATTAACAACACAAGCATTCGTACAAACTGCTTACAAACTACAGGACACGAGACTTTAGGGCATCAACCCCAATAGTCTCGTCCTCTAAAAGGTTCTATCGAGGTTCGACCTCAGGAATAAAGTCTGCACCTTCCACTTTTATCTCTGGAAAGGGGAAGAAGAAGAAGGGTGATAAAGGAAAAGGGAATGCGCCTGCTAACCTGCCACCTGTCGGCCAGAAGAAGCGTCCACTACCGGTTGAAAAAGAAAAATGTTTCCACTGTAACCAGGACAGACACTGGAAAAGGAATTGTCCTCGTTATCTGAAGGAAAAGAAGGCTGCCAAGGCTAAGGCCAGGGCAGATAGAGAGGATTAGATCTTGGCGACAGTTGAAGGCTGGTGAAATGACGATGCGAGTAGGCACTAGGGCACGTCGTCTCTGTTGTGGCAGTGGGAGATATCCAGTTTACTTTACAGAATAGGTTTCTTATATTAAAAGATGTCTTTGTAGTTCCTGGACTTAAAAGAAATCTTATTTCTGTAAAGTGTCTGTTACAATATAATTACTCTATTTCTTTAAAATTGAATAAAACATTTATTCGTAAGGATGGTGTTGAAATTTGTACACGAAACTGGAAAATAATTTGTATGTGCTAAGAACTTTAGCCATAAGTTCTCTCCATAACATAGAGATGTTTAAATCTGCCGTAACTCAGTCTAAACACCAACGAGTTTCTCTAGAACCTTGTTCAACATGGTTCGTTCGATGATGAGTTACGCTTCCTTACTGGACTCGTTTTGGGGTTTTGCAGTGGGGACTGCGGTATACATTCTCAATTGTGTTCCTTCTAAGAGTGTTGCAAGAACACCTCTGGAGTTGTGGAATAGGCATAAAGATGGTTTGTGTCACTTCCGCATATGGGGTTGCCCAACACATGTGCTTAAGGCAAATCCCAAGAAATTGGAATCACGATCGAACTTGTGCCTCTTTATAGGCTACCCCAAAGGTATACGAGGAGGTTACTTTTATGATCCATCCAAAAACAAGGTGTTTGTTTCCACGAATGCTACTTTCCTGAAGGAATATCATATCAGGGAGCACAGTCCACGTAATAAAGTCGTATTAGGTAAGCTTTCCAATGAAACTACTGAAACCTTAACAAGAGTTGTTGAAAGACCTGATTCATCAAACATAATTGTTGATGATAGTTCATCTGGTAGGTCGATTCCACCTCAAGAGTTGAGGGAACCTCGACGCAGTGGGAGGGTTACGAACCCGCCTGATCGTTATCTGGGTTTCACGGAAATCCTAGCTATGGTGACAGATGGCGACGTTGAGGACCCGTTGCCCTATAAAAAGGCAATGGAGGATGTTGACCGGGATGAATGGTTCAAAGCCATGAATCTCAAGATGGAGTGATGAACTTCAACTCGGTATGGGATCTTGTAGATCAACCTGATGGGGTAAGACCTATAGGTTGTAAATGGATCTACAAGCACAAACGGGATGCTGGTGGGAAGATGCAAACCTTCAAGACTCGAGTTATGGCAAAGGGTTATACCCAGGTGGAGGGAGTCGACTATGAAGAGACTTTCTCACCTGTTGCCATGTTAAATTCGATCCGCATGATAGTGCATCAAGGTGACATGATCGTCACGAAGATCACCTCAGAGAAAAACGTTGCTGATTCGTTTACAAAGACTCTCACGGCTACAGTTTTTTAGAGTCACCATCAGAGCATGGGTCTACAGAACTACCCGTGGCTGGACTAGGGCAAGTGGGAGATTTTGTTGCACTGGGTTTTTATGCCCTAGTTTATTGTTTTGTGCCTGTTTACTTGTACTCTCCACTTCGCTTTAGGATAAGTGGAAGATTGTTGGGGTTTGTGCCCTAAAGTCTCGTGTCCAAAACAACTTTGTACGGACACTTGTGACATATAATATAAATGATATTTACTTCACTACTTGACTTTGCACATTTAGATTTTACCACAAACCTATAAACATAAAATCCCTGGTTATCTATATGTGACTCAAGCATGTATGTGGTGACATACAAGTGGATCATGTCTTGAGTGATAACCAAAATGGTTTGTAGTATATAGATATAGGAGGAAAACCTTATCCTGGTAACGCTATGGATGCGGCCCGCTTTGTGGAATGGTCACAAGTGTTGTGACTTGTCACAGATGATCTAATCCTAATCATAGGTAACATGACCTCAATCCTGAGTGAGTTGGGAACTCCTGCCATTGAGAGCGATCCTTTGATTTGCATGGGTGCGAGTGGCCAGAACGTCGACTTAAACCTACCATTTTGGGGATTCGTCTTATTTGGGAGCTGGGAACTCAGCTACACAAGATGGAATTCACTCCTTCCCAAAGGCAGGGGAAAGTAGATAGATAGCTCCCTTAAGGGCTGATTCCAGGGCTTGAACGATGTGGCGCCTTCTCGGTCTGAGAGGTATTCACACATAGTAGGACTATGTTGTATTATTCATTAGAGGGATCAGTGGTACTTAAGAAGGAAGATGTAATTACAGGGGCAAAACGGTAAATTGTCCTGTTGTAATTACGAGCATCTGTGAAGGGTCATCGTAGTGATGATTGGTTATATCCAATGGACATAGAAATATATCTATGGCAAGAAGAGTTCAACTGTGGGTCTTTAGTGGAATGTCTGACAGTTAACGGATGGTGGATATCATGACTAAAGAGTTTAGTCAATTATTCACGTACCATTGGAGCTTCAAGCCATAGGTCCATAAGGTCCCCTTAGTAGCTTTGATACAAGTTGAGAGTCAGTTTTTGGGTCAATTTGAATTGTTCAAATTAACAAGAGGGAGTTCGATTACATATGATATAATTGAACGAGTTAATTAAATATGATATAATTAACTTTATGTATGTGGAAGAAATTGGATATAAATATGATTTATATCTAGTAGAGGACAAAAATATTATAATTAATATTTGATATTAATTTATAAGTTATGAATGTGATAAGATCATATTAATTGGACGGTTAAGAAGGAAATGGGAAGGCGCCTCTTCGTTTAAAATAACGGATGAGTGCATTATAAATAGCAGACAGTATGTTGATCTCGGTGTGCGCAGGTATTGTGAAAAAGATGTCATCGTTTAGAAAATTAGTGCCTATACGATAGGACTGCACGATCACTTACATATACGATATTGCTAAGCGATCGCATACCAATTACATCGTCGCGCACTATTATCTAAACGATCATTTACCTTTTTCCTAAGCAATCGTTTAGCTCTCAGTATTTACTAAACAATCGTATAGACGATCCCTTAGTTTTTCCTACGCGATCGTTTTGGACAATCGCTCACCCTTTTCCTACACGACCGTATAGACAATCGTTTACCTTTTCCTACACGATCATTTAGACGATCGCTTACTTTTACTACATGATCGTACACTTTACCTAAACGATCAAGCATATTGTCTATGCGATAGACGACTGCATCTCCCACTTGCTCGATCGTTGTGTACGGTTGCTCTTCCTCCTTCCCTCTACCAAATCCAAACAAAGCCCACACTTTAAATTCTCACTCCAATAATACTGAGGGCTCTAAGTGGTGTTGTCTTCTCCGATTCCTTCTGTTCTAGGTAGACGATTGGGCTTCAGACTCGAGAAATCTTCATCTGGTATGATTTCTTGATCCCTTTAGCATTATAAAAGTATGTTTGAATGTATATGCGATAGTTCTGTCACAATGAATTGGAAAGATCTACTTCCGCTCGTAGGTACTCTTGAATAAAAGTTCCTTCACTATTAACTTGATCCTATTTATGTCACCACATAAAGTTAAATTATTCATACTATAGCCATGGATATGTTTATTGGATTTTCATAATAGAATGCAAAATCAACAACTTTATTGAATAAGATACTCAATAATATTTTATTGATAAATAGAATGTTTGACACAAAATTTACGAACTGCGAGTTCTAGGACATTCCCAACAAACTTAATGTTGAGGAGGAAGGATTGAAAACTCTCCCAAAAAACTCAAACACATAGAACTCTTCTGTCGTTTTTCTTATTGTCTCAATCGTTCAACAAAACTTAGACAAGAAGAAGAAGAAACTTTTGCTTTTCTACTTGTCAAAAATAACCACCTACCACTTACGTGGGTAAAGAGAAAAAAAAAGGGAAGAGAGTTGTAACTCCCTCCCTTATTATTAAAATAATAATAATATAAATATAAATATGATAACTAACTTATCATATTATATATATTAAATTATATATTATATCAAATATAACATATAACTTATAGTTTTAAAGTTTTAATGTTGTATCACATACAATATAAGCTATAGTTTCTTTTTTCTTTTATATGGCATTTAATATAAATCTTATTTATATTAAATTTAACAACTCTGAATCCAATTCATAGAAACTATATTTGAATCTCATTCAAATATTTATTTCCTCCCATTAAGCTATAATGTATCAAATATATTATGACAATTATATCACATATAATTGAAAGTACTTAATTATATCATATATAATTAAATCTCTCTATTAATTTGAACAATTCAAATTAATCCAAAAACATATTCTCAATTAATCCTATTGAGCTACCAAGGGGACCTCGTGGACCTGTAGCATAAAGCTCCAATGGTACATGAATAATTAATTGAACTCTTTAATTGCATTATTCACCATCCGTTAACTGTCGAGTACTCCACTAAAGACCGATAGCTGCACTCTTCGCACGATAGATATATTTCTGTGTCCATTGAATATAACCAATCAACAGTACGATGACCATTCACAAATTGCTCGTAAGTACAGCTAGGTCAAATTACCGTTTTACCCCTATAGTTACATCTAACTCTTTAAGTACCACTAATCCCTCTAATGAACAATAGATCATAGTCTAACTATGACTAAACCCCTCTCGGACCAGGAGAGGGTGTGGTGCCACATTGTTCAAGACCCAGAATCAGCCCTTAAGGGAGCAATTTATCTACTTACCACTACCTTGGGGAAGGAGTGAATTCCATCTTGTGTAGTTGTGTTCCCAACTCCCTAGTCAGACGAACCCCCAAAATTGTAGGCTTGTTGAGTCGGCGAATCTGGCCATTCTCACCCATATAAATTAAAAGACCGCCCTCATAGGTAGGAGTTCATAACTCACTCAGGATTCAGATAATGTTATCTAAGGTCATTCTGGTGAAATGTAAGTCTCTATTATGAACGACGTTATATAATGAGACTAAACATTTTGTGGTCTGGTCT
Organism: Benincasa hispida; assembly: GCF_027475165.1. Lineage (NCBI taxonomy): Eukaryota > Viridiplantae > Streptophyta > Magnoliopsida > Cucurbitales > Cucurbitaceae > Benincasa > Benincasa hispida. Next base: position 38,037,800 of record NC_143484.1, on the reverse strand, counting down.
TCTATAAACTCCTTTATATAGAATATCCCCGCTCGCATGTCTATACATGAATGATTAGGATCATATCATTTATAGCACTTTACAACAATTGTAACACCTACAAAGCGAGCCATATTCATAGTATCACAAGGATAAGGTACCCAGCCTTATTCATATACTACAGACCATTTAGGTTATCACTTAAACATGATCCACCTGTATGTCTCTACATACATGTTTAAGTTACAAAGATAACCTTGGATGTTAGTTTATTGGTTTGTGGTTAATGAAACTAAAATATCATATATTTTATAGACAATGAATAAAATATCATATATTTTATTAAAAACACAATGAGTTTGTTCAATAATGTTTACAAACTATAGAACCCTACGAGATTTAGAGCATCAACCCAACAATCTTCCACTTGACCTAAAGCTAGTGGGGTGTAACATCCCACACCTTTTTATTTATTTATTAATAATGTAAAACTTTTCCTTTTTCAGTAATTGTCCTTAGTTGAAGGGCATATTTGGAATTTTGAATTTAAAGTATAAGTGCGAGGATTTAAGTGTTTTCGTGGAAATTATTCAAGAATTATTCAATTTGAAAAGTTATGACAGGAATTAATTATTTTTGGAAAAAGGAAAGGAATTAAATAGTATAAAGTGGGTTAAGGAAAGAATTTAATTAGAGTTATACTATTTTCCTTTTATTATTATTATTGTTGTTGTTGTTGTTGTTGTTATTATTACTATTAGTATTTTTTTTAAATAAAAAGGACCCCCCCACGCCTTCTCCCTCACGCGAGCCCCCCCTTCCGTTTTCTGCTTCCTTGTCGTCTTCACGTCGACCGCTACGCCTCTCGACTGTCCAATGGCCACCATTCGTGTGTTCTGGCTAGCCAGATCCCGCCGAACAGACACACCGCCAGTCGCCCAGCTCTCCACTGCACCTCTTGCCGTCGGTCGCACCACTATTCAGCTTCAGTGTGCCGTTTTCGCCCAGGTCCGAGCCTAGCCACCGGATCTGTGTGTCCGCCGCCCTGCTGCCGCCCCTTGTTCGTCGTCTGCCACCGCCGTCATCTTTGGGTTTCGCCAGATTTGGCAGCTTTAGGTAGGTCTTTTTGTGAAGTTTTGGGTAGAAGTTTGGGCCCATTAAGTTTGGAATGAAGGTTGACTTATTCGAATTATTTTTTGGCTTTAGATTTGAATCTAGGAAACTGTTGGAGTGGCTATCCAGCGGGTTCGAGATCGTTCGATAAGAGTTTTGGTAAGAATTATGGTCCTTATTGTTGGTTTGTGGGCACGCTTTGATTACTGAATTAAGTTGACTTAACCCTTGTATCTTTAAGATCCACGCTGTCCTCCATTGGGAGTTAAAATCTGTTGGAAGGAGATTTTGGAGTGGTTGTTAATCAAGTTCCTTGGGGTCGTTTCTTCAAATCGAGGTCATCGTTTTGTTGCGGAGTTTATCTGTGGAATTTCGATTAAGGTAAGTAATCTTACCATTGGAACTGCCCACGGGCCAGGTTTTTTTTATTTGTATGCTCACGTGATAAGTGTAAGTTATAGTAAATATTAGCATGTTGACTAATAGTATGACCTAAATCAAGTATGTTCTGGCACGGGTTCTGTTTTGTTTAAAGATACACCTAGGTACTTGATCGTTAGTATGTGATGGTATGTGGTTTCATATGTTGATATCTGATCTACTAGTATTGGGGCATACTTGCATGCTGTGGAATTATGATGTAAGGTATGCATGAATGTAATATTATATGTTGTTAATAATCATGTGTATGTGATGAAGCCATAGTATCAAGAATTCTCATGTATGTTCTAAAATTGTACAATATTGATTCTTAGAACGTTGAGACTGTGTGAATATCCTCATTGATTAGTTAGATGCTCACCAGTTTGTGTTTCCTTCGGGATTCACCAGTTTTGTGGGCATACTTAACTACAATAGGATAGGACTCAGTCTCTCGTTTGTTCCATTTGTTTATATGCCATAGGTGGGTATCTAGAGAACATAGATGCCTAGTCTAACCCTAGTGGTGGGGTTACTTACTGAGTATTTCATGCTTATTCTTTCCTATGTTGATGTTTCAGGTAAGGGTAGAGATGCACCAGCAATGGCTCAGCGGAATTCGTGATCGTGCCACTGGGACTAGTTTTTACGCTTCCGCATCATGACATTTAGAGTTCTTATTTTTCCCTTAATGTTTAGTTTTATTGTTTTAAACTTATTATTAAGGATTACTTCTTTTATATACTTTTAATAGTCTTTACGAATTATGGGTACCCTATTATTGTTTTAACAATTGCATTTAATAAATGTCTTTTGAACTTCTCTTGTTTAATTAACATTTATTTCAACATAACTGAGCGTCGTTTTAAATTCTATGCATGCATTTATTTTAGTAATGACCTAACCTAAGTCCTAGGGGGTCGGGTCGTTACATGGGGTGTACAATATAGTCAAATACAAAGTACACAAATAATAAACTAGGGCATAACATGCGTCCAGTACAAATCTCCCACTTTCCCTAGTGGCCTATCCCATAGACTCATACTTTGCAGGTGACCCTCAAATACCGTAGCCGTGAAGGCTTTTGTAAATGGATCAACAACGTTGTGCTCCGAAGCTATCTACGTGACAATCACGTCCCCTCGATACACAATCTCTCGTATGAGATGATGCTTCCACTCTATATGCTTGTTGTGTTTGTGACTCCTAGGCTCTCGAGAATTAGCCACAACACCCTATTATCACAATAAAGTGTGATGGGCTTTGACATATCTGGAACAACTTCCAAATCAGTCAAGAATTTCCTGAGTCAAACGGCTTCCTTAGCAGATTCACAAGCCGCTACATACTCAGCCTCCATGTATAGTCAACGATGTACCATTGTTTGTGCTTCGCCATAATACTGCCCCTTTGTTAAGAGTGAATACTGATCCTGATATGGATTTCCTTGAATTCTTATTAGTTTGAAAATCAGAGTCCGTGTATCCCGTAAGGATCAAATCCTTAGAACCATACACAGCATGTAGTCCCTCGTTCTTCGTAGATACTTGAGGATGTTTTTAATGGCGATTCAGTAATCTAATCTTGGATTAGATTGATATCTACTGACTATCCCCACTGTATAGCAGATGTCAGGACTAGTACATAACATCACATACATCAAGCTGCCCACTGCAGATGCATAAGGGATTCATCTCATTTCCTCAACCTTTTGAGGTGACTTAGGAAATTGTTCCTTAGACAATGTAACTTCATGCCTGAAAGGCAATAAACCTCCCTTGGAGTTCCACATCGAATATTTGACAAGCATCTTGTCAATATACGATGCCTGAGATAGAGCTAGCATTTTTTTTCTTTCGATCTCTAAAGATATGAATACCCAGAACAAACTAAGTCTCTCCCAAATCTTTCATTTGGAATTGGGTCGCTAGCCAGTTCTTAACTGCAGTCAGTAAACCTACATCATTCTCAATGAGTAGGATATCATCTACATATAACACTAAAAAACTATTGAACTGTTGATAATCTTCTTGTAGACACAAGGCTCATCAATGTTAGCAATAAGATTTAATTTCAGTATCAAACCTTATGTTCCAAGATCGAGAAGCTTGCTTTAGTTCATAAATGGACCAATTAAGCTTGCAAACCTTTTGCTCTTAACCATGGGTTATGAATCTCTCGGGCTGCACTATGTAAATAGTCTCCTCAAGATTCTCATTCAGAAAAGCAGTCTTGACATCCATTTGTCAAATCTCATAGTCATAATATGAGGCAATGAATAGGAGGATCCAGATAGACTTAAACATGGCAACAGGCGAGAAAGTCTCCTCATAGTCAACTCCCTCAACCTGGGTATAACCCTTTGCCACCAACCTAGCCTTGAAGGTTTGCACCTTCCCATCAACACCCTATTTCCTTTTGTAGATCCATTTACAACCTATCGATTTAACCCTATCAGGTTGATCTACAAGATCCCATACGAAATTAAAGTACATAGACTCCATTTCGAGATCCATCACTTTGATCCATTCATCTTTGTCAATATCTTCCATTGCTTTCTTGTAAGACAATGGATCCTCAACTTCACCATTAGCTACCATAGCCAGAATTTCAGTTAAACCCATAGATGATCCTTGACCTACTAGATGATCCTACTTCAACAACTCTTGTTGAGGTATTAGGTTCTTTAACAATTCTTGTTGAAGATTCAGCAGTTTCTTTGGAAATCTCATTCAACACAATCTTACTTTTGGGCCTGTGCTCCCTTATGTGGTCTTTTTCAAGAAAAGTAGCATTTGTCGATACAAAAACTTTGTTTTCTTTAGGATCAAAGAAGTAACCACCTTTCGTTCCTTTGGGGTAGCCTACAAATAGGCACAGTCTTGAACGTGGTTCCAATTTCTTAGGATTAGCCTCAAGCATATGTGTTGAGCAACTCCAAATTCTAAAATGACGTAAACTAGCTTTATGGCCATTCCATAACTCTAAAGGTGTTCCGACAACACTCTTAGAAGGAACACAATTCAGGATGTACACTACAGTCTCTACTGCATGACCCCAAAATGAGTCAGGTAAGGAAGCATGTCTAACAGGGTTCGATTTCTCCTTTCTGATACACCATTTTGCTTAGGTGTACCAAGTGCTGAGAGTTGGGATATTATTCCATATTCTATCATATAGTTCTGGAAAGTTAAATCCATAAACTCTCCACCTCGATCAGATCGAAATGTTTTAATTGTTCTATTTAATGCATTTTCAACTTCAGCCTTGAATTCTTTAAACTTTTCAAAGGGTTCATACTTATGTTGCATTAAATAAACGTACCCATATCTTGAATAATCATCAGTAAAGGTGATGAAATATTCATAACCTCCCCTAGCTTTTACATTCATTAGACCACAGAAGTCTGAATGTATTAGCTCTAAAGGTTTTTTGGCCTTGTGACCTTTTCCAGTAAAAGGTCTCTTAGTCATCTTGCCTTCAAGGCATGGCTCACACACAGGTAAAGAATTTTCTTCTAACTCGCTTAGAAGTTCATTCTTCACCAACCTCTCAATCCTATTGAGATTGATGTGTCCTAATCTTAGGTGCCAATTTTGGGCATTTTCCTTAGGTGAAATTTTAAGCCTTTTGTGTTGAGTTACAGTAGTTTTAAACAGCTCAGTGTTATGGAGGGCATTAGTTGCTAACGGTCTTAGCACATAAAGATTATTTTCTAGTTTTGTAGAACAAATATCAACATCATTCTTAGAAATAAACACTTTATTAGAAAGAAAGTTGACATTGTAATAATGTTCAAGCAAACACTTTACAGAAACTAAGTTTCTTTTTAAGTCAGGAACTATATATACATCTTTTAAAATAAGAAATCTGTTCTGTAAAGTAAACTGGAGACCTCCCACTGCCACAGCCGAGACGACGTGCTCGGTTCCAACTTGCATTATTATTTTACTAGTATCTAGTTGCCGCTAGGAACTAATTCCTTGAAATGAAGAACAAAAGTGGTTAATGACCCCAGAGTTAATAATCCAGGAAGAATCATCATTCTCTACTAAACACGTTTCCAATACAAACAAATCATATTTACCTTGTTTAGCCTTCTTCTTTTCTACCAAATATTTGGGGCAGTTCCTCTTCCAATGCCCATCTTGCTTGCAAAGGAAACATTTTCCTTTGTCAGCCTTGATGGGTTGTCTACCCCTTTGAGCAGCAACTATTAGGTTAGCCTTCCCCTTTCCACCCTTCTTCTTCTTCCACTTTTTGGTGTCAAAGGAAGAAGATACAGACTTAGTTCTAGAGGCCAAACCTTTGTGAAACTTTTTAGAAGATGAAGCAACATTTGCTTCACCTTTCTTCTTCTTACTTTTCAACAAGGATTGGAAGGTCTATAGCTAGTTGAGCAGAGTGGTCAGGTTGTAGTCAATTCTGTTCAAAATAGCATTGCTATGGAAATGCAAGAAACTTTCAGGTAAAGATTCCAATATTATGCTAACCTGACTGGTTTCATCAATGCTCGATCGGTTCATCTCCGCCACATTGAAGTGGACCATCATGTTGAGAACATGTTCTCAAACAGATGCCCCTTCTTGCATACGGGCATTGACGATATGTTTCAGAGCGTCATGCCTGAGTTGTGCAGACGGTTGTCCGAACATTCTCCTTAGAGACTCCATGATCTCAGAAGCTGTGAGCATGGGCTCATGCTTCTTAGCCAAGACTTCATTAAAGTTTGCCAAGATGTACGCTTGGACATTTTCATTTGCCCGTTTCTAACGCTCATATGTTTCCCAACATTTCGAGGAGCATTGACAGGTGGAATGGGAGGACGATCCTTCATCAAGACAAATCGAAAATCATAGATGATCAGTATAGTATTGATTGTATTTTTCCAACTAGCGTATTTTTCTCCCGTTAACTTATCTGCGGCTAGTAAACTTAAAGCGGTAGCCATTTAAAGAATTTGCTGAAAAAGAGCAAACTAATTTAGTCTACTTGTATTAAACCACTTAAGAAAACCAATCAGTTTTTAGCAAAATAGTCTAGTGTACCCTAGGTTACATCTATTTTGCAATGATGTTTCAGTGAGGCAAGACAAAAGTCCCCGTAGGGTGATCAAGTGTCCATTCACTGGAATGAGACATTCTCAACCATTAGACATAAACAACACCTTGTCACTGTAACTAACAGTCACCATTGTTTGGTCCAAAATTTGTTAACATCCTTAATAATTCTGTGTAAGTGTAACCTCTCATTTTAGGTTCTAGAGCTCTACCCCAGTGAGCCAACCGTAGGGAAAAATCGATTGTGACATGAAACTAAAGAAATCCTATCCATTTTTGGAGATCGAGTAAAGCGTCATGCAATACAACCATCCTTTAAGGGGACACCCACAATACCACGAGGCAATGCATGAAACTTTATTTAACCTAATGAAAGAGACCGAGGGATGTGTTGTCACACGTCCCACTCCCACTGACTATAAACACTCTCTCCATTCACCTTGTTATTGACATACCTAAATGCCACCCGTAGGGGGAACACCCATGGTGCCTCAAGGCTAAGAGTATATTTCACAGTGTGAACTTATAGGGAGAAACGTGTAGAGACAAAAATGAAGTATCATATACCTTATTTTCCTCCCACTAAGTGTTCTACCTAGAGTTAATTAACTTAGGAAAAATTCCGCTACTGATTTTATCTAAGTGTCTGTTTAATTTGCTAAAAAAACAACTCTTATCCTTAATGATTAAACAATTTTGATTTAAGTCTCACTAAACTCTTTAATAGAATTTGATCAAATTTGTATGCTAAAATATCTATCTAATTCACCTTTCTAGGTAGGTTCCCAGGTAGGGATACAACGTTTCCATCATAAGTACTCCAGCCTAGCCAGAACCGGCCTTAGCCAAAAGGTCCCTTATAGATACATTTGTTACATATTTAATCTTTTATTAAAAATCAATTTAATCCTATTAAATTGATTAAAAGATTAAACCTAGATTTCTAATCTCATTAGAAATGTGATCTTAGGTCTATCTCAATCATATTTTAAAAAAATGATTATAGCCTAAGGTTTGCATGTAACTCTTTACTATTGATTTTAATTCTAATTTCATTTAGTTATAACAATTAAAAACAATCATTGCATGCTTGACATACTTTAGTTATTATAACATTTATAAATTAACCTAAGGTAATGGCATGCTTCATGGAATCTTCATTCATTCCTAATATATAATAATTATATATGTAAGTAATGAATCATGCTATAGCATACTCTCCATACATTCATTCAACCATATATTATAATAATTATAATATAAATGATGCATGGTATGCTATAATGTACGCATACATATACTATAACATTTATACTATATGATGCATAAGCATGCTAAATGTAATTTAAATCATGCATATTCATATATTATAACACTTATAATATAAAATGATACATGAATATAAATGCATAACTTATGGTGGGTTTTAAAACTATATGACATATATTATGACATACATCGCATGTATATTTATACTAACAATTGATGGACCGGGATAGGACCTCTAAAAAAAATAACAAAAGGCTATCTATTACAAAAGCTTAAGTCATCCGATTTGAAACAGGTGAACCGAGCCTTGAACCGCTCGAACCGAACCGCCATTCAATGAACCATCTGCAGTGATCATGTAGCAAGTAACTGAGCGATCTTGTAGGAAAGACTGCACGATTGTGTAGGAAGCAACTGTGCGATCTTGTAGCAAATGTTACACGATCGTGTAGCAAAGTCTACATGATCTTGTAGCATTAGTTACATGATCGTTTAACAAATGCTACAAGATCGTGTAGCAAAAGCTACAAGATCGCATAGCAAGAGATACACGATCTCGAATAACTGCTTCGTTTTCTCCATCATAACAGTGCTTTGCAACCCTTCTTTGAAGCTTCCCAAGAACAACACGAGCAACTCAAACATACAAATTACAGACTCTATAGCAAGATTAATGCCAAAAAACGTAGCATCCTTTACAAACCAAATTGTAAACAAAGAAAGCCTTAAAACAGAGCATTCTATCCCAAAACATTCATCAACAAATTATATCCACAACCATTCATCGTATGAAATAGAATGCAGATTATAAAACCCACCATTATTGTAAAAAACGATTCAATAAAAGAATGAAATTTAGAATCAGAAACCTACAACCTGGCTCTGATACCAATTGAAGGAACTTTTTGGGGAGATAACCTTGAGCGGAAGTAGATCGATCAAATTCCATTTTTCATCGAATATAAATGTCACAATAAACAAGAAACAAGATATGCATTTAATTATAAATTACAGCATGCTAATGAAAGGGCTTTGAAACCTCACCTTTGAATACATTTCTTCATGATTTTCCTCGAATAGTTCACAAACTCCTTGAAGATTTTCTTCAACAATAACCTCGAACAAGAACGAACACTACCACAAATGTTTCCTCGGTATTCTCAGGGTAACAACTCAGGAGTGGTGGGCTCTGACTATTTTGGTTTTGAGAGAAAACTTAATGTTGAGGAGGAAGGATTGAGAATTCTCTCAAAAAACTCAAACACACAGAAGTCTTATGTTGTTTTTCTTACTATCTCAATCGTTCAACAAAAATTAGCAAGAAAAAGAAGAAACTTTTTCTTTTCTACTTGCCAAAAATAACCACCTACCACTTACGTGGGTAGAGAGAAAAAAAGGGGAAAGGAGTTGTAACTCCCTCCCTTATTATTAAAATAATAATAATAATATAAATATGATAACTAACTTATTATATTATATATATATTAAATTATATATTATGTACCTATAGTTTTAATGTTGTATCATATACAATACAAGCTATGATTTCTTTTTTCTTTTATATGGCATTTAATATAAATCTTATTTATATTAAATTTAACAACTCTGAATCCAATTCATAGAAACTATATTTGAATCTCATTCAAATATTTATTTCCTCACATTAAGCTATAATGTATCAAATACATTATGAGAATTATATCACATATAATTGAAACAACTTAATTATATCATATATAATTAAATCTCTCTATTAATTTGAACAATTCAAATTAATCCAATAACAGATTCTCAATTAATCCTATTGAGCTATCAAGGAGATCTCATGGACGTGTAGCTTTAAGCTCCAACGGTACATAAATAATTAATTAAACTCTTTAATTACATTATTCACCATCCGTTAACTGTCAGTCACTCCACTAAAAGCCGACAGCTGCACTCTTCGCACGACAGATATATTTCTGTGTCCATTGAATATAACCAATCAATAGTACGATGACCCTTCACAAATTGCTCGTAAGTACAGCTAAGCCAAATTACCGTTTTACCCCTGTAGTTACATCTAACTCCTTAAGTACCACTGATCCCTCTAATGAACAATAGATCATAGTCCAACTATGACTAAACCTCTCTCGTGCCAGGAGAGGGTGTGGCGCCACATTGTTCAAGACCTGGAATCAGTCCTTAAGGGAGCAATTTATCTACTTACCCCTGTCTTAGGGAATGAGTGAATTCCATCTTATGTAGCTGTGTTCCCAGCTCCCCAATCAGATGAATCCCCAAAATGGTAGGCTTGTTGAGTTAGCGATCTGGCCACTCTTACCCATACAAATCAAAGGACCGCCATTATAGGCAGGAGTTCACAACTCACTCAGGATTCAGGTCATGTTAACTATGGCCATCCTAGTGAAATGTAAGTCTCTATTATGAACAACGTTATATAACGAGACTAAACATTTCGTGGTTCGATCTTATACAAACTCCTTTATATAGAATATCTCCGCTCGCATGTCTATATATGAATGATTAGGATCAGATCATTTGTAGCACTTTACAACAATTGTAACACCTACAAAGTGGGCCATATTCGTAGTGTTACCAGGATAAGGTACCTAACCTCATCCATATACTACAGACCATTTAGGTCATCACTTAAACATGATCCAGTTGTATGTCTCTACATACATGTTTAAGTTACAAAGATAACCTTGGATGTTAGTTTATTGGTTTGTAGTTAATGCAACTAAAATATTATATATTTTATAAACAATGAATAAAATATCATATATTTTATTTAAAACACAATGAGTTTGTTCAATAATGTTTACAAACTATAGGACCCTACGAGATTTAGGGCATCAACCCCAACAGGTGGAAGTTGCACCATAAATATTAGCAAAGTTTATCGGCGTGATGAAAAAGGAAAATCTCAGGAGGTGGTGGTATTCCAAGTGGTCTACTTTGGTGAAGTAGGTTATAATTTTATGAGATGAGAATTATGATTGTTAGTGAAGACAATGGATGTTATAAAAGCTCTGGATTCTTCAAATATCTTGTCAAGATGGAATTTGTTGGATTTTTAACAAAATATTAGAAGTGCAGTTGTCTACATAAAAAAGACTTAAGAAAGTCATGGGCTTGTCCTACATTGAAAATGTTTAAGAAAGTCACGGGCTTGTCCTACATAAAAATGGTTTAGGAAAGTCATGGGCTCCAAGCCTATAAAAGGAGTCAATGGCTTTGGTTTTCAATTGTCCCAATTAGAACACTTTAAGCTTAGCGTATAACTTTAATTAAATTCCTTTTGTATTCTTTAATTGGAGAGTGAGAAAAAAGTGTAAGTAGTCAAAAGCTTTGAGATAGTGCTCCCGAGAATTGTTCTGTGTGATTGTAGCAATTTTTTGACATAATGGATTTCTTTCTGATGGGTCGTGGTTTTTCTCTGAATTAGAAGTTTTCCACGTAAATTCTTGTGTTTCCAATTTTATTGCTTTCTTTTAATTTCTCTATTATTTTCTACTCATACTTGTGCTAGAATTGGGAGGTTTTTTCCCAACAAACAGAACATTGATCCTTTCAATTTACGTTTAATTAATCATACGATATGTGGAAAAAATGTTTAATCGATTCGAGACTAGTAAGACTCAAATTGAAAGTTCCAACATAATATTATGTGCTTTTAAAATCCAAAGACCAACCAAACTCAAAATTAAAAGTTGAATGTGATGCATACTTTTAACGTTTTTAAAGTTTATTTAACACATTGTTTAGTACAACAACTGAGAGCGCGGAGATTTTAACCTCCGACTTAAAAAAAGACAACGCATATTAATTACCATTGAATTATGTTTACTTAAACATTAAATATATGCATACCAATTACCATTGAGTTATGTTTACTTAAACATCATAAGCTATAATTCAACCAAAGTGATTAATAGCCCATTAAGTAGATTCATTAATGAATAATTTTCAAATACAGTATCATAAACACAATTTAACTCAAAATCATCCATTACCTCTCAAAAGCCAACCGTCCGATCACACTCTGTTATTGAACTAAAAATGCTCATTTTTTTGTCCACTTCCTAACAACGTTAATTTCATCAATATACGACAATTTTCTCAGCCAAAGTTCCAATTTTCCAAGTATTATACTCTTCCTTCATGTTTGCTTTGATATTACAAGAAATCCCAGCTACAGCAGACCAAAAAAAACATCACAATAACATAAGCTCGACATGTATAGAAGGAACAAGAAGATGTCGATTCCATAAATAAACAAAACATTTTCCATGAAAGCAAGAAATTATTCACCTTTTCTGGAAATGGGGTTCAATTTTATAATCTCAATGCATACAAAAATCAAAATAGACGTAGAATGATGCCACTATAGAACCTTATAATAAGATTAATTTTTTCATATTCGAATATTGATATTATTAATTCTCCATGTATTATTGTGTTAATTAACTAATTAAGTGTTCCCCAAATCCCAACGTAAAATGGAAAAAGCAATATGTAACTGCAAATTGCCAAACACTCCCTTTTTCGTGTAACTGCAGGAACTGAATTTTCTCCTAGATACCTCCTTTGGACTCGGGACCATCGCTCTTCTTCACCCAGAAGCTCAAAAGATCCAATCAAATACAAAAATTACAAAAACCCCTTAACGATTTCTTTCAGTTTCATTGTCTAATCGTCGTTGTAAAACTATATCTCTATGACATTGGAGAGTGGAGCTTGAGATACTCTTCTTCCATGGCGTCTTTGAAGTTGGGATCTAAATCGGAAGTGTTTCACCTCGATGGCGATTCTTGGTCTGTTTCTACTTCCTCTTTTGATTCTTATGGATTATGATTATTACAGTCTTGGTTATGAGTTTTCCTTTCTCTGTTTGGATGGAAATGAGTGTGGTCGATTTTTGTTCATAGGTTTAGTTGAAAACCCCCCATTAGTTTAGTGTAATGTGAAGGTTGATTTTATATGAAATTTTTGGGTGTAATCTCATTTGTTGTAGGGAGTTATTTGCTGGAGGTTAATCATTATTGATAAGATTAAAAGGTTACTTTGCTCTTTAGTGTGTGTTTGCTTTTTCCAATGTGAGGGAATTTTGAATCAACGATATGTCTTCCATTGTTAAGACATTTCTATTTTTATGCTTCCTTTTCATGATATAGCTGCATTTTCAATATTTGGTTGATGGGATTGCTCTGTTTTTCTATGTAAATGTTGGATAAAACTTTAAATTGGACAAACAACTAACAACTGAAATTATGTTCAAAGGCAATAGATCAAGTGTTTCTGTTTATAACTCTGGAGTTCTCTTCAGCTTTGTAATGATATCATTTTGGAATTTGTTATCTTTATATATATACACGTATCCATTTTAATTCTTTTTGTATATCGGCAAAGTCAACTTTCTAATTATCAAAATGAACTCCCTCTGATCTAGGTTTTGCTCATCTGGGCTTGCAAGTGATGTCATTATTGAAGTTGGGAACACCTTCTTTCATCTACATAAGGTGTGCAACTTAACATCATAATCTTCATCTTAGCGATTTACGAGGCTACGAAAGGTTACTAGTTTTTTAGATGGGATTGTTGCTCTATTGTGGATGAGAATTGTATAAACTCTCTTTTCATGATATAGGAAGAGTCTTATTTCGGGTTTGTTTTTGTATGCCTTTGTAATTCCTTTCATTTTTCTCAATGAAAACTCGGTCTCTTACCAAAAAGGAAAAAAAAATGAAGGTTCATGTCGTAAGTGATGGTTTAGGAAGTTAAACACCTTAGTTTATTGCCTTTGGTAAATCTTTCGATTCACTTGCTCACTTGAAAATTGAAATCATACTTTCCTACTACTTGTATTTTCTTCAGTTTCCTCTGCTGTCCAGAAGTGGAGTATTAGAACAACTTATTGGAGAATTTTGTAGAGAGGATGATAGAAAATGTGCTATGCAACTTCATGACATTCCTGGTGGAGCCAAAACCTTCTTACTTGTTGCTAAATTTTGTTATGGTATTAAAATGGAGCTCAATGCACTCAATATAGTCCAGCTGAGGTGTGCGGCAGAGTATCTCCGAATGGATGAGGATTATGGAAATGGAAATCTTATAATGCAATCCGAGAATTTCTTAAACGAAATCTTTGGGAATTGGACAGATTCTATTAAAGCTCTTGAAACCTGTGAAGAAACTTTATCTTATGCTGAGGAGCTTCATATTGTGTCAAGATGTATAAATTCACTGGCAATGAAAGCTTGTGCAGATCCAAGTTTGTTCAGCTGGCCTGTTTCGGGACCTCAATCGACGTACAGCTCGGAAAGTACCAAGTTTTGGAACGGAATACATGTATCGTCAAAATCACGAAAAGTAAGGGAAGATTGGTGGTTTGAAGATGTGTCTTTCCTGAGATTGCCTCTATACAAAAGACTGATTTTGGAAGTTGGATCAAGAGGCACGAAACCTGAGATCATTGCTGGCTCTCTCATTCATTATGCTAGAAGGCACCTTCCCTTGTTGGGAAGGCAAGCAAACATTGACGATGGTACTTTTTGCGCACCGGTATCAAATGTTTCGGCTTCCTCGGAAGTAGATCAAAGGAGACTTCTTGAAGAGATAGTTGAATTACTTCCTCATCAAAAGTGTGTGACACCAACAAAGTTCCTGATAAGACTTCTGAGAACCTCCATGATTTTACATGCCAGCTTGTCATGTAGGGAGAATCTTGAAAAATGCATTGGGGCACAATTAGAACAGGCAGCTCTTGAAGATCTTCTGATACCAAACCTGGGGTACTCTGTCGAGACATTGTATGATATTGATTGTATTCAGCGAATTCTCGATCACTTTTTGCTACTCGATCGAAATGGAAACGATTGCATTTCAACTAGACTTGAGGATGGGCAATTGATGGTGCCCAATTCAGTTACTCCATTGACAATGGTGGCTAATCTCATTGATGGATATCTTGCTGAAGTTGCACCTGATGTTAATCTCAAGTTACCAAAGTTTCAGTCATTAGCTGCAGCTATTCCTGATTTTGCGAGACCACTTGACGATGGAATTTACCGTGCTATAGATATTTACCTAAAGGTATCTTCTACATCGGTACTACTATTAGAAAATTTTCTCCCATAAGAAAGATTCAAGTTAAAAAAAATTGAAATGGACAGTTCTGTTCACAAGTATCGTCTGTTTTTTGTTCAAGTGAAAAGAAAACTTAGGCTATAATTGTCTGGTATCTAGAACTTAAGACTCTTGTGAAGGATGTTGAAATGCCTTGTATCTGTTATCTGGCATTCGAGACCAAGTTCGGAGGTAATACACCTTGTCAAGTGTTTGGGGACAAGGCCCCTGAAACTTAAGTTGTATTCATATTTATCCTATTTATGTTATTTACGATTTTGGCCCTATGATTTAGAGGAATGTACTACCAACTCTACTGGTGCATTTGACTCGGTAATCTGATGTTTTCTCTCTAATAATAAACTGCTTCTTTCCTCTGTCTGTGGACGTAGCTAACACATTATCAGTGGACCGTGTAAATTTTTATGTCGATTCTCTATTATTTACATTTTCTGTTTACCTTTCATTGTCGATTTCTTAACAAAGGACTTGAAGAGTTTTAGTAAGATGTTCTATAATATTGATTTGCTTGTACATTGTCAGGCTCATCACTGGCTAACAGACTCTGAAAGGGAACAAATCTGCAGACTTATGAACTGCCAGAAGTTATCATTGGAAGCCAGCACCCACGCCGCCCAAAATGAAAGATTGCCACTACGTGTCATCGTGCAAGTTCTCTTCTTCGAACAACTTCGACTCCGAACATCGGTTGCGAGTTGGTTATTTGTCTCGGACAACATTGAGAATTCACATAACATGAGTGGCAACTTAGCTGTACTTGGTGGTACAAACATTGCAGCACCATATGCTGATGCCTGCACAACTGAAAACCGTGCTATTGTTATCAGCAACAACATGAAAGAGCGCGTGTCAGAGCTCGAGAAAGAGTGCATGAGCATGAAGGAAGAGCTGGACAAGCTGGTGAAGACAAAGGGTGGATGGAACATGATCTTGAAGAAGTTTGGTTTAAGAATAAAGTTCAAGAGTTCTGAACAGAAAGCATCCAAGCTCCTCGTAAACTCGAAAACAAATCGTGAAATTTCGTCGACATCTCCGCTTATGAACAGCAAAGAACATCATGACAGTGGTGAATCCTGAAACTAAAGAGTTGGTATAGCTCTTTGTGTTGGGTGTTTTGTGGTTGTAGTGATGTATTTTGATATCGAAATCCAAACTCTAATTTACTAACCTTTGTTCTTGAAAATGACACATGTTTTGAAGCCCTGTCATTCATGGAGACTGTTGTGAGACTTTGCTATTTGTGACAGTGGGACAATGATTGTAATTGTAGGCTTCCTTGGTAGAAATATTTGGAGGAAGTATTTCCTTCATCCTTTCCTTTTCTTATCAAATTAGCAAATCAATTGATGAAAGTTATAATAGAGGATCATTTCAGTTGTTTGTTTATTCGTATTTATTTTAATTTAAACCTTCGGTTATCGCAACTTTAGTCTAAATCTAAACTCCAAGGGAAGGAGGATAAACTAGGTGGTAATTACAAATTCAACGACTATTTAGATTTTAAATTGAAAGTTTGAAACTTTTGAGACACATTCTAAAGTTAATACCTATTAGTTACCAAATTAAAAGTGACATTTTTTTTTTCAAAATTCAGAATTCAGACAAAAATGATTTTAAAATTTTATTTGCAAAGTAAATACCTATCTGGTAATCTGGTAACCGTTTTTTCTTCTTCTTCTTTTTTAATTTTTGTTTTTGAAAATTAAGCCTGTTCTATTCTCATCTCCAAATTTCTTCCTTCATTATTTATTTTTTATTAATAATTTAAAAAATTAAGCTGAAAACTAAAAAAAAATAGATTTTCAATAGTTGTTTTTGTTTTTAGAATTTGGCTAGGAATTTGACCATTGTGCTCAAGAAAAGATACAAACCATTGTAACAAATGAATTTTTTTGAAATTGAGATTAAAATTTCGATTTTATTTTTAAAATTTTACGTATTTATTCTTCATTTCTCTATTATAATTTTATTGATCTTAAAAACACTTGAATTCTCAAATTCTAAAACAAAAATAACTTGTAGTTTTCAAATTTGGGCTCTTTTCTTTTAAAACATGAACAATACTTTTTAGGGAGATTTTTAAAAAAGAAGAATAAGAGAAATTATTGACACAAAATAATAAAATTTTAATCTTTGATAGAGGTTAATAAGGCTGATAGACTATAAATGATAGAAAAGTGATAGATGTTATATATATATATATATTGTTTTTGCTATTTTAATAAATAATTTGACATTTTTCTATCTCTGAAAATTTCACTAATTTTTATTAGGTTAAGTTTTAAAAATAAAAAAAGATATTGTGAAATTGAGGAGCACGATGGGAACACAGATATAGATAAAATATAATATAATAATATATTTATATAATAATATTAAATATATAAAATAAAATAACTAAAAACATAAAATAACTAAAATTATAAAATTGAATAATATGAAAATTAGTGGAATTTTGATGTAGAATTCTCACCAATTTATGTGTGATTTTAAGATTCATCAAATGTCATTATTTATAGAGTTATATATGGACTTACATGGACACCAAACATGAATAATTACAAGACACATGGACAACATGAAGAATGACACATGCAGAGATGTCCACGGGGCGGGGGCGGGGATGGGGCTCCCCGTCCTCGCGAATTTTCCCGTGGGGAATAGAGCGGGGATCGGGTTCCCCACGGGAAAAAATTTTCCGCCTTTATTTTTTTTTACCATTTTTTTAATTTCAATTAATTTTTTTTTTTTACAATTCTTTAAACATTTTCAATGAAATATTATCAATTTTACTAATTAAAACAATAATACTTATGCAATTTTGAAAAATATAATTAAAAGTTTGAATTCTCATAATTTGTAAAAATTAAAATTCAACATTTACAACATCTCATCTTCAACATTACAATATCTAAAGAATTAAAGTAATAAAAATCTTGAACTTAAATAATTAAAACATCCATAATTATCTTAATAAAGTCTACAATATATATATATATATATATAAATATTAAAAATTTATAATTTATATACAAAGTCAGGGCGGGGCGAGGCCAGGGTCAGGGCCAGGGCCAGGGAATATATTCCCCGTCTCCGACCCCGAATTATAAACAGGAAAAAAAAATTCTCCACTCCCTCCCCCATTCCCCGGTATTCGGGGATTCCCCGCCCCGTTCGGACCTACGGATTTTTTGGACATCTCTAGACACATGGCTTTTGGGACACTAAGTAATGGGTATCTATTTATTATTATAATATTCATAATACTCTCCCTTAGATGCCCATATACATATGAAATATACCTTATTAAAACATTACTAGGAAAAATCCAATGGAAAAAAATCTTAGTGAAGGAAAAAGAGTACATATTTCATAAAATATATACTCATAAAAGAATACAATATATTTACTCTCCTCATGAAAACGTCACTTAATATCTCTAAATCGCCGCATTCCAATGTTGTGCACCAATTTTTCAAAAGTTGCGATTGGTAATGCAAAGTAAATAAGTTTGTCAGGTTATCCTTCGAACAAATTTGTTGTACAATGATATCGCCATTTTCTTCCAAGATCACAAGTGTAGAAAAGCTTTGATGAAATATTTTTTTTTTCAAACTTCACGAATCCTTCTCCTCTGTAAAATCATGAACATAAACGAAATGATCAATTAGGCACCATCACTAGAAAACCTCAGTATTCTCAGTCAGAGAACCTAGGAGATATGGGCTCTGGCTATTTTGGATTTTTAGAGGAAAAGGAAAAGATAAAAGAAGAGAGGAGGAGACGAGGGATTTCATCTTCTGAGAATAATACAGAACTCTTCTATCTCACACACTTTCTCTGTTCTGCAAGATCAAGAAGAAGACCCCTCTCTCCACCAACTGTTCACTTACATGAGAGGAGAGAAAAAAGGAAGGGAAGTTAATTCCCTCCCAAAAATAAAAATAATTAATTTTTAAAAATAATTAAATTAATTAATATAAAATATATGTGTAATAACTTATTTATTATACATACATAACTATATGTTATATCATATATAACATATAACCTATAATTTTTGTATTGTTTCAAATACAATATAGCATATAGTTTCAATTTTCTCTCATAAATGACTTTTAATATAAATTACATTTACATTAAATTTAACGATATGAATCCAATACATATAATTAATATTTGAATCATATTCAAATACTTATTTCCTCTCACAAATAACGTAATGTATCAAATACATTAAAGTTATTATATCATATATATAATTAAAATTAATGAATTATATCATATATAATTAATTCTCTCAATTAATTTGAACAATGCAAATTAATCCAGAAACTTATTCTCATTTAATCTCGTTGAGCTACCGAGGGAACCTCATGGATTTGTAGCTTGAAGCTCAAACGGTACGTAGATAATTAATTAAACTTTTTAATTAAATTATTCACTATCCATTAACTGTCAGGCACTCCACTAAAGACCGAACCTGCACTCTTTGCACTACAGATATATTTTTGTGTCCATTGGATATAACCAATCAACAGTACGAAGATCCTTCATAAATTACTCGTAAGTACAGCGGAGCCAAATTACCGTTTTGCCTCTGTAGTTACATCTAACTCCTTAAGTACCACTGATCCCTCTAATGAATAATAAATCATAGTCCAACTATGATAAAACCCCTCTCGGACAAGGAGAGGGTGTGGTACCACATTATTCAAGCATTGGGATCAGACTTTAAAAGAGCATTTTATCTACTTGTCCCGATATTGGGGAAGGGGTGAATTCCTTTTTGTGTAACTGTGTTTTCATCTCTCCAATCAGACGAATCCTCAAAATGGTAGGCTTTTTTAGTTGATAATCTAGGCACTCTCACCCATACAAATCAAAGGACTGCCCTCATAGGTAGGAGTTCATAACTCACTCAGGATTCAGGTCATGTTACCTATGGTCATCCTGGTAAAATGTAGGTCTCTATTATGAATGACGATATATAATGAGACTAAACATTTCATGATCTGGTCTTATACAAACTCCATTATATAGAATATCCCCCTCATATGTCTCTACATGAATGATCAGGATCAGATCATTTGTAGCACTTTACAACAATTGTAACACCTACAAAGCGTATCATACTCGTAGTGTCACCAAGATAAGGTACCAGCCTTATCCATCTACTACAGACCATTTAGGTTATCACTTAAACATGATCCACCTGTATGGCTCTACATACATGTTTAAGCGACAAGATAACCCTAGATGTTAGTTTATTGGTTTGTGGTTAATGCAACTAATTTTGAAATATAACATCACATATTTTATTACATAAGTAAAATGTTTGTACAAAACAACTATAAACTATAGAACCCTACGAGATTTAAGGCATCAAGCCCAACAATCTCTCACTTGACCTAAAGTTAGTGGGGTGTACAGTGTAAAAGTCAAACTATAATATAAAGTACACTAAGCAATAAACTAGGGCACAAAGTGCCCAGTACAAAATCTCCTACTTGCCCTAGTCCAAATGTGGCATGCCCCATAGACCCATACTCTGCAGGTGACCCTCAAACACCTTAGTCGTGAGGGCCTTTGTAAATGGATCGGCAACATTATGCTCCGAAGCTATCTGCATGACGATCACGTCCCCTCGATGCACAATCTCTCAGATGAAATGATACTTCCGCTCTATATATTTGTCGCGCTTGTGACTTCTATACTCTCGAGAATTTGCCACAATACCATTATTATCACAATAAAGTGTGATAGGCTTTGACATGTCTGGAATGACTTGCAGATCCGTCAAGAATTTTCTAAGCCAAACAGCTTCCTTAGTAACTTCACAAGCTGCTACATACTCGGTCTTCATAGTGGAGTCAACAATGCACCCTTGCTTGGTGCTCATTCAGACTACTGCCCCTCCGTTGAGAGTGAATACTGATCCTGATATGGATTTCCTAGAATCCTTATCAGTCTAAAATCAGAATCCGTGTATCTGGTAAGGATCAAATCCTTAAAGCCATATACGAGCATGTAGTCTCTCGTTCTCCGTAGATACTTAAGGATGTTCTTAACGGCGGTCCAGTGATCATATCTTGGATTAAATTGATATCTACTGACTATCCCCACCGCATAGCAAATGTCAGGTCTCGTACATAACATCACATACATCAGGCTGCCAACAGCCGATGTATAGGGGATCCGTCTCATTTCTTCAACCTCTTAAAGTGTCTTAGGACACTGTTTCTTAGATAATATAACTTCTAAAAGGAAAACCATTGAAGGTTTACGCAGTGGAATGCAGGGATCGGTCCTAAATTTTGTTTTTCACAAAAACAAAAATTACAAAATTAAAAGAG
This sequence comes from Benincasa hispida, assembly GCF_027475165.1. Lineage (NCBI taxonomy): Eukaryota > Viridiplantae > Streptophyta > Magnoliopsida > Cucurbitales > Cucurbitaceae > Benincasa > Benincasa hispida. The sequence goes on along the minus strand of NC_143484.1, from coordinate 38,016,451 downwards.
AAAGATTATGCTTTAAAATTTAACCTACGACATGCTTTTCTGATTAGATAGAAGGGAGAAGAAAAAATTTTACCTTTGAAGAACGATTCTTCAAGAATTCCCTCGAACGGATCTCTTCTTCCAAAAGGGACACCACCAAACGGAGCCTCCTGTATTCTCCTTAGGGTTTGAGAATGGCAGGATGTGTAGACTCTACCTTAGGGTTTTGGAAGAGGGAAGGAGATGGAGAGGAAGAAGAGAGAGAATTTTCTTCTTTGTAAACTTTTTCCAAAGCACACAACTCACGGAGAGAATTGTGGAAGAAGTCAGGACCATTCGTTCTTCCACAACCCACATAATTGACTGAGAGAATGGGGGGAGGGAGTTGTAACTCTCTTCCTTTAATTAATTTAAATTACATTATATATATATATATATATATTACTACATATAATAATTACTTTATTATATATATACACACTATATATTATATAAAAAATAACATATAGCTTATAGTTTTATATTGCATCAAATGCAATGTAACCTATAGGTTTTATTTTCTTTCAACAGTACATGACATGGAATATAAATCACATTTATATTAAATTCACTTATATGAATCTCATTCATATAATTAATATTTGAATCATATTCAAATTCCTCTCATATTACCTTATATTATAATGCTAATTCCCTCAATTAATTTCAAAACTTCAAATTAATCCAAAATAATTCTCAATTAAATCCCAATTGAGCTACAGAGGGGACCTTATGAACTTGTAGATTGAAGCTCCAACTGTACTTAGATAATTAATTAAACTCTTTAATTAAATTACCCAACATCCATTAACTGCCAGTCATTCAACTAAAGACCAACAATTGCACTCACCGCACTATAGATATCTACAATGCGAAGACCCTTCACAACAATGCGATGACTCTTCACAAATTACTCGTAAGTACATCTAAGCCAAAATTACCGTTTTGCCCCTGTAGTTACATCTAACTTCTTAAGTACCATTGATTCCTCTAATAAACAAAAAATCATAGTCCAACTATGATCAAGTGTTGGGATTGGTGTCCTAATTCTCCCGGTGGTCTCGTAGTTTGTAAACATTTTATATACATTATTATTAATAAAATAAATGATACTTTATTTGCATTTACTCAAATCTAATAAACTAGGATTTGTGGTTATTTCATGTAACTTAAACATGTATGTGAGACATACAAGTAGATCATGCCTTAAGTAATAACCTAAATGATCTGTAGTAGATGGATAAATGAGGGATACCTTATTCTGGTGACATTACGGATATGACCAACTTTGTAGATGTTACAAGTATTGTAAAGTGCTATAAATGGTCTAATCCTGATTAGAGATGTCCACGAGGCAGGGTGGGGCCGGGGATGCCATTCCTCATCCCGTCCCCGCTCCCCATTTTATTCTCCATCTCCGTGAAATTCCCCACGAGGATCGGGCGAGGATTCCCCGCGGGGAATTTTTCCCTGTTTCCCTTTTTTAAAAAAAAAAAAAAGTCAATTAATTTAAATCACTAATGTGAGCAAATTTTAATTAAATAATTAACTTTATCACTAAATTATTTATTATGGTTAATTTTATATGACAATTTGAATTTAAAGATAAATTACTCAAATTTTGGCTTTAAAAAGTTGATTAATTTGTTTTAGTAAAAAGAAATAAATATAAATCAAATTATTTACATATATAATCTAAATTTAAACATATTCACTATCTTTCTCAAACAATAATTAAAATTTAAATTTAAATGTAATATTTATATAATAATAATAATAACATAACATTAGATAACTATACTAAATAAATATGTAAAAGCTAATTGGGGCGGAGACGGGGAATGAGGTGGGGCTGGGGTCGGGGGCGGGGACGAGGAATGCATTCCCCGTCCCCGTCCTCATTTAGCTCATGGGAAATTTTTTTCTCCACTCCCTCCCCCATTCACCGCTTAATCGGGGAATCCACGCCCCACGGTGCCCCGTCCCCGTGGGGAATTGGACATCTCTAATCCTGACCATTCATGTGGAGACATGTAAGCGAGGTATCCTATACAAAGAGTTTGTATAAGACTGGACCACGTGATGATTAGTCTCTTCATATAACGTCATTGATAATTGAGACTTACATTTCACTAAAATGACCATAGGTGACATGATCTTATCTTGAGTGCGTTAGGAATTCCTGCCTATGAGGGTGGTTCTTTGATTAGTATGGGTGAGAGTGTCCAGATTGTCAACTTAACAAGCCTACCTTTTTGGGGATTCGTCTGATTAGGGGCTGGGAACTTAGCTACACAAGACGAAATTCACTCTTTCCCCGAAGTAGGGGTAAGTAGATGAGTTGCTCCCTTAAAGGCTGATTCTGGGTCTTGCACATAGTGGTTGTACCCTCTCTTTGGAAGAGAGAACTCAGCCATAGTAGGACTATGACTTATTGTTTATTAGAGGAATCAGTGGTACTTAAGGAGTTAAATATAACTATAGGGGAAAACGGTAAATTGGCCCAGCTGTACTTACGAGCGATTTGTGAAGGGTGAACCGGGTCTTAAACCACAACTGGACCAGGAACCGATCCAAATTACCACTTTCCCCTATAGTTACCTCTAACTTCTTAAGTACCAATGGCCCCTCTAATGAACAATAGATCATAGTCTCACTATAACTAAATCCCTCTCAAACCAGGAGAAGGTGTGGCGCCACATTATTTAAGACCTGGAATCAGCCCTTAAGGGAGCAATTAATCTACTTATCCATGCTTCAGGAAATGAGTGAATTCCATCTTGTGTAGTTGTGTTCCCAACTCTCCAATCAAACGAATCCCCAAAATGGTAGGCTTCTTGAGTTGGCGATCTAGGCATTTTCACCCATACAAATCAAAGAACCGCCCTCATAGGCAGGAGTTCACAACTCATTCAGGATTAAGGTCATGTTACCTATGGTCATCCTGGTGAAATGAAAGTCTCTATTATGAACGGTGTTATATAATGAGACTAAACATTTCATGGTCTTGTCTTATACAAACTCTTTTGTATAGAATATCCCGCTCGCATGTCTAATACATGAATGATCAGGATCAGATCATTTGTAGCACTTTACAACATTTGTAACACCTACAAAGTGGGTCATACTCGTAGTGACACCGGGATAAGGTATAAGGTATCCAGCCTTATCCATATACTATAGACCATTTAGATTATCACTTAAACATGATCCACCTGTATGTCTCCACATACATGTTTAAGTTACAACGATAGCCTTAAATGTTAGTTTATTGGTTTGTGGTTAATGCAACTAAAATATCACATATTTTATTTTTAAAAAAAAGTGAATAAAATATCATATATTATTAATCACAAAAAAGTTTGTTCATACGAGGTTTACAAACTATAGAACCCTACGAGATTTAGGGCATCAACCCCAACAATAATAACAATTTCGAACTTATCTTAAATGATGCGGAGTTATAATCACTTACTAATATCATATTAATGTTGGATTTCCAGTTTGAATATCCTTCTCTGTTAAACTTATAGGAAGCAAGTAGTTGTATAATTGAATTTGACATTGCTGAAAAAATTTAAACAAATTCTATTAAACTTATGCATCTAAGTCCAATTTTAGCAAAGAAATAAAGTATCAATTTTTCTTTATTTATTTTACAACGATACTTCAGTGATTCAAAATAGTTGCTACCGTGGGGCAATCAAATAAAATTTCACTGACGCAAGACAACCCTGACCAAATACTATATCAGAATAACTCTTTATTTCTATAGTTCTTTTGGCTATCGTTTTTGGTCAAGATCGTAATTCTTGTAAATGTAACCCACCATTTTCATATCTTATAGGACAATATGAATATGCCCCCGAGGTGAAGATAATATCCAAGACGGAACTATAAGACCCTATTCATTTTTAAAGCTTGGGTTGTTCTGAACACTATGTTACAACCCTCCGTGGGGATCGTCGTGGTTAATGACTAGCTAGTGCCGCCTAAAAATGATAACAGGTGCAACATAGGAATCTTACGGTTCAAACTAATGGAGGAGACTGTAGGATAATGTTCACATTTCCTTCACCCACTTACTATGAACTACTTCCCCCATTCACCTTGTTATTGACCCATGCAAACACTTTCCGAATGGAGAGTCATGGTAAAGCGACATGGATCTCACGATGTAAACTCTTGAAGACATGAGAGCTAATAACTATATATATATATATTGTTAATCTCCCACCAAAGTGTTCTAAATGTTTGAGTATTTATTTACTTAGGTTTAACAATGGCTAATTTTTAAACAAGCTAAGTCTATATGATTTTTATCCAAGTATAAAATTTATATTTGGATATGACCCTACGATGTATAAGTGTTTAAACTAGTTTTAAACCTCACACCGCTCATGCAAGCTCATAATATTAGTTAACAACGCTCAATATTTCGGTCACAATACCCAAGTAGGAGGTGTTATGTAAACTGTCAACTTAAGTACTCTAGCCTTAGACAGGTTTATGAATCGATTTGAGTTTATAACCAAATTTTATAAGGTAACAATCTTATTTTAATAGTTAAAACTAGTTGTTAATCTAAGTGAGCATGTTGTTTATCTTTGTTATGGATTTTAAAGTCTAATTTCATTTTATGACAAACTTATAAAATAAACATGCTTTAACATACCATAACTTGCTTCAAAGGTATTTAAAGTCAATATAACAATTACATCAATTTTCAACAAACCCTATAACTTGTATACTATATATTATAACTAATTATAACATACAATAATGCATGTAGCATGGTTACCTATGGTGGGATTTTAAATCTAAATGGCATAATTTATGCATATATATGTATATTATATATATATTTATTTAATTGTAACAAACATCAAATGCATAAATAATTAAACATAAAATGATATGGTTTTTTTGTTTTGGCATTTTTTTAAAAGTCTAACTATTACAAGAATCAGCAAAAAATCGGCTTCAAAAACTTCTGAACCGCTCGAACCATCTTGAATCAGGCAAAACTCATCGAGTATCAGCAAGCAACCAACATCGAGTATGACATCAAGTATCAAATGTTTCACAAAGATACCATCGAGTAGACACCATGGACCTCGAGTAAGGTATCCGGCATCGAGTATCGAGTATTTCATGAAATATCATTGAGTAGAAGCATCGAGTACCATCGAGTATGGCATCGTGCATCGAGTATTTCATGAAATTCCACCGAGTAGATGCATCAAGTACCATCGATTATGGCATCGTGCATCGAGTATTTCATGAAATTTCATCAAGAATGCCATCGAGTATCCCTTCGAGCATCGAGATCTAGCATAAATTCGAATTTCTAGTTCCTGCTACTTCGACTTTCTTCATTTCTTTCTTCAATTACATCCTAATTGCAACTCTAATGACTCCAAGCGAATTACGAACTCTTAAACACATATTAAAACCCATCAAACAAGAGCCATTTATAAGAATTACAACATAATTGAAAAGATTCAAATGCCAAAACTCTAAAAAACCATATCGGCATATTATTTTTGTACAGTTCATAAAGAACACCCACCAAACTCAAATTAACAATAGTTAAGTGCTTAAATCATGCTCTGATACCAATTGAAGGAGTATTATGACATGCAACGGGAGAATTCAGAATCAATAAGTACTTAAACTACATTTAATTTGAGTTTTAAACATGCTACTCATGAAGTTTTCAAAAGAGGGTTTGAACATGACAATACCTTTGTAGTTTTTTCACGATTTCATCAGAATCTCCACAAGTTTGAGCTGGATTCTTCAGATAGACCACCAACAAGATCTTCTCAACTATGCTCAAGAAGGAATGTGTGGTGGAAATACTCTAATCAAGCTGAATTGAAGATGAACTAGTGAGGGTGGAGTAGGGTTTCAATTTTACAGCAGTAAGGATAAAGAACTCAGTCTTCTTTTTATTTCTAGCATGAAGTTTCATTATATAGAGCTTTTTTATGCATTAGAACATGGATGCATGTAAGGTAACTCCTACTTGGTATTAATGGAAGAATTCTTGGTGGATTTTGGTGATAGAACATCATCAATGTTTGTTAGTGGAACATCATCAAAGATCAATTTCAATTAAATTGGTTTTTATTTTAAATACAACTATTTTATTTAAAATTTAGTTTTGTATAACTAATTCAAAATTAATTAATTTAAATAAAATTAATTTAATATCTTAATATTAAATTAAAAACACACCAATTCCACCAATTTGATTCAAAATCAATGTTTAAATTAATGTTTAAATCAATTGATTCTTCAATCTTGTTTTAATTTCGAATAAATTAAACGTTTTAATTGCATCATATACAATCAATTGATAAACTCTAAAACTGAATTTGAACATTTCAAATTCACAACCCTAAAATTAAAATTCATCCAACCAATTACTCAATTCATTATTCCAATTTGTGAGTTAGTAGAGGGACCTATTGGACCTACAGATCATGAGCTCCAACGATTTGTCATTAATTGGTTAAACTCTTTAAACCGAATTAATTACTTTTAGTTAACCATCAAGACATACCACTATAGCTCGATAGTTGCACTCTTCTCACTGTAGATGTATTTCTGTCCATGTTAACCATAATCAGTAAGTCAATCCTTCACAGTTTATTCGTATTTACAGTTGGGTCAAAATTACCGTTTTACCTTTGTAAATACATCTTGTTCCTTAAGTTCCCACTGATCCTCAAATGAACAATTGATTCATAATATCATTTATGAATCATGTCCTTCTTTATCATGAGAAGGCGGGGCCCCAATTGTTCAAGACCTGAAATCAGCACTTAAGAGAATAACCTATCTGCTAACCCTAAAACGAGTAGGAGTGAATTTCATCTTGCAGGGCTATGTCCCCAGCTATCTATTCGGCCTTATCCCCAAAATGGAAGGCTTATTGAGCAGTGCTGTTGGACTACTCTCACACATGCAGATCAAAGGACAATCCTGAATAAACAGAAGTTCATAGCTTAGCTCAGGTTAAGATCGAGTTATCCTAGGTTACTTTAGTATGAAATAGTTAGTTTTAACAGTAAACGGTCGTGATAAAGAAAAGTGACTATTTCGTGGTTCAATCTTTATGCAAACTCATTGCATAGGATGCCCCACTCACACGTCTATACATGAATGATTTGTGGATCATATCATTTGTATTACCTAAACAAAATGGGTTGCATCCAATAGTGTTATTAGGATGAGATACCCAATTTCATCTATATACTTATAGACCATTTAGGTTATGTATTATTAACTTGATCCTGTTTATGTCACTACATAGAGTTAAAGTATTCATACTATAGCCATGGATATGTTTATTGGATTTTCATAATAGAATGCTATATCAACAAATTTATCGAATAATGTACTCAATAATATTTTATTGATAAATAGAATGTTTAACACAAAATTGACGAACTGCAAGTTCCAGGACATTCCCAACACATTGGATATAACCAATCAACAGTACGATGATTCTTCACAAATTGCTCGTAAGTACAACTGGGACAAATTACCGTTTTGGCCTGTAGTTAAATCTAACTCCTCAAGTACCGCTGATACCTATAATGAACAATAGATCATAGTCCCACTCTGACTAAACCCCTCTCGAGGTAAGAGAGGGTGTAGGGCCACATTGTTTAAGACTTGGAATCAGCCCTTAAGGAAGCAATTTATTTACTTACCTCTACTTTGGAGAAGAAGTGAATTCCATCTTGTGTAGCTGAGTTCCCAGCTTCCCAATCAAACGAATCCTCAAAATGGTAGGCTTGTTGAGTCGATGTTTTGACGACTCTCACTCATGCAAATCAAAGAACCTCTCTTATAGGCAGGAGTTCACAACTCACTCAGGATTAAGGTCATGTTACCTATAGTCATCCTAGTGAAATGAAAGTCTCTATTATGAACGTCATTATATGACGAAACTAAACATTTCATGGTCCTGTCTTATACAAACTCCTTTGTATAGAATATCCCCGCTCATATGGCTAATACATGAATGATTAGGATCAGATCATTTATAGTACTTTACAACATTTGTAACACTTACAAAGTGGGTCATACTCGTAATGTCACAAAGATAAGGTACCCAACCTTATCCATATACTACAGACCATTTAAGTTATCACTTAAACATGATCCACATGTATGTCTCCACATACATGTTTAAATTACAACGATAATCTTGGATGTTACTTTATTGGTTTGTGGTTAATGCAACTAAAATATAATATATTTCATAGATAGAAGTGGATAAAATATCATATATTATTAATCACAGAAATGTTTGTTCATACAAGTGTTTATAAAAATAGGACCCTACGAGATTTAGGGCATCAACCCCAACATTATTATCATAATAACGTGCGATAGGCTTTGACATATATGGAACAACTTCCAGATCAGTCAGAAATTTATGGAGCCAAACGACCTCCTTAGCAGCTTCACAAGTCGCTACATACTCAGCTTCCATGGTGGAGTCCGCAATGCACCCTTGCTTGGTGCTTCGTCATACTACTGTCCCACTGTTAAGAGTGAACACTGATCCTTATTTGGATTTATAGAATCCCTATGAATCTGAAAATCAGAGTCTGTGTATCCTGTAAGGATCAGATTCTTAGAACCATACATAAGTATGTAGTTCAATTTTCTCCGTAGATACTTGAGGATGTTTTTAACGGTTGTCCAGTGATCTAATCTTGGATTCGACTGATATCTATTGACTATCCCCACTGCATAGTAGATGTCATGTCTAGTACATAGCATCGCATACATCAAACTACCTAAGGTAGATGCATAGGGGACCCGTCTCATATCCTCAACCTCTTGAGGTGTCTTAGGACACTGTTTCTTAGACAAAGTAACTCTGTGCGTAAAAGGCAATAGGCCCCTCTTGGAATTCTGCATCGAATACTTGACAAGCATCTTGTCAATAAACGACGTCTGAGACAGTGCTAGCATTTTGTTCTTTCGATCTCGAAAGATCTGAATACCAAGAACAAATTGAGCCTCTCCCAAATCTTTCATTTGGAATTGGATCGCTATTCAGTTCTTAACTGTAGTCAGTAAGCCTACATCATTCCCAATGAGTAGGATATCATTTATATACAACATTAGAAAAATTATTGAACTGTTGATGATCTTCTTGTAGATACAAGGCTCATCGACATTATGATCAAAGCCATAAGATTTGATCATAGTATCAAACCTATATTCCATGATTGAGATGCCCGTTTCAGTCCATAATGGACTGATTAAGCTTGCAAACATTTTGCTCTTGACCTTGGTCTATGAATCCTTCGGGTTGCACCCTATAAATGGTCTCCTTGAGATTGTCATTAAGAAAAGCAGTCTTGACATCCATTTTCCATATTTCATAGTCATAATATGGGGCAATGGATAAGAGGATTTGAATAGACTTCAGCATGACAACGGGCGAAAAAGTCTCGTCATAGTCGACTCCCTCTACCTGGGTATAACCTTTTGCCACTAGTCTAGCCTTGAAGGTTTGCATCTTCCCATCAGTTCCTCGTTTTCTCTTGTAGATCCATTTACAACCTATAGATTTAACCCCATTAGGTTGATCTATAAGATCCCATACTGAATTGAAGTACATAGACTTCATTTCGAGATCCATGGCTTTGATCCATTCATCTTTGTCAACATCCTCCATTGCCTTCTTGTAAGACAATGGATCCTCAACCTTACCATCAGCTACCATAGCTAGGATTTCAGTTAAACTCATATAGTGAATAGATGGGTTCGCAACCCTCCCACTACATCGAGGTTCCCTCAACACTTGAGGTGGACTTGACCTACTAGATGAACCTACTTCAATAACTCTTGTTGAGGTACCAGGCTCTTCAACAACTCTTGTTAAAGATTCAGTAGTTTCTTTGGAAAGCTCATTCAACACGATTTTGCTTCTAAGTCTATGCTTCTTATGTGGTCCTCCTCAAGACAAGTAGTATTTTTCGATACAAAATACTTTGTTTTCTTTAGAATCATAGAAATAACCACGTCGTTCCCTTGGGGTAGCCTACAAATAGGCATAACCTTGAACGTGGTTCCAATTTCTTAGGGTTGGCCTCAAGCACATGTGTTGGGCAGCCCTAGATTCTGAAATGATGTAAACTAGCTTTACGACCATTCCATAACTCCGTGTTTTGAAAACACTCTTAGAGGGAACACGATTCAGGATATAAGCTGCAGTCTCCACTGCATAACCTTAAAACGAGTCAGATAAGGAAGCGTAACTCATTATAGACCGAACCATGTCCATCAGGATTCGATTTCTCCTTTCTGATACACCATTCTACTGAGGTATACCAGGTGCTCAGAGTTGGGATACTATTCCATATTCTATCAAATAGTTCTGGAAAGTTGAGTTCAAAAACTCTCCACCTCGATCAGATCAAAGTGTTTTAATCATTATATTTAATTATTTCAACTTCAACCTTGAATTCTTTGAACTTTTCAAAAGACTCGAACTTCTGTTGCATTAAATAAACGTACCCATACCTCGAATGATCATGAGTGAAAGTGATGAAATATTCATAACCTCCCTTAGCTCTTACATTCATTGGACCAAAAAGGTCTGAATGCACTAATTCTAGAAGTTCTTTAGCCCTATGTCCTTTTCCAGTAAAAGGCATTTTAGTCATTTTGCCTTCAAAGCATGACTCACACACAAGTAAAGAATTTTCTTCTAACTCGCTTAGAAGTCCATTCTTCACCAACCTCTCAATCCTTTTGAGATTAACGTGTCATAATCGTAGGTGCCAAAGATGGGCATTTTCCTTAGGAGAAATTCTAAGTCGTTTATTTTGAGTTATGACGGTTTTAAACATCTCTATGTTATGAAGGGCATTTGTCGCTCGACACGTTCATCTCAGCCACATTGAAGTAGATCATCATGTTGAGAACGTGTTCCCAAACAGATGACCCCTCTTACATCCGTGAGTTAAAGATCTACTTGAGAGAGTCGTGCCTAAGTTGTACGGACGGTTGTCCGAACATTCCCCGTAGGGACTCCATGATCTCACGTGCAGTGACCATGGGCTCATGCTTCTTGGCGAAGACTTCGTTAAGGTTGGCCAAGATGTGCGATCGGACCTTCTCGTTCGTCCTTGTCCATCGCTCATATGCTTCCCAAACATTTCGAGGAGTAGTAGGAGCTGGAATGGGACGACACTCCTTCGTCGGGACGAATCAGAGATCATCGGTGATTAAAATCATGTTTATTATATTTTTTCAACTAGCATAGTTTTCACCAGTTAGTTTATTGACGACAAGTAAGCTCAGAGTCCCAGTAGTCATAATAAAATTGCTGGAACAGAACAAACTTAATTAAGTCTCCTTGCATTAAACCACTTTTAGAAAACCAATCATGTTTTAGCAAAATAGTATAATGTACCATAAGTTACATCTATTTTGCAATGATGCTTCAGTGAGGCAGGACAAAAGTCACTGTAGGGTGATCAAGTGCCCCTTCACTGAAATGAGACATTCTCAACCATTAGATAGAAACAACTCCTTGTAACTAAATCTAATAGTCACCATTGTTCAGTCTAGAATTTTTTAACATCCTTAACAATTCTGTGTAAGTGTAACCCCTAATTTTAGATCCTAGAGTCCCACCCTAATGAGTCAACCTTAGGGAAAAGCCGATTAGGACAAGAGACTAAAGCAACCCTATCCATTTATGGAGATCAAACAAAGAGTCATGCAAAATTGCCATCCTTTAGGGAGACACCCACGATGCCACGAGGTGATGCATGAAACTTTATCCAACCTAATGAGAGAGACCGAGGGATATGTTGTCACACGTCCCACTCCTACTTACTATGAACACTATCTCCATTGACCTTGGTATTGAACTACCCAAATGCCACCCTTAGGGGAACAACCATGGTGCCTCGAGGCCGATAATAGATCTCACGGTGTGAACTTTTAGGGAGAAATGTGTAGAGGTTAAAATGAAGTATCATATACTTAATTTTCCTCCCATTGAGTGTTCTACCTAGGGTTCATTAACGTAGAAAATCTGACTACTGATTTTATCTAAGTGATTTGTTTAATTTTCCAAAAAACAACACTTACTTTTGATGATTATACAACCTTGATTGAATTCTTATTAAACTCTTTAACAGACTTTCATCAAATTTGCATGTATGTAATAAATCTATCTAATTCACCTTTTCAGGTAGGTTCCCAAGTAGGGGTGTGGCGTTTCTATCGACTTAATTACCCAAGCCTAGCCAGGACCAACCTTAGACAAAAAGTCCCTTATAGATACATTTGTTACATATTTAATCTTTTATTAGGAATCAATTTAATCCTATTAAACCAATTTAAAAGTTTAAACTTCAATTTCTAATCTTATTATAAACGTGATTTTAGGTCTATTTCAATCAAAATTTAAAACACTTTTAAAAAAAGGATTAAAGCCTAAGGTTTGCATGCAACTCTTTATTATTGATTTTAATTCTAATTTCATTTATTATAATACTTATAAGAAATGTAACAATTAATACCAACTAACACTGCAAGCTAGACATACATAAGTTATTTATAACAATTATAAATTAACCTAAGGTAGTGTCATGCTTCATGCAATGTTCATTCATTACTGTTCACTTACTATCGTGAGATGCTTTAGGAGTGTATAAAGTAAAACAGATTGGAAGAATAAAGTCTAAGTGTTGCGTTCTACCTTGATGCGTTTAAATGAATGCAACGCATTGGGGCGTTAGTATTATGCACAGAAGGCACGCAACCCCTTATAATAACGTTCAAGTTTTCCTAGATTAAACCCAAGTATAAATCTAATCTAGGTTTCTGGCAAGTCTAGGGTCGATCACAGGGATTCAGTTTCACTAACACAGATTATGCGTTGTACTTGCAGTAGGAGGTTTTTTCTAAATAAATGTGAAAGATGTATTATTTACACTAACATGATATGTCTATGCAAGACAATACAAAAGAGTTGAGTGGAAAATGAAGGATAATGTGAAAATGGAATTTAAGTAGGTGGACGCGCCGGTTAAAGATAACTGCACACAATTGATGTAATGTGGATGAAATGGGATGAGTTGCTTATCTTTCTGTTCATGTGTTAGACATCATTCAACACTTCTCGATGCGAATAACATACAAGCCTATCTCTAGGGTGCATGCGTCTAACTTAGAATGCAAGAAACACCAGTAAGTCTATCTCTAGTTGTACTAGGCGTTCTACTTAATGCGGCTTAGCTATTCTTTCAAACAACTAAGTAAAGAAGTTTTCACCAAGTTGTCAAGTTGGTTTAGGCGTTGGAACAGAATTATGCATGAAGTACTAATGTGTTTAACAGAAGATAAACAATAGCAAAAGTGATGATCAAATATATGAATTTTATAAAGGATCAATGAGTCTTTACAAAGAACTATATTCAATCAAAATGAAATGAAAATGATATTAAGAGAGAAACTGAGTCAAGTCAAAGAATACAATCTCTTGTAGTTCTTTGGCTCAATCTTGTTATGTACAATCACTTTAAAGAGCCGAAGACAGAGTATATTTCTCAAGAATAACTTTCTCCACTCCCTGGCCGGCAGTGGTGGTGGTTTTCAGCTCCTTCGATCGTCTTACACCTCGGCACGACTTGTACAAACTAAAACTAAGTCTATAAATTTACAGAGAGTATGGAGCTTCTAATTCTCTGCCTTCTAATTTTGGAGGGTCTTCAAGTATTTATAGGCGTTGGTCTCGTTCACTTGGAGGATGGGCTGCAATTAAATCCATGCTTGGTCAGCATTAAACTCCATGTCCTGGTTGGCCGCCTGACCTCTGGAAGCTTTTTAGACGCCGCCTGCTGCTGGAAGCTTTTCAGACGCCGCCTATTGCAGATGCCCATGCTTTCAAGTGGTGATGTGACACAATCAGCCTGGAGCAATGAATCTTCTATCCGTTGAATTCCCTCTGACGCATGGCTCATGTGTTAGCGCGTTTCCTGTGGCACTTGTCTAATGCGTTATTGCCAGTTCTTGCGTTAAAATCCTATAAAGTAGTGTGTTAGCGCCGCGATTTTTAGTGATAAACTTCTTTTACATGAAATTGCTATTGTTTAAGTAAATCCATGCGTTTCTATTAAAAATGAGGAGAGTTTATCGTTAAAAACCCTAATTGTTCTAACTTAAGAGCAAAGATAACTTGTATTTTTACAAGTTATTAATTACCAATATATAACTTTTATATCAACAAGTAATGAAAGCTATAGCATATATTCCATACAAACATTCAACCTTATATTATAACATTTATAATATAAATGATGTATGGATATGCTATAATGCATGCATATATATACTATAACTCTTATATTATATGATGCATGAGCATGCTTAATGTAATTTAATCATGCATACTAATATATTATAACTCTTATAATATAAAATGATGCATGAAATTAAATGCATAATCTATGATAGGTTTTAAAACTATATGACATACATTATGACATATAAAATAAACATACATCACATGCATATTTAATTAAAGTTGATGGACCGGGATAAATAATTTCATTTCAAAACCGAAAATAAATGGCTAAACTATTACAAAATATGAGTCCACTGGTTCAGAACAAATGAACCGGATATTAAACCACTCGCCTTGAACCGCTCCACCAAGAACCCTTGTAGCTTGATCGTGTAGCAAATTTTTTTTATCGTTGAGTAACGAGGCGTCGAGTATAAACAACCGTGTATTAACGATCGCATAGCTTTTAACTATGAGATGAGCATGAAAGTCTACACGATCGTGCAGCGTGCATCGAGTATTGCATACCATGCGATCGTGTAGCTACTGACTATGTGATGAGCATGATAGTCTACACGATTGTTTAGCACGCAAGCCATGCGTCGAATATCATATACCGCACGATCGTCTACCCACCGAGCACCTATGCGATCATGCAGCCAACGCAACATGATCCTGTAGCAAACTCTATACGATCACGTGGCATTAGCTATGCGATCATTTAGCAGATGCTACACGATGCGACCACCGTCTTGTCTTCTCCATTGAAACGCATTACAACCTTTCTTTTGAAGCTTCACGAATGACTGAAAACTAAACGAATATAGACTCGATTGCAAGTTTAATGCCCAAAAACGCAGGGCCCTTACA
This sequence comes from Benincasa hispida, assembly GCF_027475165.1. Lineage (NCBI taxonomy): Eukaryota > Viridiplantae > Streptophyta > Magnoliopsida > Cucurbitales > Cucurbitaceae > Benincasa > Benincasa hispida. The sequence goes on along the minus strand of NC_143484.1, from coordinate 38,001,219 downwards.
AATTAACTTTTGAAATTCAAACAGAAAGCCATAAACAGAGACATTTATCCCGTAAACATCCATCAACAACCATCCACATACATTTGACATTTAAACACAATGCAGAACTTAAAACCCACCTTTACTATAAACGATTTCAATACAGAAATGGAATTTGGAATCAGAACGCAAACCTAGCTCTGATACCAACTGAAGGAACTCATTTTAAAGAGATCCTTGAGCAGAAGTGAGTCGTCCAAATTTCATTTTGATTGGAAAAAAAATTACAGCAAAGATACAATATATGCATATTCTTAAATAAATCACAATATGCTTTTATTAAGAAATAGAGTTCAAGAGATCATACCTCTGGAGAACATTTCTTTGTGTAAACCCCTCAAACTATTACGAACCTCAAACTCAACAATCTTGAAGACTTTCTTCAAGAACTTCACGAACCAAAACAAGACACAACCACCAGAAACCTTTGGTATACTCAGGGTGAGAGTCCAGAAGTTATGGGCTCTGACTATTTTGGTAAGGAGGGAGTTTTAATTTGGAGGAGGAAGAAGATTGAAGAAAAACACAAAACATTTTCGCTCTCTATCGTATAGCAAAATGGCCGTCAATCGTGTAGTTAGTGTACCGTGTGGAAGAAAAGAAAAACTATTTTTCATTTATTCCAAATTGCCACAAAAACTAATTAACCACCCATTAAGGTGGTTGGAGAGAAATTAGGAAAAATAATAAAATAAATATGAATAAATATGATAACTAACTTATCATATGTTATTTATATTAAACTATATGTTATATCGAGTATAACAAATAATCTATAGTTTTCATATTGTATCATATACAATATAAACCATAGTTCATTTTCTCTATTTTATGACATTTAATATAAATCATATTTATATTAAATTTAACAACTATTTGAATCTCATTCAAATATTTATTTATCAAATTAAACATTAATGTATTAAATATATTATTAACAATTATATCATATATAATTGAATCAATTTAAGTATATCATATATAATTAAATTCCCTCTTATTAATTTGAACAATTCAAAATAACCCAAAAACTGATTATCAACTAAATCATCTTGAGCTACAAGGGGACCTTATGGACCTGTAGCTTGAAACTCCAACGGTACGTGAATAATTAATTAAATTATTGAATTACATTATCCACCATCCGTTAACTGCAAGGCACTCCACTAAAGACCGACAGCTGTACTCTTCGCACTACAAATATATTTCCGTGTCCATTGATATATTTCCGTGTCCATTGGATATAACCAATCAACAGTATGATGGCCCTTCACAGATTGCTCGTAAGTACAGCTAAGTCAAATTACCATTTTCACCTGTAGTTATCTCTAACTCCTTAAGTACCATTGGTCCTTCTAATGAACAATAAATCATAGTCTCACTATGACTAAATCCCTTTAGGGGTTGGGAGAAGGTGTGGCACCGCATTGTTCAAGACTCGGAATTAGCCCTTAAGGGAGCAATTTATTTACTTATCCCTGCTTCGGGAAAGGAGTGAATTCCATCTTGTGTAGCTGTGTTCCCAACTCCCTAATCAGACGAATTCCCAAAATGGTAGGTTTGTTGAGTCGGCGATCTGGCCACTTTCACCCATACAAATCAAATGACCGCCCTCATAGGCAGGAGTTCATAACTTACTCAGGATTAAGGTCATGTTACCTATGGTCATCCTGGTAAAATGAAAGTCTCTATTATGAACTGTGTTATATAACGGGACTAAACATTTCGTGATCCTGTCTTATACAAACTCCTTTGTATAGAATATCCTCGCTCGCATGTCTAATACATGAATGATTAAGATCAGATCATTTGTTGCACTTTATAACATTTGTAACACCTACAAAGCGGGCCATACTCGTAGTGTCATCGGGTTAAGGTATCCAACCTTATCTATATACTATAGACCATTTAGATTATCACTTAAACATGATCTACCTATATGTCTCCACATACATGTTTAAGTTACAACGATAACTTTAGATGTTAGTTTATTGGCTTATGGTTAATGCAACTAAAATATCGAATATTTTATAGACAAAGTGAATAAAATATCATATATTATTAATTACAAAAAAGTTTGCTCATACGAGATTTACAAACTATAGGACCATACGAGATTTAGGGCATCAACCCCAACAATAACAACAATTTTGAACTGATTTTAAATAATGTGGAGTTATAATCAGTTACCGATTTGAAATATTGTAGCTTTAAGTGCATCAACTCACAACGAGCTTTAGGAAGAATAACTGTTTTTTTTTTTTATGATAATTCATTTCTTTCAATTTTTTCCACAAGATACGGGGATCTTTTATTGTAAGATACTCTATTTTCAATTCCTCGTGGAGATGATGATGAAGAAAAATCATACTTTTGCTTTGCCATGACTTAATGTCGTATTTCTTTCTTTAATAGTCTTCCAAGATTCATAATTTAGGTGGATTTCGGCATCAAGTAACCATGACAAATAATTATTATCGTTAATATCAAAGGCGCCAAATTATAATTTTGTGAGATTTATTATGGCAACACTATCATAAAATATTGTACTTATGTTAAAAATTTAATAAATATTGAACATACAAAATAACATTAAATTTATTAATTATAACGAAGAGGAAAAAAACCGACAAACCTTTAGGGCCCACCTTTAGCAGAGAAAACAACAGGAGTTCGTGTTGATGATGTGTTGTGAAATTGAGGAGCACGACGAAGACATGATATAGATAAAATATAATATAATAATATTAAATATAAAAAATATAAAATAAAATAAAATAACTAAAAACATAAAATAACTAAAATTATAAAATTAGATAATATGAAAATAAGTGGAATTTTGAAGTGGAATTCTCACCAATATATGTGTGATTTACATGAACACCAAATATGAAGGGTGACAAATGTTTTTTGAGACACTAAGCAATTGACATCTATTTATTATTATAATATTCATAATAAAAACCAAATAATTATGAAATAGGACATCAATTTTTTATTTATTTATTTGTGATAAACATAAAAAATTATAATATAAAAAATCAAATAATTATGATATAGATTATATATATATTAAAAATTAAACCAACCTATCTTATCGATCGACAACTCAATAAGTTGTGTAAAAAACAAAATCAAAAGCCTAATCGAACCAAAATGAGTTTATTCAAACTTCAAAATTAGTGGTTAGATTACTCGCCCACATTAAAAAAAAAAAAAAATAGTCGAACAGAAATTATGGTTTTTTAATTTTTTTTTTTAAATATATATATCTTTTACTTTTGCCTTCCTCCATCAAAACTTTCATACACCCCCTCCCTTCTATTAACAGCCACAGCCCGCCGCCATCAGTCGTCGTTCCTGCCCGACGCCGTCAACCCGAGCCTTAATTATTTTCACACGGCGCACGGCGTAGTCTCTTCCCCGTTCAGCGCCGCTTCCGCCGTCTTTATCCAGGGCGATGGAAGCCCGATTCAAGCTAGTAACAGATCTAATCTGGGCTTATTTGGCAAAGGCCCAAATTTGTTTCAAAGAGTATTTTGTTTCGGCCCGATACGAAATTTAGACAGCTCCGAGATGCTTCTCTCTCTCTCTAACATTTCTCTTCTTTGTCTCTCTCTGCACCTCCGCGTCTTTGAATGAGATTTTCCGATCGGGTGAGTTATTGTTTAGTTTCAATCTCTTCTATTGTTGTTCATCAAGAAGACCAGTTTGGCGTAGCATGGTAAATATATTTGCTCTTCTTGTTTATTTATTGCTTTGTTTTTGCTTTTCTGTTTTGTTCCAGAGGCATAATGAATTTTGGTTGTTGTTTTAATTGTGCTTCTATCTTGTTATCCATGTATGAATTATGTTATTGTTTCGGATTTCCCTCGTTTTGATGGCGACCAAACGAATGGTGGAATTGGGTAACTCCAATTATATATAGATACTAGAGATAGTTGAAGTGAATTTCCTTTTAGGGCTGTGGGTCATTGTTTTTGGAAGTCTCGGTTCCGTGGCTGTTTTTACACCGGCGGTAGGTCTTGGTGTCGGAGGCTGGTAGTGTAGCGCCGTCGTGGGTATCAGTTCATTGTAGGTTTTGAAGCGGCATAAGTCATTGTTTTAGGGGGCAGTTTCACTGTTTTGAAGTGCAGCAGCGCTGGTGTGTGGGTCTTGGTTTAAAGAGCGTATGCACATCGTGGGTTTCTCTCATTTATGCAATGAAGGGTGACCTTGAGGTTGATCAATCGGTAGAGATTGTGGGCATATTTCAAGCGAGTTGATTTCTATTCTGCTGGTGTTGTGGAATTGATTTATTCCTTTGTAACTTGTATTTCGTGACTTGATTCTCTTAGTTAACATCTCATAAGCTGGTTCTCAAACTGGATGTGGACAGAAAGGTTGATCTACTATAGATCGCAGTGTTCTTATTCTTTCTCTGTTTATTTGTTGCTGGGAATTTGCGGTATGTTTTGGGCATTTTAGACTTCCGTTTTTACATAGCTGGCAAAAATATGCTTTGAGGATTGGAGTATAAAAAATAATCATTATCTCATTAGTCAGGGGCCTTATGATGGCTGCTTCAGCTTGGGTAATTGCATCTTAACTACCTAGCCCCTAAAAAACTACGGGAATCTGTTGAACCGTCAGAGCTTGGTGGGCTGCTCGTAGGTTCGGGTGGTGTGATAGGTGGGGTGGCAGTAGGGGTATGCGGTGAACCGGGTGAAGATACAATGATGGGTGATGATGGTTGGGCGGTATGACTGGTTTGGCCCCCTTTTAGAGGGAAAAATTGTGGCTAAGGGTTGAATTGAGAGGGGAGCCAATGGACGCATGGCTGGTGATGGAGCAGTGCGGAGGTGCTCCGAGACTTGGTCATGCATTGAGATTAGAGGGGTAATGGTTGAGATGGTTGGTGGTGAGGTAGGTTTTCTATAGGGTCACGCGACAAATGTTGAGGTAGGGTGTTTAGACGCATACTGACGCGTCGACTTGATTGGGGTAGAGGGTTTTGTTCTAGTGGAAGCTTGGGGTTTTGGAGGGGTTTTGAGAGATGATAAAGCCCGAGTGTTGGTTGTTGCCAGAGCAGGTTTTGTGGCAGATTTAGGTTGAGACATTCTCCAAGAAGCGGAAGACGAATCGCCTTGCTGCCTGGCTGGGATAGAAGGCTTCGACACAGGGGGAGGGGAAGAGGATGGCGACAAAGAAACAGACGAAGAGGATAATGAGCTTACCGACGAGTCTTCGGCGAAGCTCAGGGACAGGTTTTGGCTATCAAAAGCGTCCAACATTGTGATTTTGCGAGCGAGAGAGATAAACGGAGTGGCTGCTTAGTCGGACGATGAGGGCTGAAAGGTTTCTTTAAAACTGAAGGCTCGGGGAAGAAGAAGGAGAGGAGGGGAAAAAGGGTTTCTGAACCCTTTTATAGCCCAACGTAGGAGAGAGATGAGGGGACACGCTCTGATGTGTGTCAGATGAATGGGATGTTGGGGCTGCCCGTTAAATGCAGATGTGAAGAGATGTGTCTTGGGCTTCCAAACACTTGAGTGGTTCATCCCTCCTAACTCCCCCCCCCCCCGAAGAGCGTCTTTTTGTCTTCTAACCCATGACGATGGAACGTGGGCTTGAAAAATACAGACTTGCACGTCAAGGGCAGAGGAAAACAACCCCCTGAGAGAATTAGAAGAAGAAGTCAGGGAACTAGAGCGTGAGGCAAAGCGTTATGAAGCCGGAAAAGGCAAGGCGACAGCTGCGTCACCAAGGCAAGTTAAGGGAAGGAAGCGCCAATTCAACGACATATTGACGGAGAAGAGATTCTTCCCAGAATGGAGTCCATTGCCCGCATATATAACAAATATAGTCGACACAATGGGCTGGCTCAACTATGTGTTGGCCCTTCAAGAATCTGGCCTAGCCTTGTCTGCCGCTTCTATGGTAGTGAGTTTGATGAGAAGAAGGATGTGACTCTTGTAGACGACACTTTAGTGCGCTTTTTTTCTAGCAAAATCAATGAGGTGCTCAATGCAACTAATAATCCGGACGCAGAAGGCAATCGCATCTTGGAACAGCTAACTCTAGATCACTTAGAAGATGCATTAAGAACAGTGGCCAAGCCTGGAAGCACATAGCAAATCTCAAGAACGGGTGTTATGATACTGACTTCCAGAAATCTTATACCAAATGCGAACCTATGGCTATACTTGCTAAAAAAAACCATATCATGCCTATAATGCATGATGAGACGGTTTCCAGAGAATGCGTCTTGGCCATCTATTGTATTGTGCAACGCATTCCCCTTAATATTGGAAAAATAATAGTGGACCAGATCAAGACTGTCAAGGGGAAGCCACGCGGCCAACTATACTTCCCGTGGCTTATTTGTGCATTGTGTGAACGCGCGGGCATCCCTCTGGAGGATGACTATGAAGAGGTTGATGGTCACGTGGACATTAAGTTGATTAGACATTTGCTCCGTGGCTCGCCCAACCAACCTGCCTTACCTCCTAAAACCACGACAGCAAGACCTCAATCCTCTAAATGTGCGATAAATAGAAGACGCTTCCAAGAAGTTGAACACAGCAATGATGCTTCCATGAATGAACAAGAATCCGATGTGGAGCTAATGTTGGAGCACGAAGAAGCTTGCCATGACTTGAATTTGCCTCTCCCTCCCTTGACTTTGCCCTCACCAGTCGATGAACCACTTGATCCAACACATTAAACTGACATGAATGAAGATCAAGTTGGTGAGACCCACAACCTCTACCCTTCTCCCTTAAGATCCCTAACTTTGCCCTCCTTCATCCCTCCATCCACCGTTTATGAACCAACTGGGTTAGGAACAAGCAACACACAACATTCAGAAGATCCAGTTGGGGGAAACGCATGAGACCCAAGTCTCACCTTCAGCGTATACCAACATGGATGAGCTAAAAGAGTTCATCCGAGATCAAATTAGACTGCTAGCCACGTCCACGGAAGCGCTCTATATGCAGATGGCAACTTTGCAGTGCCAAAATGTGGTATTAAGGGATTATATGCGCTAGCAAACGCAGAGAATTCAAGACCAGTTCAACTTTACAACTCAGTATATTAACCAAGTCCTAATGGGGATGTTTGTCTTGCCCCCTCTGCCTGCCCACCTGGTTAATACCTTGCGTTTCATGGATGAAGACCCTACACCTGAACGTAGGGATGACGCGCCAGCTCAATAGGAATTTGGGGGTGTTGGTCGTGTCTTGTGAATTTAATTAATCTTTTGTAAGAGTTAGTTTTGTATGTGTGATTCCAATGCATTCTCTTTTAAGTATTGAATGAAACATTTTCATTTTCATCCTTGCGTTTGTCCTATGTATGCTTTTCTTGATTCCTTGATTGTCTTCTTATCTTATGCTCTAAATTGATACCTCGATGATATTATTAATGTAAAACCTATAAGTCTAGAGTTAGGCGTTAGAGATCAAGTCTAGAACTTTTCTAAAAAAATCAAACGCCTATGTTTTATCTCCGACACATGCAAGCCTCAACTCAAACCTCCTCTTGAAAATCTCAAAGCATTTTTGTAATTCTCTTTCAGCAATGAGGACCTTGCTGATCTCCAAAATTTGGGGGTGGGGGAGCTCCGAGTTGATGCATTCCCATAAAAAAAAAAAAAATTATTGGACGTAATAAGCAAACTCCTTTGTTAGACAAGAGCTAAGACTGGGAATGACATTTAGCCGTAGTTGGATGCTCGCATGACACCCGTGGGGGCTAGCCAAAACGAAGTTAAGTATCCAAGACCTGCATATCCCAACTCCACTATCTAAGCTTAAGAAAAACTCGGTCATCTTGAAACGCATAAATGCTTAGATATGAGTTCAGTTGTGAAGGGCACTCACCTGTGGTTGGATGCTTGCATGACACACGTGGGGGCAAGCCAAAACGAAGGTGGGTTACCTGAATCAATGCATGGGTGGTCCTGAAAAACAACTCGCAAATTCTTTTTAAAAATCTTTTCTTTTACAAGAGTAGCATCTAACGCATTACTAGTTTAGAAAGATGAGAATGTTTTGGGAAACAAAAGGACATGCTGCATTCGAGAATAAGACACGGTTTTTTAATTTTTATTTTATTTTATTTTTTTTAGAGAAGGAACAAACCTGTAATTTTTCAAATGGCAACCTTAGAATACTTATAAGTTAGCATGATGAGATGTGAAGCCAACACATTAAGATGATGGAGATATGATAAGGAATTATTTTAGGAATACTCGAGGACGAGCATTGTTCAAAATTTGAGGGTGTGATAACTTGTAGAAATACAAGTTATCGTCTCTCAAAGGTTGGAACAATTATTAATGATAAAAGCACATTTGTCTTAAAGGAAAACACATGGAATTCCTCAAACACCACGAGCCTTTACAAAAACATACTTTTTGATATTATAACTGCTTCACTAACGCATCTTATCGCACTATTTCAAGAAAATTCGCTAAGTTTCGTAGGCTAAGCTAACGCAAAGACATGCGTCTGAAGTTGGCCAACGCAGAGAAGGTACATTGGTTCGTGTTGTTCCTGTCCAATCACCACTTGCAAGTATGGGTATCTGGCTGTCGGCGTCTAGCAGCTGAACAGGCAGGCGGCTGACCAGGGCATGGAAATTAATACTGTCTTATCACAAGTTGCTGAGAAAAATGCCTATAAATAAGCAACCAAAGAAGGGAATTATTAAAATAGGAAAGCTTTAGAACTTAGATCATAGTTACTTTGCTGCTGCAAGAAGGACATAGGAGGGAAAGAACCATTGTCATTGTCGATCAAAGAGAATTGTAGAAGACGAAGCTCGAAAGAGAATTCTTTTCATTTCTTCACCAAGTTGGTTGTACACGCATTTGGATTAAGCCAAAGAGGACAAGAGATTGAACTCTGCAGCTTGACTCCTTTCTTTTTCTCACTTCATTTCCATTTTCCATCTCATGCGATTAAGTGTTATCATTGTAAAGATAGTTTCGTTATTTTTTAAATCGTGCATTTGATCCATCACTTTAACCTCTGCTTACATTCTATTGTGTGATAGACGCGTTTATGACTTGTTGCATGCTTAATTTTCAAAGCTTTAATCATTTTGATCATTTGGTTAAAGTTATAACTCAGTTAAAACTATTCGAGAGAATAGGATAACTAGAAATGCATTGAGTCAGAACATAGTAGGTTTAGAGATAAAAATACTTGTGTTTCACTGCTTTTTGTAACCAATGCATGCACCCTAAAAATAGGAGCATATGTAGCATTCACATTGAGAAATGTTGAATAATAAGATTAGAGAAATAGAAACCTAACGCAACTACATACATTTGGTTTGTAAACAAGCATCTCTGTCATCTTCATTTTTTACCCATACTCCTGCACACGTGTTCATCTTACTTGGATCAACGCATACCCCTAGCACTTAGCACCATTCATTCATTAAGCCTTGTGTTTCACTTGAACTCGTGTCTTCTTGTATGCATGCAGTAACATTAGTGTAGTTAAACTTCTCCCCCATTTATTTAGAACCCTTCTGCAACTGTCGCAATGCAAGGTCTGCGTTAGTCTAGCATAAATCTCTGTGTTCGATCGTGGACTTACCAGGAACCTGAATTAGATTTATACTTGAATTTGACTCAGGAAAAGCTTGTACGCATTATAGAAAGTGTAACGCAACACATCAATGCATCATCCAATCTTCTCACCTAGAGAAGTGATTCATCGTCATTATGAATCTCTGCGTACATTCTAAATACACTCTCTCTTATATTAAACATCACAAATCCATATGTAAAGGTTGATCAGACTCAATATTGGTGTATATAGTACAACGGACATTATATATGCCTGTAAGGCCACAAGTTATTTACACCTACAAAAGAAGGGGTACAAAGGGAAATGAACAACTAACCGAAGAAGCAAAGGAAGAGAATGTTGGAGAAAAAGGATAGGGGGACCACAAGGCCGTTATAAAGGACAACAGAGGTACAGGAGAAGAGCAGAGAAGAATGTGGTGAAAGCTGTGTAGGCTTTTGAGAGGAGAGAAATTCCCCAGCTCGCTCTAAGGTGCTGGGGAGTCCTTTTGTTTTCTTCTTTTAAGTTAGCAGCCGAGGAGGTTAGGGAAGAGTGTTGGTGTATTTTGGGGAGTGTTTTTCTAGGGAGGTTGTTAAGTGTTCGAGAGAGACTTGAAGGAGAAGTTTATATATAAATAAAGAGCATTCTGATTGCCTTGTTCTTCATTCCTCTATTTTCTTTTTGTTTTCTTTCGTTTGGTTGGTTGTTTCTCAGTGCAGGGTAGCAAGAAGCTTACAAGTGGTATCAGAGCCGCTTCATCTTTGGGCGAACGCGTGCGATGGCTTAGAAACAAATAGAAGAAAGGATGAAAAAAAACGAGAGGGGGGAAGTCTCTGAAATGAAGGAAATGTTGTTGGGGCTTTGCAAAAATATAGAGAAACTGATAGAGGAAATGAGGGAGAGTAATGCTGCTCGGAAGGCTGAAGAGTCAGGCGCATCTGATGGTCGACGGATGAAAATGAAGGGGAAGGTTGATGAGGCCGATTCAACTCCCAGCAATGGAGGAGGAGGAGCCAACAAGAGCAAGTACAAAAGGTTAGAAATACCTATTTTCGCAGGAGAAAACCCGGAATCGTGGGTGTACAGGGCCGAACATTACCTTGAAATCCACGAGTTGTCCGATCAAGAGAAGGTGAAGGTAGCGGTCATTAGTTTTGGGCCGGATGAAGTCGATTGGTTCCGATGGAGCCACAATTGGAGACCCATCAGTACTTGGGAGGAGCTGAAAAGAAGAATGTTCGAGTATTATAGACCTACCGGAGAAGGGAGTTTAGGTGCGAGGTTGTTGAGGATAAAGCAGGACAGTTCATATTCAGACTATGTGAAGAAGTTCGTGACTTATTCGACACCCCTACCCGATTTGGTCGAAGATGTTCTCAAGGATGCTTTCATAAATGGGCTGGAACCAACATTGAGGGCCGAGGTCATTAGTAGAAAACCGAATACATTGGAGGAAGGTATGCACAAAGCCTAGTTGGTGAGCAATAGAAACATGGCCCTGAAGTTGGCCTTATCCGATCTGGGGGTAGTTGGGCCTGGCAAATAGGAAGCCCACATGAAGGAGAGTCTGACGATTGAAAGGAAGAGCGGGAAGATCGTGGAAGCACAGGCGACCAAACGAATCACATTACTTATGAAGAATAACTTCATAAAGAAGGATCCACCCACGAAACGCCTCTCCGATGGTGAGTTTCGAGAACGATTGGACAAGGGACTCTACTTCAGGTGTAATGAGAAATATGCACCGGGGCATCGATGTAAGACTAAGGAAAACCGCGAGTTGATGCTATTTATCGCCAACGAAAGAGAAGAGGCAATTGGAGAAGAGGAGGAAGGGGAAAAGTTAAGGGGAGAAGAAGATCTTGAGACAGAAGAAACCGTAGAGATAGCCTTGAGGTCAATGTGCGGCCTATCTGCCCGAGGTACGATGAAGTTGAAAGGGAAGATAAAGGGGAAAGAAGTAGTAGTGTTGATTGACCGTGGAGCAACACAACTTCGTGCATCATAGAATAGTGGAGGAGTTGGAGTTACTAATGAATAAGAAGAATTTCTCAATGGTGATCGCAATGGCGCGGCTATACGAGGGGAAGGAGTATGCAGAGCAACAGAATTGAGGCTCCCCAACTTGAATGTAAAGGCGGATTTCTTAGCGATCGATTTGGGACAGATGGATGTGGTGTTAGGAATGCCTTGATTATGCACAACTGGTTTTATGGGGGTTCATTGGCCATCACTGACCATGTCTTTCTTGGTAGGGGAATCGCACGTCATGTTGAAGGGTGATCCGTCCTTGACCAAAGCAGAGGTTTCATCTCAATGTGCTAACAAAGTCATGGGAGGAGGAAGACCAGGGATTTCTGGTAGAATTCCAGAACTATGAATTTGATAGTGAGGGAGGAAACGAGGAGAATGGCATGCCCAACGAGTATGGGGAGCTTCCTGTCATGATCCGAGCCCTGTTGGAGCAAAATGTGGACGTATTTGAAGAACTCACAACACTTCCTCCTAGGAGAGCTGTGGACCATCACATTCTGATGAGTGTCGGCCAAAAACCAATCAATGTGAGACCCAACAAGTATGGTCACAACCAAAAAGAAGAGATTGAGAAATTGGTGGAAGAGATGCTCAAGGCCGGAATTATTCGACCAAGTCACAGCCCCTACTCCAACCCTGTCCTATTAGTAAAGAAGAAAGATGGTGGGTGGAGATTCTGTGTCGACTATCGGAAGCTAAATCAAGCAACTGTGGCTGACAAGTTCCCTATACCTGTAATTGAAGAGTTGTTAGATGAACTGCATGGATCGACAGTCTATTCCAAGCTTGATTTGAGGTTGGGTTACCATCAGATCAGAATGAATGAAGGGGACATTGAGAAGACAACCTTCAGGACTCATGAAGGACACTATGAATTCCTTTTGATGCCGTTCAGACTCACAAATGCGACAACCACCTTCAACCAGGTTTTTTGACCTTTCCTTCGAAATTTGTACTAGTTTTCTTTGACGATACATTGGTGTACAGCCCGGACATATCAACACACGAGACACATTTGGGAGTAGTATTCAATGTTCTTAGAGATCATAGGCTGTATGCAAATCAGAAGTGTACATTCTGCCAAACCAGGATCCAATACTTAGGCCACTGGATATCAGCCAAGAGGGTAGAAGTAGATGATGGAAAGGTCAAAGTGATGAGAGAATGGCCACAACCACAAAATGTATCTGAATTAAGGGGATTCCTAGGACTTACAGGGTATTATAGGAGGTTTGTTTAGGGGTATGGAAGTATCGCAGCTCCACTTACCAAACTTTTTTTAGAAGAATTCGTTCAAATGGAATGAAGAAGCCAATCAGGCTTTCGAAAAATTGAAGTAGGCCATGGTGACAGCCCCAGTCCTGGCTCTTCCTGACTTCTCCAAGGGCTTTGTGATAGAAACCGACGCATCGGGAATTGGGTTAGGTGTTGTATTATCACAAGACTCGAAGCCTATAGCCTACTTCAGTCAGGAATTATCAACGAGAGCTCAAGCCAAGTCCATTTATGAGAAGGAGTTGATGGCAGTTGTCCTAGCAGTGCAGAAATGGAGACATTACCTGTTGGGGAGTAAGTTCACGGTGATTTTTGACCAAAAAGCATTAAAGTTCCTGATTGAGCAACGAGAAGTGCAACCTCAATTTCAACGTTGGCTAACAAAATTGCTTGGATACGACTTTGAGATCCTATATCAACTAGGCTTGCAAAACAAGGGAGCAGATGCTTTATCAAAGGTGCCAGCTCGGGTGGAGTTGAATGTCTTATCAGCCCCAACCATAATAGACATTGAAGTAGTCTTGAAGGAGGTTGAGGAAGACGAGGAGCTCCAGAAGATCATCACCATTCTGAAGGACAATCTAGAAGGAAAACCGAAGTATAGATGGCAACATGACAGGTTAACCTATAAAGACAGATTGGTGCTCTCCCGAAGGTCTAGTCTAATCCCTTCACTACTTCATACATTCTATGACTCAGTGCTAGGGGGGCATTCCAGATTCTTGAGGATCTATAAAAGAATGAGTGGGGAACTATATTGGCAAGGAATGAAGATTGATGTGAAGAAATATGTGGAAGGCTGCGAGATATGTCAAAGGAACAAATATGAGACTCTAACGCCGGCTGGTTTGCTACAACCCCTCCCTATTCCCTACCTGATTTTGGAGGATTAGAGCATGGATTTCGTGGAAGGTTTACCAAAGGCAGAGGGCTTTGATGCCATAATGGTAGTAGTAGATCGCTTGAGCAAGTATGCACATTTCATGCCCCTCAAACACCCTTTCTCGGCCAAGCAAGTAGCTAACATATTCGTCCAAGAAGTAGTACGACACCATGGAGTCCCCTTATCAATCTTGATCGACATAGATAAGATATTTTTGAGTAACTTCTGGAAGGAGATGTTCACTACCATGGGGACTAAATTGAAAAGGAGTACTTCGTTCCATCCTCAAACGAATGGGCAAACTGAGAGGGTGAATCGCTGCCTAGAGACCTACCTACATTGTTTTTGTAATGAACAACAAGGAAATGGAACAAATGGATAGCGTGGTCTGAATTGTGGTACAACACGACCTTCCACGTCTCTATCAAGACAACCCCGTACTAGGCAGTCTATGGTAGGCCTCTCCCACCCTTGGTCACGTATGGAGATAGGAGAACCTTCAACAATGCGGTGGAACAACAGTTACAAGAACGTGATCTGGCTCTCAGTGCACTGGAGGAAAATTTGGCCATTGCTCAAAACTAGATGAAAAAGTAGGCGGATAAACATAGAAGAGAGAGAATTTTTGAAGTTGGAGAAGAAGTTTACTTGAAATTACGATCATATAGTCAGAAATCATTGGCAAGGAGGAGTGAGAAGCTGGCACCGAGGTTCTATGGTCCTTGCAGGCTAATTGAACGAGTGGGGGAAGTTTAATACAAATTAGCCTTGCCAGCCGAAGCCGAAGTACACAATTTGTTCCATATATCGCAAGAAATTAGGACAAGGCCATCAAGTACAACAACATCCACCCATTTTGATCGAGGAATTTGAGTTGCAACCCCGGAGACTGTATTGGGAGGAAGATGGAATGGAGATCTAGCTACAAATGAATGGCTGGTCAAATGGAAGGGATGTCGGACAATGAAGCCACCTGGGAAGATGTTCGGGCCATGAACCAACAATTTCCACGTTTCAACCTTGAGGACAAGGTTCTTTTCGAGAAGGGAGGTATTGTAAGGCCACAAGTTATTTACACCTACAAAAGAAGGGGTAAAAAGGGAAATGAACAACTAACCAAAGAAGCAAAGGAAGAGAATGTTGGAGAAAAAGGAGAGGGGGACCACAAGGCCGTTATAAAGGACAACGGAGGTACAGGAGAAGAGCAGAGAAGAATGTGGTGAAAGCTGTGTAGGCTTTTGAGAGGAGAGAAATACCCGGCTCTCTCTAAGATGTTGAGGAGTCCTTTTGTTTTCTTCTTTTAGGTCAGCAGCCGAGGAGGTTAGGGAAGAGTGTTGTGTTGGTGTATTTTGGGGAGTGTTTTTCCAGGGAGGTTGTTAAGTATTTGAGAGAGACTTGAAGGAGAAGTTTATGTATAAATAAAGAGCATTCTGATTGCCTTGTTCTTCATTCATCTATTTTCTTTCTGTTTTCTTTCGTTTGGTTGGTTGTTTCTCAGTGCAGGGTAGCAAGAAGCTTACACTGCCATTCTGGAAAAGGATGATAAGTCTTACAAATAACAAGTGAATTTTGTTTTGTTTGGAAATACGTTCTATTCTCTACCACTTTAATATTGCAAGTGCGACCATTATCATTTTTCTCATGTTCATTAAATTCAGGTTTTTCTATAGTTTGCACAATGACCAGCACTGAGGCAGGAATAGGTCAGTCTACAGAACCAAAGAAGATTGCCTCTGTTAACAATGCAACTCGGGCATCTCCATCCATGTTTAGAAGATGGGGCAGAAGACACCCATTTATCAGATATGGACTTCCAATGATCTCTCTCACGGTGCTTGGGGCAGTTGGTCTTGGTCATCTCTTGCAAGGGAGGTTAGTGGTTGCTGGTACTGTTTGAAGTTTTAAGATTCAAAGTGATTGTGCTGTCTTCTTTAGGAGTTCGGTTTAATTTACTATATCTTGTTTTCGAAATGGAAAAATATCTTTCCTCAGGATTGTGACGGCTCGATGTAGATTATCGAAACACTTGTTTTATACGAAAGAATGACATTGATTGCTAAAACCATTGATTCTCATAAAATGGACACCTTGCAATATGTTATTGTTGCAAGGACATGGGAACGGGTCTGGACTTTGCCTTGGAAGTGTTCATTGAGTCCATGGGATTGAGATTTGTGAACTGAGGCTAAAATGCTTTGAGAAGGGAAATTTTTTATAGAACCCGAATATATTTTTTGATAAACCAAGTGTTTGAGTTATTTGGACCCTTCCAATCTTGAAAATACTCTCAAACCCTACTTCATTATCCAAAATGTTGCCTATTGTCTCTATTTCCCGCCCCCTATTTATAACCAACAAGCCTAACAAAGTCTCTAACTAATCACTGATATATCCTTATAATATCCCAATTAGCATACCTATCAATTTAATGTACGGTCCTTCAACTTTATATTATCTACCGTATGGCCTACCTTACTATGAGACTACTTAGGGGTATATGGGTAAGATTAGCATGATGTTAGTGAGGGGTATTATGGATAATTAACTAGTGGCGTGTTGGCTATGGGAGTTATGGACTTTAGAGGGAGTGTGGATCATTTTGGTGAGAGTTTTGATTGTGGAACTTTGGGAGAGAGATACCCCTCTCGAAAAGCTATCGGTACATTTGTAATTTCTCTTGGTATTGCAATATATTCTTATCCTTGTGTTCTTTGTGTTTATTTTAGTTTTTTTTTTTTTTTGTTAGGAGGTATCCTAACACTTTCACAAGGATTTCCTGTACATCAATACCTTTCGTAGTGCTCTCCTTCATATCTTAGAATAGATTGTTAATAAACAGGAAAATACTTCCTCTCAGCTATCTGCACAGTAGTAAAAGTGTGAGTCATAGGTTGTTAGAAAATAATTTTCAAGACCATATTAGTTGTAATGTCTCCATAGTTCTATGTTTGTTTTTTTATGTCGTCTTATATGATGTTAGATCATCATTTTCTTATTTTCTACTTGATATTCTTTTAAAACACTTGTCGAATTCACGTTGTAGTTCAGTAAAGATATTGCGAAGGTAAGAGATGATCAAGAATGGGAGATCACCGAGATGAGAAAAGCCCTATCAAGAACAGGACCTATTGATGCGTATAAGCCAAAAAATATATCTTTAGAAGAAGAACTGAGGGTATTATTACTCTTTCTTGTTGCAATTCATTTGTTATTATCTGCAGTTTCACTATAAACAACGTGATTGTTAATGATTTTCAGGCTTTACAAGAGAAGGTAGACATTAACAACTACGAGTACAAGAGAATTCCAAAGCCTACTGACCAAACCTCCTAAAATTTTGCCCTCCAAATTGCATACAAAACTTGCTCAGGTATTTTGTTTCCCCACTTGTGATGCAACCTAGATTAAATTTCCAGAGAGAATATATGGAATCAATGTCAAGCTAGTAATTCCTTCTGAAAATTATGCCAGTAAACATCATTTTCAAAAGAATGTTCACCGTTTAATTTAGTTTCAGCTTTTTGAATTTGTTGATCTTTATATTATCTCTAGGTATTTTAGGTGATATTTGGGAATAATTTTGAAATGGTTAAAATCACTTTTTGTTAGATTCAAAATCACTCTCAAACACGTTTTTCGTGATTGAAAATCAATGGTTGATTTCGGATGATTAATAACATATTTTCAAATAATTTTAACAATTTCAAAATCATATCCAAAACATATTGAAAGTGTCATGAAAAGTGAACTAAATTTGGATTTTATTTAACATTTGTCCCCCTTTTTTCCTTTTGCTTTTTTGTTTCCAATTTTAATATATGGTACCAATGTCATGTAATTTATTTATTTCTTTATTTTTGAATCAACGTTTCGAAATTTGCACGCAAGGTTTATATATATAAACACACACACACACACACTTAAAGTAACATCTTCTTTTCTAATCATCGTTTTTTAATTTCAGAAAGCACCGACAAAATTTTTAGTTTTTTCATTTTTGGCTAAAAAAGTTACATCCGATATGTCAAAACAATATGTTGTATGTCTACTATGTATTCTTTTTGTTATCAATATTCAACTGAAACGTTGAAATTGTTTAATTTAAAATTTTAACTTTAAATGGTTCACACAATTTTAACATGCTTGACATAACGTTTATCTCAGGCAAACCTACGTGATCTATGTGTGCCTTGTAGAATTCAGTCGAAAGTATAGATTTATCAATGAGGTAGCAAATCTAATAAAAAAAAAATTAGGTTAAACTACGAGTTTAATTCATGAACTTTGAACAATTTCTTTATTTGATTCATGTTTAAAAACTGTATAATAAGCCTGAAAAGCCTAGTAGATCATTGAATTTTCATTGTGTACCAATCTTTGATAAAAAAAAAAAAATAGATACAAAGCTATTTATCATCTCTATATCTCTATCATCTTGATTATGAAGTCTGAATTTTCAGTTTTAAGAGCTTTTCAAACATAGTTACACCTCACACTTTGTACATACAAAATTATTCAACTGTCAATTCTTAAGCCAGTGTCCATATCATTTCTACATGAATCTTTCCATTCTTCGAGTTGATCAGATTGTACTTCTCGTTTATCCTCCCATTGTTCACAACATCGTCGAGATTTATTGCTACATGTCCCAATGATTTCTACATGCATATAATGGATAGTTTCAAAAGTCTTTATAAAATGTTAAATCTAACATTATCTATATAAAAGATTGTCTAAAATAAATCTTAGTTTTCAATAAATTTTAAATTTGGTCTTGTGAAGTTATCTTTTTAATCAAAATTGGTTAAATAATATATTTATATATTGTGAAACTATGTGTTTTACATATTGTGAAATGTTCTATAAATGAAAAATGAAAAACCTATTCAAATTTTCGATTTAATAACGTGAGAGTTGAATGAGTAGTCTATTTGGAATAGTACCTTTTGCAGAAAACTGAAGACAGTCCGTTTGCTCATAACTTCAATGTGGATTTTCTCTCGAATTGGAGGCTCCTCCAACATAAATGGGAATTCTTCGTTCCATGATGGGTCACGAGTTTTCTTGATCATCTGCAGAAACCAAATGATTTGAAGAAAATCAACAATAGATAATCACAGAGAAATCGAAGGACGAACCTGATAATAACATATCAAAAAACTCCAAAAGTGCACCTTCGTTTTCTTCCGCTCTCCTCTGAAGTGTATAACAGCATAAGGATTAGTGTGCTTCTCCCCCTCAATATCATGAGCTCCCCGGATTGTCACAGATAATACACCTGCTTCGCCCGATGTCTGATTCTCAGACTGACCGATGCTTCTGCCCTCACTTTTTACGTCACTGATTGAGTTTTCAAGATATTTCATGCTTTCTTCTCTTAATGGAGTAAACATGAGCTCCACCACAAGTGTCCCTCTAGGCTTCCTGTTTTGGGGATCGTTGATATCTGTATTCTTGCGCAAATCAAGGACGAGTTCCTTGGTCTTGCAGGGCGTAAGCAGGTTTAGAGGAACTAACTGCATTCCCAATCTATCATGTCCACCAACCTGCCATGATAAGTGTAAATGAAAATAATTTTAACTCAAGAAATAATTTGGAAGGTTGGAATAATATGGATGGCAATTTTAAAAGATCAAATGCAACAATCTGACAACCATATTGAATAATTTTTTCTTAACTTCATCTTCCGTAAGTGTGCATAGTACTTACATGAAGATAGATTTTATTTGTTTAAAGAGTGTTTAGGGATCGTTTGATTGGTCCATCTATTTCTTAAGTTGGTGTAAACAACTCAACTTTAATAGTTAACATTACTGAGGTTTGTACATTTATCAAGTAACTTTATTTTCCATCTTTTTCTACTTTTTGTCATTTATCGAGGAATTATATCTTTTCCTTTTTTTTTATTTTGTACATTTATCGAGTAACTCAAATTTTCCTTCTCAATCTACTTACAATTATCGAAGATCTCTATCTTATAATTCTATACTCCAAACCCAAATTTACTAACTCTAAATTTATTAACTTCACTCATCGAATTAGTTGAATGTCTAACTAATAATCATATTATATTACCGTACTTCTGATAATTTATTTTTCTAATATATTGTAAAAACGACAAAAGAAGCTCTAATAACCACTCCCGCACCATGAAGGAGATTCAAGGATAATATCAGAATAGTTGAAAGGAAAGGTGGAGGGTATTTTCGGTATTTCATGCAAGTACCTTGTCCCAGTCATAGACTTGTAGCTGAAGAACTTGAGACTTGGGATCATTCACAATAAGCTTGAACTTTTCATTCCACACAGGATTCAAGTTCCTCATTTTGATACTTGTTTTCTTTGCTGGTAGGCCCGCACCACTCAGGCTAAGTTTGACATATGGATCAGATGTTCCCAAGATATCCATTTTCAAGAGTTTTGATGCTCGTACAACCTTCACATGCAATATGCCCACGGGCTTTCTTGTGGCCAATCTATACAAAGAGAGAGTCAACTTTCTTCACAATTTCTCAGGAGTGCAAAAAATTGATCACATGAAGTTATTCATTTATCATCTTACATCGAAGGATCAAGGATTGGAATGTCAAGAATCCGAGGCCAGAGGTAGAGGCTTGCAACTTGTTTCTTTATTGTCTCCTATGCAAAAACAAAGAACTGGCCATTCATACTTAAGCCCGGTTGATAATCATCTACTTTTTGGTTTTTCAAAATTAAATTTAGGGAGATTTTCATAGATAGAAAAATAAGGAAAATTATTTGTTTAGTTTTTAAAAAATGAAACGCTTGGTATCAAAATGGTAAGAAAATAAGTACAAATTTCAAAAATAAAAAACCAAAACAAATTGTTATCAAAGAGAAGCTTAACGATTCAAGCTCAGTTTCTACAAATCACATTGGAACTGTAAGTACTAGTGAAGCACCTGAATATATCGATAAAGGCCAGGTATTGACATAACGTCTCCTCCCATTATCTTCAATCCAAAGTCTATTTGTGGCTAAAGACAACCAGCCAAAAATAAAGGAAGAATTATTCGCTAAGCAATGAAACTGCGGATATATCAAAGAAGCATCGATGAAATAATAGATATACTTCCAGTCGCATTTTTTGCTTACTTTCTCCATTAAAGATGCAACAATATTAGCAAAACACGGAAAAGTAGGCACAAGTGGCTTCAAAGCCAACCGTGGTGATGCAAATATCTGAAGATCCACTATCTAAGAAGAAAAAAAGCAAACGATTATTAGATGAAAAATCTCCTCTTATAAGATACTTTTACACACGTTCATCGGCTAAAGATTTTCATTACGGGTGTTTGACCTGAACTGTGATGCGGAGAGACGAGATATTCACCACTATTACGATATTCGGATTGCCAGCCCATCTAATTGCTGGTTCCATCACCAGTTCATTCTCATTTGTTTCATACACTTTTAAACCTGAAATGTAGGAAAAGTATGTTTTAGAGATTTATTTACTTTTCTTAATGATTTAAAAATTTGGGTGTAAGAGATCATAAATGGCTCATCCACTGTTTCTCTTTAAACCATTTTGAAGGTATGTAGATGTTACAAGACAATTGGCACTGGTTTCATATGGGAAGACTAACCATGCAACTTTGGTGGAAGAGTTCCAAGGCTTAGCTGCTCAAGCTCAATAGCTTCAATCTGAAACTTCCCTATGTATTCTGAAAATATAGGTTTGGCAATGGCTCTTATACTACCACAAATTGCCTGTAAACTAAATATATTTTACATCCATATTTACCCACAAAGAAAAGAAAAGTGCAAAAAGTGATGTTACCTTATCAAGGTAAGGCCACATGGCCAACAAAAACTTGTTTAACCAATCCACCTGAAACAAAATTTTGCAATACTTATCAGTAAAATACAGAGTTTAGAAAATCTGATGAAGCAGTACTTCGATTAAAATTAAAAGCAACACCAAAAAAAATGTTACGAACTCTATCATAATCAGGGCGTTTCACCCACAATGGAATTTCAGGCATTAGATCTTGCAAAGAAGTTGTGTCCAACTCACTGAGAGGCCTCGTAACTGGTTCCTGCAGATGAGAGCAGTTATCGAAACGATACTCCTATTTCGAGAAGAACGCAGAGATTCGATTGTATTTTGACGTTTCTTAAGTTTTTTTTTTTTTAAAAAAGGAAATCCATTGCTTAAAATAATGAATTCATTCTGTTCAAGAGAGACAATACATTTAAAATTGGTCGCACGTTATCAGAGTATATACAGGAATCATTTCTCGACAGTGAGACTATACAATTTCAAAAAGAAGAAAAATAATTAAGAATAAAACTAGAGAAACAGATGGATTTCACCCATACATACAAGAACAAGGAAAACTACGAAATCGATCGCAGTAAGATGAAGCAGAACTGTAAACACAAATAAGCCTATATACAGGAATCATGTCTCGATACTATATATAATTTCGAAATGAAGAAAAATAATTAAGAGTAGACCAGGAGAAAAGATCGATTTCACCGGTTCAACCAAGAACAATGAAGAACCACGAAATGAATCACAATAAGGATGAAGTACGAACTGTTAAACTCGAATACGAA
Organism: Benincasa hispida; assembly: GCF_027475165.1. Lineage (NCBI taxonomy): Eukaryota > Viridiplantae > Streptophyta > Magnoliopsida > Cucurbitales > Cucurbitaceae > Benincasa > Benincasa hispida. The sequence continues at coordinate 37,978,839 of NC_143484.1, read as the reverse complement.
CTTACCCTAACATCTTTTGGCGCCGAGTAGATGAAAATAAAGAAACCGACCAACAGTCCGAGAGGAAGTCCGATTCCGAAGCCGAGAAATCCGAAGACGGTGCTGAAGAATCCCATTCCGATGAAAACTTGGTAGAATCGGAGACAAGAGACTTGAATTGGAAGATTGATCAAAGAAGAATGAAGTTGAAACCAAAAGCATCGATTGAAAATGAAATTGAAGAATGAAGATGTAAACTGGTAATGGAGGAAAAGACAAAGTTGAGAATGAAGACTGAATCGAAGAGGTTGGTCTTGTAGAAGTAAAGATTGAATACCTGCTCTCCTAAAATTGCCGCTTCGCCTCCATTTACGAACTTTCGTACGCAACTAAAACGTTAAATTCCCGGTAAGCATTTTCTTTCCGAAGAAAGTTCTGTGCTCTCTGCACCTATCTTGGTGAACCTATTATAGTTCAATAAAATATTACTACGTGTCAGTTTTATTTTTAAAAAATTTATTACTTTTTTATTTCTTATTTATTTTGATAAATGATTTTAAATTAATTAATAAACATATTTAAAATTATATGTTTGGATGATGATTTTAAAAGAAAAGAAAGTTAATAATTTATTAATATAATATGTTAATTGAAAATTAGAATATGACAATGTTAAATTACTAATTTATTTCTAGATCTTATAAAATTCGTTGAAATCTAACCATTCTAGACAAGAAAGTTTTAAAAGTAAAAACAATATTTGAACTCACTCTGAATTTTAAAATCATTCTCTTTGGTAGTAAGTTAACAAACAACGAAATTCATTTGAAATCCATTAAGATTTGAAATTCTTCAAAATCATGAGATTCCAAACATGTTATTAGTTTCTAAGATTTGAAAGGTTAGGTTATTACCAATGAGCTAATTTATTAGTTACCAATGAGCTAATCATTTATCAATGAGCTAATCATTCGAGTTCATTTATTAGTTCATTTAATTACAAAAGAATTTTACCAATGAGCTAATTTGAAAAGATTTAATTATTTTAAATCAACACCGTGTTACTTAAAATCCTTGATGGCTAAATTAAAGCAAAATTCTAAAATATGTAACATCGTCAAATACATAGTCCAAATAAAAGTTGAACTCAAAACGGTAAAATTCTAAAACTAAAAACAAAATAGAAGACCACCACTCTTAATAAAAGGGTACATGGTAATTACCACGCACCATTTTGGCTTAGTGGAAGTTTTAAACTAGCATTGTTTTTTCTTTTAAAAAATCAACTTTGTAAACTAATAATTTCTTTTGTAAAGGGAAACTAATAACTAAATAAATTTAATTCTTAAATTTGTATATGTAAATCGAATTATAGATTCTTCATTATAATTTTATTTTTAAAATAATAAGCACATAAATTTCATACATGTATATAATTGAGAAAGATGTGGAAATCAAATAGTTAGTAGTGAAAATTTTGAGAAAAATTCAATCTTCTCGTATTTATCTATATTTCTTTACTATTTAAAAAGAATAATGTGAAATTTTTCATTACAACTTTTGTGAGATTTTTCTTAGAAGAATAATAATATTTAGATGATTCTGAGCTAATTTTAAATAAATCGGGTGAAAATGCTCATAAATTTCGAACAAATAGTTTAAATAAATTTACTCATGAAAGTTTAGTTTAGATTGATACAATTATTAGTTTAAAATTTTAATTATTATATCCCCTAAAATTTAGGGTGTAAATGATGTTTTTTTTAAAGATAGGTTTTAAAATTTAATTCTTCATCTCTGTCAATTAAACATAATTCAATTGATTAAGACATATACTTTCAATGGATAAATAAGATATTCGAATCTTTCACGTTGTTAAACTAATATATATGCAATTTTGTACTAAATTAGAAAAGGGAAAGTAACATTATCAAACGTCTATATCATTTATTTCATATTCATAATGGTATACTCTTTAATTAAAACAATTAAAGGTATAGGCAATTAAATTATAAGTTGATGTAGTGATCTAGTTGCTCATATTGATTGGATAAGTAATCGAGTCATAGCGTTGGAATGGACAAATTAAAATTATAAATATTTTAATGGATATTCTCATATTTATAAATATATGTAGCAACATGATTAATCATAAATTTGCTTCGAAAGTTCTGCAATATGTTCCAAAATTTAATCGTTAACTTATTGACAAATAGGTGTTGAAAGAGTAATTTCATTTATAATTTTGTTACTAATTTAGAAATAATAATGTAATGATATGCGATGGACTGAAATTACTCCTCCAACACCTATTTTTTATTTTATAGGAGTGTGGAAAAATTTAAAGAATTGTTATATTTGCAAATGTAGAATATTTTATATCTATTTCAGAGTTTCACAATACAGAGAGTAAATATCTTGAACTACCGACCTCTTGCTTAAATATATATACTTTAATTAGTTGTTGATCAATGCTCTTATTGAAATGAATAAATTATCATGGTTGGTATGTATATATTTACATATATTTATTTATTTTATGAAAAAAGCTTTTTTCCATCCAAGCATTCTAAATATAGTCCAACAAAATGTTGCCACGTGATATTTTTTATCTTTTTAAAATATATATTTTTTAATTTATTTTTTGTGTGATAAAGATGTGAGGAACACCAAAATTAGCTTATTTTATATGCGTCTATCTACTCCACTTTAATCACTACATTTTCAAAAAAATTAAAAAAAAAAAGGAAAGGATATTAATATAAGTATAATTTCATGTCAAATCAAATGTCATATTTCTTGGAACCAAATACGTTTGGCTGGTTATTTACTTATATGCTAATATTAGAATTTTTAATTTCATATTCATTTATCATAATCAAGATTAGATGGTCTTTAAAAAAAAAATCAAGATTAGATGGACGGGAAAAATTAGAGTAATAATAATCAATCAAACTTGTTGGCTAAGTTATTGACTCTCTGCTCTCTCTCATGACAATGACATCAATTGTAACAACCCGAGTTCAGGAGGGATATATGAATGAACAGATATTACATCTGAATGAAAGGGATTCCGAGGACATGAAAGTATGGTTAAGAAAGGTTTAAAAAGAATTAAAAAGTTACTACCTATACCAACAAAGTGCACATTCCTTTTCGGTGGCTCAATCATAACAACTCCAAAGAAAGATATTCAAGGCAAGGGACGCAGGGGAATGCCGGGGCCTAGTTAATTTATGAGTTCATGATAAGACATGACACCTAAACCTAGAGCAAGAAAGACAGTTAGAAGGAGTGCAGAGCTAAGAGTACCCAGACTGTCCCGACAGCTCTAAATCTGCCTATGACTCGAATTGATGAAAAGGCAATGGAAGCCAGAATTAGTGAAGCTATTACATCATTTCTAACTTAAGTCATAACCTTTTATGAAAGGATGTTTAGTAGCAATAGTTACTAGAAACTATGAAAATGGAAGGGGTAAGGCCTTATTAAAGAGGGGGGTGGGGGTGGGGGGGGGGGGGGGCGTTGAAAGGTATTAGCAAGGTATAGAGGTTTTGATTGTGGACACGAATACCTAGAACAAGGAATTAATGAAGCCATCAATTTTATTTGAAGGTGAAAGTAATCTAGCTCCAAGTAAGAAACAAGCTATATGAGTATTAAGGTTGAGTAAATTTGATCTCCCACAATGACCCCTAGCACTAGAGATGAACTTGAGTTGAGAGCAACTCCTATCCTTAAGGCTCCTCATAGAAGGACTCTAGCAGAGTTGGAATAGCCTAAGTCACTTATACAGGAACCATTTAGAAAGTGTTTCATATGTGCCTTAATGTTTTGCCTTGGAGCACTCCAGCTTTGTTTATTAGGAAAGAAAGATGATTCACGTGACTTTGTATCAACTATTACGAATTGAATATGATAACATATCTCAGTTGCAGGGGATTGTCAGGACTATTAGGTGCTGAATTCGAATTCTGAATCCTAGACTTGAGATGCTACGAGAGATATATTTTCTGTTGCATGGAAAGTGAGGTGACCCACTCTATGGAGTGTGAACATTCTCAATATAGATGTATACAATCATGAATGTCTTTATCTTAGAAACTGACATTAGGTAATGATTACAGCTATTATGAGGTTATGATGATGTATTTTTATGGGACTTCAAGAGCCTCATTTAAGTGAGATTTTCAGACTCGTGCATAGGAGGGTCTAAATGGTGTTATGTGTTTATTTTAAGATTAAAGAGTTACATGATATTATCTCAGATAAGTTATACAATTTATGGTAGGAGGTGAAGACTTTTTGAAACGTGGAGTTAGTGCTAATTAAAATTTCTTTGGTAGAATTATTGGTATGAAGAAGCAATTTGAAAACATGAGGATGAGATAAGAACTAAGTATCACAATTCTTTAAGGACTTGAACTTTCAAGGGTGAAAGTTTCTTAAGGAGGGAAAAATGTAACATCCTAAATTTCAGGAAAATTTAAGTTAATTATCTAAATTTATTGAGTTTAAATTTTCCTTTCATTTGGAAAATTGGGGTTAAATTGAAATAATTGTAAAACTTTTATTGGTTAAATTGAATTTAATTGATTAGATATTCGAACTGATTATCTTGAAAATACTTGAACTTTGCTTCCCTTTGATTTTGGATTTTAGGGCCAACTTAAAAAAAAAATTAAAAGAGATAATTAATTTTATGTAGTTTTGAATTGATTTAAATATTTGGAAGGATTTAATTTGTATCAAATTGATGGATCTTATGCTCTTTAATTTTGGTTTTTGAAGTCTTTAAGATAATTTGAAAAGTTAATTGATTTCTAAATTTCATAGAATCTTTGGAGATTTTGGAGATATTGTGATAAAATATTTTATTTATCTTTTCAAAATTTAGAAAAAAATAAAAGAATTGATATTTTTTTTTTCAAAATTAAATGAGAGTGAAAAGAGGTAAAAAATTGGGGGAGAAAGCAATTCGATTTTTCAGCGACAGCTTTCACAAAATTTTCAATCGACAAAGTTTGAACGGTTGGATCGTGCTCAAATTTGGTCAGCCTGTTCGAGACATATAGAGTTTCATTTTGAACGGTTGGATCATTGTTTTAACTCTGATTTGTTCGTAATTTCTGCTGAATAAAATTTGTAAACTAGAAATTCCCCTTCTCTCCCACTTTCGCAAACCCTCCTTATGTGAGACCCTCACTACCAGTCGCTAGCCTAAACAATTTATGCCGTCTGACAACACACTCTGCCTATCTATGGAAGCCATAAGTCAATGCACCGTCGGCCGCCATTGGCTCGATCTTTGTCGAAATTTTGAGGAAAACCTTGGGTAAGACTTATTTTTCCTTATAATTTGGGAGATGAAGTTCACCCCTTTGATTTTGGGTTAAATTAGTAACCTCTCTTTGGTTTGAAACTTAGATTCAAGGTATGGAAGTTTTGAGGCATTGACCATCAAGCTAGATACCATTTTGTTTTGCAAAAAATTGATGAAGATCGGTAAGTTTTGTAAGTTGTTGGATGGTTATTCTTTTGGATTGAGAGTAATAGTGGGAAAATTAAGTTATTAATTTTGGATTTAATTTATGATCAAATTGACTAATTAAATCGAGTATTGAAATTTGTTTTGGACCAAGCCACAACTTTAGGTTGATTCAAGTGTGCTAAAGAAGTTCTAAGGAGATTTTGTTTTGCGTTTTTTTACCAAGTTGAGGTAAGTAATCTTACTACTGGAACCGCCTTTGTGCCAATAAATTTATGATTTATGTTGGAGATTGTAAGACTAGTTACCAAGATAATTTTGACTATTTTGAGATTTAATGGACTCCTTAGGAAAGATATATGAGCATGTGATAATATGTCTGAAGCATGTTAATGTATGAGCATGATTTAGAATTTTATGAGATATATTAAAAGGACGATTGAGCATGACCCTAAATTATGAGTTAAGTGACACTACTACAGGAATGTCTTAAAGTTAGGTAAAAGTTAGAGCATTTTGTTGATGTGCTTATTTATGTGATTTATTATGAAAGTGTGTAAGCTATATGATGTATTATCAAATTTCAAATGTTTGATTGTTTACATGAGTTAGTGAATGAAAGTGATGTACTAGAGTGGATCCATTAATACTAGATTAATTACGTATATTGAGGTTAATTAACATGATCAAGACCTTGATCAGGAGATTTTAGAGAAGTCATGATTATGTGAACGTTATATGTAATATGAGGTTAGATGCAATATCTTTTCTTTTCCAGACTATGTGACTGCATGAAAGTGATGCATGTCCAAGGACGTTAGTACATGAAAGAGATGTACTAGGGCTAGTGTGTATGAAAGTGATACATACCTAGAGGATACTAGGGGTGTACGAAAAAGGTACATACTTAGTGGGTTATGTGTATACAAAAGAGGTGTATACATAACCATGTGTATGAAAGAGGTACGCATCCCTACATTTATAGAGAGGATCTGGGGTGTACGAAAGAGGTACATACTTAGTGGGTTATGTGTATACGAAAGAGGTGTATATATAACCATGCGTACGAAAGAGGTACGCATCCCTACATTTATAGAGAGGATCTGGGGTGTACGAAGGAGGTACATACTCAGTGGGTTATGTGTATGCGAAAGAGGTGTATACATAACCATGTGTACGAAAGAGGTACGCATCCCTACATTTATAGAGAGGATCTGGGGTGTACGAAAGAGGTACATACTCAGTGGGTTATGTGTATACGAAAGAGGTGTATACATAATCATGTGTACGAAAGAGGTACGCATCCCTACATTTATAGAAAGGATCTGGCGTGTACGAAAGAGGTATATACTCAGTGGGTTATGTGTACACGAAAGAGGTGTATACATAACCATGTGTACGAAAGAGGTATACATTCAGTGGGTTATGTATATACGAAAAAGGTGTATACGTAACCATGTGTACAAAAGAGGTACACATTAAGTGGGTTATGTATACATAAAAGAGTGCATAACCATGCATATGTAAGAGATTGTATTTCCTTCGGGATTCACCAGAGGTTGTGGGTCCTACGGGACTTACTAGAGATAGTGGGCATACTTAACTACAGTAGGATAGAAATAAGTTTTTCATGTATGTATGTGTCCCATGTGTACTAGAGCAGTTTATATGTTCCACTAGAGGTAGGCATCTACAAGAAATAGATGCCTAGCCTGACCCAAGTAGTGGGGTTATTTACTGAGTATTTTATACTCAACCTTTCTCATGTTTATGTTTCAGGTAAGAGTTAGGGACGCGCCGACGAATGACAATTCGTGAACGAGCCACTGGGATTAGTTTTATACTTCCGCTCATGAGATTTAAACTTCTTTTCATGTTTTTCTTAGCTTTCAGTGTCGATATTTAAAACTTACTATTTAGAATCACTTCCAGATTTATTTATTATCATTTATGATTTATGGGTACCCTACCGTTATTTTTAATATTTGAAATTAAATGCAAAGTCTTTTAAATTTACCTTATTTAATTAGCATTTATTTCACCATAACAGAGTGTCGTTTTAAGTTCCATGCATGCATGTGTTTAGTAACGACCTAACTTAAGTCCTAGGGGGTCGGGTCGTTACAGTAACAAGGTTAAGAAAGGATTAAAAGAATTGAAAGTTACAACCTATACCAACAAGGTGCACCTTCCTTTTCGGTGGTTCAATCATAAGAACTCAAAAGTTAAGCGTGCTTAGCTTGGAACAATTCTATGTTGGGTGATCTCCTAGGAGTGGGGACAACTTTCACTTCTAGAAGCCTTCAAGGCAAGTGAGGATTTAATTTTTAATGTTTTGTTATCCACTGTCTATGCATACTTTAAAAAAATCAAGTCAAGTTTCAAAGAATTTGAAAAAAAGTTTAAAAATTGAACTTAATTTTATCAATTAAAAATTATGAGGGAAAAAAGCTCAAATCTTGCCTACAAATTTGTCAAATTGCACCAATTTTCACCGTATATTTTCAATTTAATCAAATTGCATCTCAAACTTTTTTTAGAAAATAATTGTATCTCAAACTTAAATAAGTGTTGAAAATTTTAAAAAATATTGTAAATTTTAAGACTCGTTTGATAACCATTTTGTTTTGTTTTATTATTATTTTTTTTTAAATTAAGCCTATTGACACTATTTCTATTTCCAAATTTCTTCCTTTTTCGTCTATATTCTACCAATGGTTTAAAAAAAACAAGCAAAAAATTGAGAACTAAAAAAGTAACTTCCAAAAAGTTGTTTCTATTTTTTGAAATTTAGCCAAGAATTCAACCATTGTACTTAAAAAAGATACAAATCATGGTAAGAAGTGTGGATGAAATAGACTTAATTTTTAAAAACAAAAACAAAAAGCTAAGACTCTGTTTGGTAACCATTTTGTTTTTAGTTTTAGGTTTTGAAAATTAAGCCTATATCATATATTTTTTTTACCATGATTTGCATCTTTCTTAAGTACAATGGTTGAATTCCTAGCCAAATTTTAAAAACAAAAACAACTATTTGAAAGCTAATTTTTTTAGTTCTCAAAATTTGTCTTGATTTTTTAAACCATTGGTGAATTGTAGATAATAGAGGAAGAAATTTGGAGGTGAAAATAGTGTTTATAAACTTAATTTTCAAAAATAAAAATAAAAAATAAAATGATTACCAAACGAAATCTAAATTTCTAATAATAACTTCACGTTGCTAAATAAAATTTTCTCTTATGCGTTTAATGAATTATAACATAGTTACAATATGAAATTGATAAAAATTTAGGGAAAAAATGAATTATAGCTAAAAATTTATCAAAATTTATGAATTTTGACAAAGATATTCCATGGTTAATTATTGTGTTATTTAATCTATTTTTGGCAGATTGTGTTATTTAATCTATTTTTGGCAGACTTTTATTTTACCGAAATTAATGAATTTATCAAGAATTTAATGTTTTTGTTAGGTAAGTGGGTGAATAAGGAAAGATTGAAGTGAGAATAAAAATAAACTTATTTAGGGTCTAAATTGATAAAACTTATATAAAATAGAATTGGGTGAGCTGATTGAGTATAATTAGCCTAGATAAAATGAATTTGTATTAGGTAAACTTAGTGGGGAAGAATTGCCCTTGTTTTAAGTTAAGAGGAGAATTGTCTAAAATTAAATAATAATAATAAAAGGTGACGTGTAGCACTATAATTTTCCACTACATAACAAATATGGTAGTCACACCTTTTTTTTGTTTACATTGTAATTCTATCCTCATAAATATTTTATTTAAAAAATACATTTTCCATCACTAAATTTTCGACCGAGTTGTCATTTGATCCACATGTTTTAAGATGTTAGATTTTTAATTTTAAATTTGTTACGATTTTATTTTTGAGATTCGAATTTTGTTTTAATTTGGTCTCTAAATTTTGAGATTTACAATTTTAACTTCAATGTTTTTTTTTTTTTTTAACTAAAAACTCGCTTTAGTGTTTAATTACTATTAGTCAATTTAAAATATTAATGTTAATATTACCATTTTTTTTAAGTAGTAGTAGATCCACCTTACTTTTGGAAGATGTTGAGTGTGACAACTAATTGATGAGAGAAATGTCGGTATTACCATACTATAAGAACTTTTGTTGAATACTGGTTATCGACTACTAGGTATACCTGTTGCAATTTCAAATGCTAAGATAGTATAAAAACTTATTGCTCATCACAAAATGGTATTTAAGAATTATGTGAGATCCTTGAAATGAATAAATCATTTAGTGACGTGTCAAATAATGAATGATAGTACTATCGACACATTAGTACTAGAAAATTTTTCTATACTTGGTCTGTTGACATGACGTCTTTGTGCTGACGTGCGTAGAACATTCTCAATCACCCTTTGCCTTAATTTATGTATTTTTTTAAAAAGTATAATAGAGATAAAGAGGATTCAAGCTACCAACTGTTGGAATGTATCAACCCGCAGCGGAAGCGACGAGGATCCATAAGCACTCTAATTCATTAATTTTGGCAGAAACGAAAGCATGCTTTAGCAGAAATAAATGGGTTTCAAGTCATACATTTGTAGAACTTCTTCAAAACTTGAATCCAGCTGCAAATCTCTCCGAATCCTATTGTAGACCACCTTAAGATCTTCCCTACTATCCTCTTGGTGCTCTAGATTGAGTTGCGGGACTCAAAATAAGCTAGAATCAAGGGAACTTGGAGAGGTACTCACAACAGCAATCCACTTGAAGAACTCATTCTTCAACCCGAATTTTCAACAAAATTCTATCGGTTGTCTTCCCTCAAATTCACTCCAATCTCTTCAATATATTGCAGACCATCATGTAATGAGAATGGCTGCATGAGATGCATCTCATGTTTGGAGTAATTGAAGACTAAGATGGTGGGTTATGGGTGAGCTACTTGAAGATGATGATGGAAAAAGCCATTTCTTCTTTTTTTCAACTTTTCAAAATCGATTTCAAAAATCAATTTATTTTATAAAATTTTAAATATTATTAATTTTACAAAATTAATTTTCTAAATTAATTTTCTTAATAAAATCAACAAGTAATTATTTAAATAGTTTAAATATTTTTAATTAATTTAATATAAAATATTAAATTAATTTTACAAAATTCTATCTTCATATATTCAAATCATATTTAAATATTAATTCTCCAATTCCATTTAATTCTAATTTGAACATTTCAAATTAACTTATCACGCTACTCTAAAGCCAATCCATTTACGAGCTAGTAGGGGGACCTCGCAGACCTACAGATCATGGGCTCCAACGATCCGAGATTAATTGGCTAAACTCATTAGACCGAATTAACCCCCGTTCGTTAACTAATGGGTCACTCCACTAAAGCCCATAGTTGAACTCCCCTCACTGTAGATATATTATGTCCACTCGATATAACCATGATTAGTAAGTTAACCATTCACAGGTTGTTCGTAATAACGGCTGGGTCGAATCTTTGTTTTACCCCCAAAATTACCTCTTGTTCCTTAAGTCCTACTGATCCTCTAATGAACAATTGATTTGTGATCCAATCAACAAATCAAATCTCTCTCGGACCAATGAAAGGGTAAGGCCTCTTGTTTAAGACCCAGAATCAGCACTTAAAGGGAACAACCTCTCTACTAACCCTAATCGGGTAGGAGTGAATTCCATCTTGCAGGGCTATATCCCTAGCTATTCATCCGGTCTTATCCCAAAAATGGGAGGCTTATTGAGCAGTTCTGTTGGACTACTCTCAACGTTTGTAAATCAAAGGATAATCCCAATCAAACAAAAGTTCATAGTTAGCTCAGGATTAAGGTTAAGTTACCTAGGTCATCGATTTGAAATAGTCAGTCTTAAATAATAAACAACATTATAAAGTAAGAATGACTGATTTCATGGTCCGATCTTGTACAAAACTCATTTGCATAGAACGCCCACACTCCTCATGTCATAATATGTACGAATTAGGATCACTTCGTTTGTAGCACTTTACAACTTTTTGTAACAACTATAGAGTAGGCCACATCCAATAGTGTTACCAGAATAAGACACCCAACCTTATTCATATACTATAGATCATTTTTGACTATTTACTCGAACCTTATCCACTTTTATGTCACCACATAAAGTTCAAGTACTCATGTAATAGTCAAGGGACTTTTAGGTTTATTGGATTTCTAATAAGCAATATATTCAATAACAACTAGTATCAGAGAATCATATAAGCATTCAATTCGGTTTAATTTTGGTGTGGTGGGTGTTTTATATGAGTTATATAAGACTGATGCACTGATATGGTTTTTTGAGTTTTGGATTTTAATTTCTCTTTGTTTTTTCAATTAAATTTGTAATTGGCTCTTGCTTGATGAGCTTATATGTGTTCCTAGGAGTCTGTAATTTATTTGGAGTCATTAGAGTTGAAATTAAGTTGCAATTGAAGAAACAAGTGAAGAAGGCCGAGTTGTAGATTCTAGTTTATCAGCCTCTGCTCATATTGTCCGTTGAGGTTCAGTGCTAGACGAATGTTTAGCTTCAGGCGTTAGACGATGTGAAGAAAAGCTAGATGATCATGTAGCTTCGGGCGTTGAGCATTGAAGTGTTGTGCTCTAGACGATCGTGTACCCGCAGGAGCTAAACGATGCGTTTTATTGCTATGCGATGGCACTACACGATCGTGTAGTTTCGTGTGGGAGCTAAACAATGCGTTGATGTGCTATGCGATAGTACTACACGATCGCTTACCTTTGTGCGCACGCTAAACGACCAACTTCAGGCATTAGATGATGGCACTAAGCAATCATGTAGTATTTGTCTGGTGCTAGACGATGGAGCTGCACGATAGTGTTAGACACCAAGCGATTGTGTAGCGTTCTTTGGCACTAGACGATGACACTATGCGATAGAAGGAAGACACTACACGATCAATAACTTGGTCAGGCGCCATGCGTTGCTGCTACACGATCACGCAAACACTAAACGATCAGGAAAATGCATAACGATGGTCGTCAATGCTAAACGATAAGCCTTAGCGAGATATTGAGCATGAAGCGAGAGCTACCGGTTCAACCAGTTCTCTTGAGGTCTGGTCTGGTTCAGCCTCAAATGGTTTTTGGCTGGTTTGGTTCAGACGGTTCGAGTCCGGTTCAAGCTATTTGGGTTCATTTTGGAATGGTTCGAGCAGTTTGGAAGAGGTTTAGAAGCTATTTTGTAATAATTAGTTCTTTGTTTGCTTGTTTATGCCAAAACTAAAACCATATCAGTCTGTATTTAATTATTTATGCATGTGATGTATGTAATAATTAATAAATCTTGTATGTGCATACAGTATGCCATGTAGATTTAAAACCCCACCATAGGAAGCATATTACATGCATTGAAGTATGTTATAAAACGTTATAATATACAATATGCATGCTATGGTTTCTTTTATATAAGATAATAGTTATATTAGATATTGAATGCCTTTGTTATTTGTTGTGGATGTTTAGCATGTCTAAAATTTTGTAAGCTGTTATAAAATTGGCTTAGACATTTAAAATCCATAACGAAGAACAGCTGCATGCTCACTTAGGTTAACCACTCATTTTAATAGTTAAAATAAGTTGTTACACTTGTAAAACTAGGGTTACAAACTCAAACGGTATATAATCGTGTCGAAGGCTGGGGGTACTTAAGTTGATGGTCTACGAAACATCTCCTACTTGGGGATTATGGCTGAATTATTGAGCGTTGGTAATCAGTTTTATGAGCATATGTGAGTGGTGTGAGGTAATAAAACGGTTTATCACCTAGACATCGTAGGTTTAAATCCATTTATAAGTGTTATACTTGGATAAACCACCTAGATTTAGGGTTGTTTTTATTATCCGAAAAGAACCTAAGTATAAATTTACCCAAAAATATAGAACACTTTAGTGGGAGATTAATAGTTATTAGCTCTCATGTCCTCAAGAGCTCACATTATGAGATTCGTGCTCGACTTCGTGTCGCTTTTACCGCGACTGCTCCATTCGGAAAGTGTTTGCATGGGTCAATAACAAGATGAATGAGGGAAGTAATTCATAGTAAGTAGGTGAAGGAAATGTGTCAACATTGTCCAACGGTCTCCTCCATTAGTTTGAACCGTGAGGTTCCTATGTTGCGCCTGTTGTCATTTTTAGGCGGCACTAGCTAGTCATTACCACGGCGATCTCCTCGGAGGGTTTAACATAGGATTCGGAACAACCTAGGCTTCAGTAAAATGAATAGGGTCTTATAGTTCCATCTTGGGTATTGTCTTCTATTTCGGAGGCATATTCATACCGTTCTATAAGATCTGAAAATGGCGGGTCTACACTTACAAGAATTACTAATTGTTAGTAAAGATCTTGACCGAAAATGATAACTAAATGACTATCGGAATATGAGTTATTTTGGATATAGTATTTGGTCAAGAATTATCTTGCTTTTGTGAAGGAATTATTGGCTGTCCCTCGATAGCAATTGTTCTAAATCACTAAAGTATCGTTGCATATAAATAATGGTTATGGGTACATTATTATTACTTTGTTAAAATTTGATTGGATTTAAAAGCAATTCACTTATAGAATTTATTTATAATTTTAGAATGACGAGTTCAATAATACAATTTTGGCATCGGATAAAATGATCGGGGATAATTATGTGACCTGAAAATCAAATTTGAACATGATACTTATGATAGATGATTTATGATTTGTTTTAACAGAGGAATTTCCTCCGTTCCAAGCTCTATTACAATCCGAACTGTTTGGGAAGCGTTTGATAGATGGATCAGGGCGAATGATAAAGTGCGTGCTTATATCCTCTTATCTAATGTTTTGGCAAAAAAACATGAGGATATGAGTACTTCCAAAGAGATTATGGAATCTCTATGAGGGATGTTTGGGTAACTGTCCTTCATCTTGAGGCATGATGCTATCAAGTACATTTACAACAGCCGCATGAAAGAGGGGACCTCTGTTCGTGAACATGTCCTAGACATGATGGTCCACTTTAATGTGGCAAAAGTAAACGACGCTGTTATGGACGAGAGAAGTCAAGTTGGTTTTATTCTAGAATCTCTTCTGAGTAGTTTTCTGCAATTTTGTATGAATGCATTGATGAATAAAATTGAATACAGCTTGACTACTTTGCTGAATGAGCTACAGGCTTGCCAGACTATGTTGAGAACTAAGGGTCTGGAATAAGAAGTAAATGTTACTACTGCTGAGAAGAGAGGAACGTCCTCTAAGCCTGATGTTGCCTCCTCTTCGAAGAGTAAGAGTATTCCTGTGAAGAAGGGCAAAGGGAAAGGGAAGAAGAAACCTGCTGGCAAGAAAAGCAAGAAAAACACTACAGACAAAGGGAAGTGTTTCCACTGCAACGAAATAGGGCACTAGAAGAGAAATTGCCCTCAATATCTTGTCGAGAAGAGAGCAGATGTGAACCTTGAGCCCTCATTTCTCTATTTGAGTATGTTCCCTACTGAGACCAGTGTGGTGAGTAGGTTGATGTAAGAATTAATGTGTAATTGTAGAGAAAATGGTGAAAAGTTAGAAGAAAAGTTTGAATTTGAAAACTTGACTCTTGGGTAAAACTTGAAAAATTGGCTAAGTACAACCCATGCATTGGAGGCTAGAAAATTGGCTAAGTGTTGTGCCATGTGTTGGCCTTGCTCATTTGAGAGGTTATTTGGGTGTTGAAGGAAGTCAAAGTGTGGCCGAGAGGAAAAGCTATGTGTGGGAAGCATGCAGCAGCCAATGTCTTAAGAGGTTAGCAAAGCATGCGGCAGCCTCAAGTGTGCGTGGGCTTGGGCGCTGGGCATTGGAGTTGTGCGCGCCGGATGATCGTGTAACAAATGAGTGGCGCTACACGATGAGGTAGACAATCGTCTAGTAAATGAGCGGTGCTAATCGATGCGGTAGGTGATCGTGTAGCAAATGCGTGGAGCTAAGCGATGTGGTAGGCGATCGTGCGGCAAAGTACAGTGTTAGACGATGTGAAGGGTCGCACTAAACGATAGCACTATGCATTGGACGATAGTGTTAAGCGATGGGACGTTGGCACTGCATGATCGACATCAGCACTAGACGATGATGCTGAGCGATGGCGCTAAGCGATGGGCGTGGGTGCTAGACGAGCTGTGTTGTGCTAGACGATAGTCGTGCTACACTAGACGATGCGTGTCAGCGCTACACGATAGGCATCAGTGTGCTATGCATTGGGCGAGATCGTCGGGTGACAAGCATCAGCGTGAGGTCACTAAACGATGGGGCGATGAGCTCAAGGATTGGACTTGTATTGATCGGCATTAATCACCGATTAAAATACTAGATGTCCTTAGCATTGAATTTGACTCTATGAAAGTTGAAGGTGTCAGGCTAACATTTAATGAGAGGCAGTGGAAAGCAGTATAAAAAGGGGAGGTCAAACTTCAAACGATCAGTTTGATCAATTCCTCTATGAAAATTTAGAGTTCTTGGTGTCGTTAGAAAGCCCTGAAAGTCTACTTTCAGAGGCGATGCCAGAAGAAGTCATCATCAGATTAAGGATGGAGAAGGAGAAAAAGGACCAGAGGTTCTGTTCTTGGGTGAATTCGGTCCATCGTTAAAGAATTGAGTCTCTAGGACAGACCACGAGAAGTCTGAGGCTGAAATTTTGAGGTATAAGACGATTCTTAACAAGTTTGTAGAAGGAAAGTTCTTGAGATGAGATCTAGAATTTGAGTTATTAATTTCGTAAGACGAATCTGGAATTTCATGAACAAGCAGGCAACTACTTGAGTTGAGTAAGCTGGCAGCTCGAGGAGAAACGCTCGGACAGACCAAGGGCTGAGCTTTTCCATGCGTTGGACCTACTGTATAGGCCGAGGAAAGCTTGCAGTGGAGTCTTAGATGCATAAGCAGCCTTGAGGACGACCATATGCAGCTGTAAGAACACTTAGAGAGAAAAATGTTGGTTGCATAAGTGGTGCTGCGTTTGTGAAGAGCGGTTGGAAGCTTTGCATGAGCCAAATCTCAAAGAAATTCCAAAGTGTCTAAACCTATAACAAGGTGCGTTGTATTGAAAGTCTTCAAGAGGAAGGCTAAACACAAAGTTTACTTAAGGGTTAGTCTTAAAGGGAGACTTATGCTAGTAGCTAATATATGCTTTTGTGTCCACAGGATTGACATCAGTAATAAAAGCATATCGATCCTTGAGGAATAGTTTTAAAAGTTGTGAGTGACTAAATATTTACAATATTTTAAAGAAACTATGTTTTAAAGAAAGATTATTCTCATGCTAGCTAGTTTTACAAAGTAATTTCCAAGCAATGTTTTAAACGCATGCCATGTATGAAAGTTTATTGAAAAACTATTTATGCGTGTTTAATTACACAAAGCATGTGTTAGCACCTTTAAAGACATGTTGTCTATGCATTGCGTTTTACATGCTTTAAAGAGAAAGTCATTGTATGACTAGTTTGAGAAGGTATCCGAGCAGTTCGATACCGAGGGGCAAGTTTTGAGAAGGTATCTGAGCAAAAGTACCTAAGATATGACAGTACTTAGTTATGGCCACATACACGTAGGTAGTTAAAGTCAGAGATTGAGCAAAAGGGTTCTCTCTTGACTAGCAATTGACGTTGGGATTTAACCACAACAGGGTTATTCTCAACCAAGGAATAGTTTAATGTTTTATAAATGAAAACAACTTTGTATGCTTTATGCTTGGAAAATGTTTATACTGAAGTACATGGTTACTGTAGAAATTTATATTTTAGTTTAATCTCTATATTAAGACTTTGTCATGAGAAGCAGTTTTCTTTCTTAAGTCACTCACTTGGCTAGCAAGTTCACCCCATTTCCAAATGTTTCCTTTCCCGTAGGTAGCCGTCAAATCCTCATGAGGTAGCTTTACATCTACTCTGCCACTAAAGGACAAAGTTACTGTAACCCGTCTATTAGGTGCTTACTGTAAATATTATACACATGTTATAGTTGGTCATATAGGGACTAAGTTTTGGGTATCGGAACTTATGAAACTAGTAATGTAATCTCTCTAAATATGTTTTGCATGTAAAATTAATGTTTCAGTCATAAAGGCATCCGCTGTGTATGAGATTGCATGTTGGGATTAGAGTTATTTCCGCTAGAGTTATTATGCAGTAAGTGTCAGCAAAAGGGTTGATAACTGCTGCAGTCATGTCCTTTCCTAGGCTCAGAGAGTAGTATGGGAGGGGGTGTGACAGCTTGGTATCAGAGCATAAGTTTCTGGAAAAGTTGAAGAATTAGTTGATACTAGCTTGGTATCAGAGCATAACTTTTGGGAAGGTTAAAGAGTTAGTTGATACTAGTTGGTATCAAAGCATGAAATTTTGGGTGAAAGAGAGAGTTCATGCATTAGATTAAGTCCCGTAAGTAAGTCCCTAACATGTGTACTTAATAAATAGGCAAAGATGCCGAGGAAAAGTGGCAGGCTGAGCAGGCAGAATGAGGAGAGGAATGTTGACCCTACCAGCGGAGGCCCTGAAGTTAGGCAAGACCTCGATCCGAAGGGGAAGAGAGTTAGAGACTCAATATGGCAAGAGACAACTTTTGAAAATGAGTCGAGTACCCCATGGATAGATGCAGATCCCAGATGGAGGATCAAGTATTTATAGAATCGCCCAGAGATTGGCGACTAGTGTAAGATCGATTTAGACCGATCCAGAAAAGAAATTCGGCATCGAGAGGCTGAAAGCTTTAGGTGCCACGACGTTCGATGGAGCCACAGATCCAATAGATGCTGAGGTCTGGGCTGGACTTGATTGAGAAATGTTTTAATGTTATGAGATGCCCTGAAGACCATAAGGTCGGGTTAGCGGCGTTCTTGCTGTAGAAAGGGGCTGAGAAATGGTGGAAAGTGATAGAGGTCAGGAGAAGAAGTTTAGAAGCTATGACTTGGCTTGAGTTTAGACAAGTATTTGAGGATAAATATTACCCTAGTGCTTTTAAAGAAGCAAAGAGGGAAGAGTTTCTTAGGCTGACTCAGGGATTGATGACGGTGGCTGAGTACGAGCAAAGATTTACAGAGTTATCTCAGTATACCCTTCCGATCATTGCGGATGAGAAAGAGAGATTCGGGAGATTTGAAAATGACCTAAGAAGAAAGATACCTACACTATTACCTCTACAGCTAATTGGGTGTATTTCATTCAGTTGGTTGAGACCGCTATCAAAGTTGAGCAGAGTGTAGCGAGGGTAGATATACTCAGCGAGGTGCGGAGCAGTTTAGGACTCACGGGGAGACGAGAGGTAAGAGTTATAGACCCCCGTTCTCTGGATAGTTAAGATGAAGAGTTTTAGAGGCATAAGCCAATAGGGTTCGAGTCGAAAGAGGCCAAGACCTGCAGTTGGACCGAGTGGTAGATCGGTAACAGGTCGTGCTAACGAGTTAGTAGCTAGTACAGAAGGAAACCACTATGTGCAAACTATGGTAAGCGCCATACAGGAGTATGTTATGGCGACAGGAATATGCGTTTTCAGTGTGGCCAAGCAGGGCACTTCAAGAAAGATTGTCCCCAGCTAGGTCATGGAGCACAGGGTGAATAGAGAGGAGTTACCCAGGTTGTAAACCAACCTAAGGCGATCAGAGCCAGAGGTGAGGGATCCGACGTAACTAAGCTGAAAGGGGTAGCTGGACGACCCCAACAACAATAGCAAAAGGGTAGAGTATACGCTGTGACACACCAGGAAGCGGAATAGGCTCTAGATGTCGTAACTGGTACGATAACTTTATGTAATCAGTCTGCTTATGTGTTATTTGATCCTGGTGCCACACACTCATTCATATCTAGCATGTGTGCATTGCATATAGACAGAGTGCTTGAGCGTATGAATGAGGATTTGTTTACTCTATGCCTGTAGGAGATAGTCTAGTTGTACATGAGTATTGCAGGAATTGTGAAGTAATTTTTTGGAATCGGAGGTTATGGGTTGACTTGATTCCACTAGAGTTAAAAGAGTTTGATGTTATCTTAGGTATGGATTTCCTAAGCAAACACTATGCCACTGTAGATTGTTTTAAGAAAGAAATAATGTTTAGAAAACCAGGTGAAAAAGAGATAACCCTGGTAGGAAGTAAAAAAATACTTCTAAGAAGTCTAATATCAGTAGTGAAGGCTAGGAAGCTGCTGAGTAAAGGATGTGAAGCTTATTTAGTTTATGTGGCGGTTTCACAGGATAGGAAGCTGAGACCTAAGGGTGTACTTGTGGTACAAGAATTCTTAGATATGTTCCCTGAAGAATTACTAGGTTTACCACCTGACAGGGAAGTAGAGTTTACTATTGAGTTAGTTCCAGGTACAACACCTATATCCTAGGCACCATATAGGATGGCGCCAATAGAATTGAAGGAATTAAAAGTTCAATTACAGGAACTTGTTGATAAGGGGTACGTTAGACCTAGTGTGTCGCCTTGGAGAGTGTCGGTCTTGTTTGTCAAAAAGAAAGACGGTACTCTCAGATTTTGTATAGACTATAGACATTTGAATAAAGTGACCATTAAGAATAAGTACCCATTGCTTCGTATAGATGATCTCGTCGATCAGTTAAAGGGAGCCACGATGTTCTCTAAGATAGATTTGAGATCAGGTTACCACCAGTTGAAGGTGGAGGAAGCAGATGTTCCAAGGACTGCTTTCAGGACTAGGTATGAACATTATGAGTTCCTAGTAATGCCGTTTGGGTTGACGAATGCTCCTGCGGTATTTATGGACTTGATGAATAGGATATTTCATCCTTACCTGGATCAGTTTGTGATAGTTTTCATAGACGACATACTAGCATATTCTAGTAGTGTAGAGAAGCACAAGGAACATCTGAGGTTAGTATTGCAAATGCTAAGAGAAAAGAAGTTATATGCCAAGTTTAGTAAGTGTGATTTTTGGTTAAACCAAGTTGTATTTCTTAGGCATAAAATTTCAGCTGACGGAGTCAGTGTAGATTCGCAAAAGACAGAAGCGATAGTTAATTGGGAACGACCTATGACTGTAACCGAGGTATGCAGTTTTCTGGGTTTAGCAGGTTATTACAGGAGATTCATGGAGGGCTTTTCTAAGATAGCTCTACCATCGACAAACCTGACCAGAAAAGATGCGAAGTTTGAGTGGTCGCTAGAATGCAAGCATAGTTTTCAAGAGTTGAAACAGAGGTTAGTGTCAGCACCAGTGTTAAATTTACCTACACTAGGTAAAGAGTTTGAAGTTTATTGTGATGCATCCCAATAAGGATTAGGATGTGTGCTGATGCAGGAAGGGAAGGTAGTGACCTATGTGAAAGATCTCTTACCAAAGAGTTCCATAAGCGTGTTCGGATTGCTTCAATTTCACAGTGACTGAAATACACAATCAAACGCACAGTTATGCAAACAAACAATCAATTAAAGGCATGCTTTAAACAAAAATAAACAAGGGAGAGAGTTGCCATACTAGTTGATGACGTTCTTCAAACTTCAGAACTCAACGCAGCGGAATCCTCTACCGATCAACCAACACCCGAACAACCACACGAACACAAATCTCAAGGGACGACACCACCAGAAAAGAGCCCCAGGTATTCTCGGAGTGAAAACCCAAAGCGTAGTCTTTGGTGAATTTGATAGAGGAAGAAGGACGAACAGATCGTGTAGGTGATAAGCGTGTGGGAGGGAAAAAGATGCTATCATATAGCATGATGCTTATCATTTAAGAGAAACTACACGATCGTTTAGGAAATGGTATATGATCGTTTAGCAAACTCGGCACACTATATGGTCATTTAGATGCAGAGCGACTATCGTATAGGCTCTCAATTTTTAAGCGATCGATTACTTTTCACCAACACGCTTCTATCTTTTTCTTTTTGGATGATGATTCAAAATGAAAACAATTTTCATTTTAATTCATTGGTTACAATAACCGATGCTGCCCCACTAATGCACATCCGAACGTGAAAAATTGGCTTAATTATTATATAATTAACCAATTAATTAATAATAAATATAATCATAATATATTTTTAACCTATAGTTTGATATCACATATCTACTATAGTAATTTCTCCTCTACTTGATATAAATCATATTTATATCTAATTTCCTCCAAAATAATGTATCTCATACATTTAGCCAATTATATCATATATAATTAACCAATCCAATCATATCATATATAATCGAACTTCCTCTTGTCAATTTGAACATTTCAAGTTAACCCGAACACTGATTTTCGACTTTATCCAAGCTACCCAGGGGACCTAATGGACCTGTGGCTCGAAGCTCTAACAGTGCGTGAATAGTTGACTAAACTCTTTAGCCACGAGATCCACCATCTGTTAACTGTCAAACATTCCACTAAAGACCAACAGTTGAACTCTTCTTACCACAGATATATTTCTGTGTCGATCGGATATAACCAATCATGAGTACGATGACCCTTCACAGATGCTCGTAAGTACAGCTGGGCCAAATTACCATTTTGCCCCTGTAGTTACATCTCACTCCTTAAATACCACTAATTCCTCTAATGAACAATACAACATAGTCCAACTATGTGTGAACACCTCTCGGACTAAGAGAAGGTGTGTGGCACCACATCGTTTAAGCCTTGGAATCAGCCCTTAAAGGAGCTATCTATCTACTATACCCCTGCCTCGCGGAAGGAGTGAATTTCATCTTGTGTAGCTGAGTTTCTAGCTCCCAAATAAGACGAATCCCCAAAATGGTAGGTTTGAATCGTCGATCTGGCCACTCGCACCCATACAAATCAAAGGACCGCCCTCAATGGCAGGAGTTCCCAACTCACTCAAGATTGAGGTCATGTTACTTATGATCCTTCTAATGAAGTGAAATCTCTGTCATGAACGGTGTTATATAACAAGACGTAACACTTCGTGGTCAGGTCTTATACAGACTCTTTGTATAGGACGCCCCCGCTCGCATGTCCCCAACACGACTGATCAGGATCAGACCATCTGTGACAAGTCACAATACTTGTGACCATTCCACAAAGCGGGTTGCATCTGTAGCATTACTAGGATAAGGTTTCCCTTCTATATCCATATATTACAGACCATTTTGGTTATCACTCAAGACATGATCCACTTGTATGTTGCCACATGCATGCTTTAGTCACATACAGATAACCAGGGATTTTATGTTTATTGGTTTGTGGTAAAGCAAATAAAACAAACAACTGAGCAAAATACAAGATGTGAAGTAAATATCATATATTATACAACACAAGCTTTCGTACAAACTATTTACAAACTACAGGAAACAAGACTTTATGGCATCAACCCCAACACTATGCTTCTCGTCAGTTAAAGAAGCATGAATGTAACTACCCTACGCACGACTTAGAGTTAGCAACAGTTGTGTTGGCTCTAAAATTGTGGAGACATTACCTTTTTGATGAACGTTGTCATATATTCACTGATCATAAGAGTCTAAAGTATATCTTTGATCAGAAAGAGCTAAACTTGAGACAGAGAAGATGGATCGAGTTGATCAAAGACTATAACTGTACAATTGATTACCACTCAGGTAAAACAAATATGGTGGCTGATGCTCTAAGTCGAAAGACCAGATCAACTAGAGCTATTATCTGTTCAATAAAAGGTGTACTGATACATGAGTTGTATAATGCTAAAGTAACATTATCAGTTGGTCAGACAGGAGGTTTGATAGCTTCATTTCAAGTACGTCCTACTC
Organism: Benincasa hispida; assembly: GCF_027475165.1. Classification (NCBI taxonomy): domain Eukaryota; kingdom Viridiplantae; phylum Streptophyta; class Magnoliopsida; order Cucurbitales; family Cucurbitaceae; genus Benincasa; species Benincasa hispida. The sequence continues at coordinate 37,955,646 of NC_143484.1, read as the reverse complement.
TCGTAGATGATATTCTACGTGAACAGTTAAGAGATTTTTATCTTCAGAAGTTTAGCTGAAGAAGTAGGTAAAGGTCTGAGGACGGACTACCAATTAAGAGCAGACAAAGTGCTACCGAAAGAAGGTAGGGTATGTGTACCTTATACCTTAGCAATTAAACAGGCTATTCTGGAAGAGGCACATAGTTCAGCTTATACTATGCATCTATGCAGTACGAAGATGTATATGAAGGAAATTGAATTCGAGATTTCCATGAGCAGCGGAAAATAGATCATTCCAAATTACAATCATGAATAAAAATTACAACTACAGTCATAAAACAAACATTTATGCAATTGCTACAGAGATTACAACATGATAATTGCAAATGAACAAGGCGAAAGCTACAAACATTTGTAGACTCGTCTCTACGCTCCCTGCTCACGAACACTCGAACATAGCAACCTTGAATGCTCGAACAACACAACCGTAACACTGCATGAACACTTCGTGTTCGTCCTTAGCGATCGCCTTGTTCACGACTCCCTAGTAAATGAACAGCCTCCACAGAACTTTGATGAAGTCGAGTTGAGTATGACACCACCAAGAAGGTTACCTTGATATTCTCGGTGTGAGAATCAAGAGGGTGGGCTCTATTTGGACTTGGTATGAGGCAGATGAAGAAGGAATGAACAATTTGTACATGATTGAGCAAGTGAGAGAAGACAAAAACCTATCGCATAGGTTGATGCCCAATCGTTTAGCTAAATCTAAGCGATCGTCTAGAAAAAGCTAAGCGAACGTTTAGCTCAGTGTTTGTCGCCTACAAAACATTACACGATCATTTACTTCGCTCAAGTTGTCGCTTAGTAAATCTGTATTTACTTGACAAGCTCCGTGAGTTTCTTTTTTCCGTGAGAGAAATCTCAAAACATTTTTCCCAAAAAACTTTTGTAAAAACTTACTAAAATTAGGAAAATAATTTTCCTTTTATCTCACGGTTACTATGAACCACTAATAACCTCCCACTCAATTGGTTTTTAGAGAAAAAGATTTAATTATCCAATAACTAATATTATTATAAATATAAATGATAACCAACTTATCATACTATATTTATAACCTATAGTTTTAATATTTCATCTCATGAAACATATAACCCATAGTTCTTTTTCTATTCCATGGTACTTAATGTAAATCTCATTTACATCAATATTCCACTAGATGTATCTCATAAATCATACCGATTATATCATATATAATCAAAATACCTTTTGTTAATTTGAACATTTCAAATCAGCACCAAGAACTGATCCTCAACGGAATCCATTAAGCTACTAAGAAGACCTTATAGACTTGTAGCTCGAAACTTCAATGGTACGTGAATAACTGACTAAACTCTTTAGTCATGGGATCCACCATTCGTTAACTGCTAGGCACTCCACTAAAGATCGACAGCTGAACTCTCCTTACCACAGATATTTTATGTGTCCATTTTAACCAATCAGAAATGCGACAACCCTTCATAGATCGCTCGTAAGTACAACTCAGCCAATAACCGTTATGCCTCTGTAGTTACATCTAACTCCTTAAGTACCACTGATCCCTCTAATGAATATAAGTCATAGTCCTACTATGACTGAGTCTTCTCTTCCAAAGAAAAGCTGTGGCCTCTATGTTTAAGCCCCGGAATCAACCCTTAAGGGAGCAAGCTCTCTACTTATCCCTACTTTGGGAAAGGAGTGAATTCCATCTTGTGGATTGAGTTCCCAGCTCTCAGATTAGACAAGTCTCCAAAAAGGTAGGCATGTTGAGTTGGCAATCTGGCCACTCTCACCCATACTAATCAAAGGACCACCCTCAAAAGCAGGAATTCGTAAAACACTCAGGATTGAGGTCGTGTCACCTATGGTCGTTTAGGTGAGATGTAAGTCTCTAGTATCAACGACGTTATATATAGAGTCTAGTCATCTCGTGGTCTAGGTCTTATACAAACTCTTTGTATAGGACACCCTTGCTCGCACGTCCCCACATGAATGGTCAGGATCTACCATCTGTAGTATTTTACAACACTTACAAACCTCTAGAAAGCGGGTCGTATCCGTAGTGTCACCAAGATCAGGTATCCCATCTTAATCCTTATACTCCAGACCTATTTAGGTTATCACTTAAGGCATGATCCACTTGTATATCACATATACATGCTTAAGTTCACATAAGATAATCAAGGAGCTTTGTTTATTGGATATGAGTAAATGCCAGAATTAAATAACATTTATTTTATTCATTAAACAATGTGTATCTTTACAAAACAACAAAACTCCCAAGAATTAGGACACCAATCCCAATAGTATAGGACATTAAAGAAGTCGTATTGGTGGCCTGGTATGAAAAGAGAAATAAAAAAGTATGTTGACAGATGTTTAGTGTGTCAGCAAGTTAAGCCTGAATGACAGAAGCCAGCAGGATTGCTTAATCCACTCCCAGTACCAGAGTGGAAGTGGGAGCATGTTACGATGGATTTCCTGTTTGGTTTACCTAGGATACCAGCGAGCTATGATGGTATATGGGTAATTATTGATAGATTGACAAAAATAGCTAAGTTTTTTCTTGTTAAAGTTACTTTTACCCTAGACCAGTTAGCTAAGCTTTATGTTGACCGAATTGTGAGTCAGTTTGGGGCTCCAGTTTTGATTGTATCAGATCAAGATTCCAGGTTTACATCGAAGTTTTGGCCTAGCTTGTAGAAAGCTATGGGTACCAAGCTATATTTCAGTACATCTTTTCATCCACAGACGGATGGTCAGTCTGAACGGACAATTTAGACACTAGAGGACATGCCGAGGGCATATGTATTGTAGTTCAAGGGTAGTTGGGATACGCATCTGTCACTAATCGAATTTGCGTATAACAACAATTACCATTTGAGTATCGGAATGGCACCGTATGAGGCTTTGTACGGAAGACCATGTAGAACTCCAATTGTTGGAATGAAGTCGGTGAAAGGAAATTATTAGGCCTAGAACTTGTTCGGCAGACATCAGACAGTGTTAAGATTATAAGAGAAAATCTTAAAATAGCTCGAGACAGGCGAAAGAGTTATACCGACAACTGGAGAAGAGAATTTGAATTTGAAGTTGGTGATAAAATATTTCTTAAGTTGTCTCCGTGCAAAGGAATACTCAGGTTCGATAGGAAAGGGAAGCTAAGCCCGAGGTACATTGGACCCTACGAGATAATAGAAAGAGTTGGCTTAATGGCTTACTAATAACGGGCAGAAATGCACGTTATTACAACGCAAAGATATACAACAATGTTGGATTGCGACGGTAAAAATATGTAAAATTGTGTCCAAAAGTATTAAGTTGAGAACATTAAGATCGCATGCGTCTATTGCATTAAAGCAGCTAATTTACGTATTTTGTGTAGGAAAATGCGTTGGTGCAAGGCAGAGTTGCGATCCAAGGAATTCAGCGTCCGAGCGCATTAAAAGATTGCGACCACAAGGCTATGCAATCACATGCGTTCGCGAAGATCTGCTCACGAAGGTGGCCATATAGAGATGGCACATCAAGGTGGAAGCTTAATAAATCACGATGGGACAGAAAGCTAATGACGGTCGAATCCGAATTAAGTTGACAAATCGTTAACGACACATTATAGCAAGTACACTCAACTTTTCGTTGACAATTAATTAGTGCATCAGTCAGAGATTTAATGACACCTCATCAGTGCAATCATTTGAGAGAAAAGCTTCTTCATCTTAATCTCTATAAATACCAAAGGCCACCATCGAGAAAGGAGCTTAGCCATATAGAGAGTTCACCATACAAAAGATAGTTAGTCGTTGTTCATAGTTTTCTTACACTTAGAAGGTGGAGGCGAGTGAAGAAAAAAGACATCGGAAGATCATTCCTGGTCAGCTCGAGAGAGTGTCGGGAAGCATTGAGAACGAAGAGAGGGCCGACTCTTATGAAAGCAAGAATATTCTTTTGGGAAAAGTAGAGAAAAACGCAGTGTAAAAGCCTTGGGAAGCAAGACATTGATACCAGGCTCCCTATTCTTATTTCCCATTGTCATTTTGTATTATGATTTCATTTATAGAATGGACCTTGCATTTCTACATATGTTCACTCTCTTTACATTACGCATGAGTAACTAAATGTTCGAATGGGTTGAGAAGTACTTAGCTAGCATGACTTAAGATCTTCATTTTATGCAATCATTTTATCTTATGTATGCGTCATCACCCCTTTAGAGCTACTCGAGAGAGAGTCTAAAGAAAGAACTTAGACTTGAGAGAGCTAGGTTAGAATCTAGGCTTGAGAAAGTCAGATTAGAACCACATAAGCAAGAGATAGAGACTTAGAGATAAGTTTTGTTTGCTAACATGCATCGCATGCAACCTAGAAATAGGTTATAGTAGTATGCGGTCGCCTTGTGTATGTGTGTGTCATTCATCATTGCATAAACAATAATAGAGGCTTAGACGTAAGTCCTATAGACATCATCGCATACATTGCATGCGTCCTAAAAAATAGGAGCTATAGCATTTGCATTGAGAGATGACCTACTGTTGTATGTGTGTAGCATGATTACACAACATGAACGCAATCTTAGGAAGTGTTAGCTAAATCCCTTCTCAACCCGTTCCCCCACATACTCATTGTAACTTTCATTATTATTAACTCTTTTCTCAACTCCGCCGCATAGAATCTATACCTTAAACAAATATACCAACCAACTCATTGTTTTATTTGTCACCGCAAAAAAATTGGTTTGCATTACTATGATGGGTACATCTTGCATAACAAGATACACTTTCGTCCATCTTACCCAAATGCATTGTGCTGAAGGGTGTGTTGTGCTCGTATGTGTTTTTTTGCTCGTCCTTAGCAAAAATGCACTATGTTGAGGTAGTGCTGTGCCAGTAGAAATACTGTGTGCCCGTCCTCCAGAAATGCGCTGAGTTAAGGAGTGTGCTGCGCTAATGCATGCGTTGTTGCCCATCCTTTGCAAATATGCACTTGCGGTAACAGATGCATTGCGTTAATCTTTAACTTTGCACCCATCCGAGTAAAATACAAAGGACAATTTCATTCATTATTTCTATGTCGAGAAGCTATTTCTTGATTCTTTGTACATGCTCAAGTTTTGTATTGTGTTATTTGTAATTCTTTGTATACTTGGTTAATTTTAATACAACTAAGTAACAATTCTTTCCGTATGCATTAGCCTCTTATTTATCATCCTTTGTCAATCATTGCGATGTTCTTTATCTTTTATTTTGCGTTATTCATTGCACTGCCATGATGAGTTATGTGCATACCCTTAGCAACATTTCCCACACTTTGTATTTTCTGACTAACAATTAGATAATTTGTAGCAATAGCACTGCTTTACCTTTTATCCTTCAAGACTCTGCTCAAACCTTCTTTTCAAAATTTTAACTAAGTGTTTGTCTATTTTGTCCAAAACAACGCAATGAGGACCTTGCATATCTCTAAATTTGGGGGTGGGGAAGGTCTGAGCAGATGCGACCAAGTGGATGTGGTCATTAGGAAAATGCGTTCATTGTCAAAAAAAAAAAAAAAAAATTTTTTTCATACAAACTCCAATGTCAGCGCAACGGAAAATCAAAATCCCAACCTGATAAACAACATCCATAGTAACCTGCAATGCGATTGGAGAAACAGGAACCAAAGAAAAAAAGCTGACAATGAATGAAGAAAGAAAAACACAAAAACCATCCTTGGAACAACCACCGACAGTATAGTTGAAAACCTTGCCAAACCACATGAAGTATGCTTTTCTGGGGCAAAATGAAACGCTACCAGTGATAATTTCCTCTGCACTCCAAGAAGATCAACAGAATGCACTGCTAGACATCCTGAAAAAGTACATAAAGGCGATAGGATGGACGCTAGCAGACATTAGAAGAATCAGCCAGGCATATTGCATGCATAGGATATGTCTCGAGGACAATAAAAAAGGATTGATTGAACATCAACACAGACTCAACCCTGCGATGAAGGAGGTCGTGAAGAAGGAGATAATAAAATGGTTGGATGCAGGGATTATTTATCCAATTGCCGAAAACACATGGGCCAGCCCCGTGCAATGTGTGCCAAAGAAAGGAGGGATGACGGTAGTCCCAAATGCAAACAATGAACTAATATTGATGAGGATCGTCACTGGCTAGCGGATCTGCATGGACTACCGCAAACTGAATGCGGTGACGAAGAAGGATCATTTCCCCTTGCCTTTTATCAATCAGATGCTAGACCGCCTAGTAGGAAATGATTACTACTGCTTCTTGGATGGATATGTCGGTTACAACCAAATCATGATTGCTCTTGAAAATCAAGAGAAAACCACATTCACCTGCCCCTATGGAACATTTACGTTTCGACGCATGCCATTTGGCCTATGCAATGCGCCGAGCACATTCCAGAGGTGTATGATGGCCATCTTTTCTGAGTATCTTGAAGATTCTGTAGAAATTTTCATGGACGACTATGGGCAAACATACGAAGTCCGTCTCAATAATCTAGAGAAGATACTAAGGAGATGTGAAGAGACGAACCTTGTGCTGAACTGGGAGAAATGCCACTTCATGGTGAAGGAAGGTATTGTGCTTGGGCACAAAGTCTCCAAGGACGAGCTGGAGGTGGATAAGGCGAAGATTGAGGCGATTGAAAAGCTCCCACCTCAAGCAAATGTGAAGGGTGTCAAGAGCTTCTTAGGACATGCAGGCTTTTATCGACGTTTTTTGAAGAACTTTTCAAAGATTGCACGACCATTGAGTGCGTTGCTGGAGGCAGAAAGAATGTTTGACTTTGATGACCAATGCCTCAACGCATTCAAGATACTGTAGAATGCATTAATAACTGCACCTGTGTTGATCACACCGGACTGGACACAACCCTTTGAACTAATATGCAATGCAAGCGGTTATGTGATGGGGGCGGTGCTGGCACAAAAGAAGAAAACAATGCTACACCCCATCGCATATGCGAGTAGAACCTTGAACCCTGCTCAAACAAATTACACTACCACAGAAAAAAACTGCTTGTGGTAATCTTTGCGCTAGAAAATTTTAGAGCTTACCTCATGGGATCCAAAGTAATCGTTCACATTGACCACTCGGCAATCAAGTATTTAATGACAAAGAAAGATACAAAGCCAAGGTTGATTCGATAAGTTCTCTTCTTTCAAGAATGCAACATGGAAATCATTGATTGCAAGGGGACGGAGACCAGGTTGCAGACCATTTATCAAGATTAGAAAATCCAGAAGTCGACTGCAACCAATAAGAGGTGAACGCAACCTTCCCAGATGAGCAGTGATGCGTTGTTTTATGGATGAAATGCGATGATGAAAATGCATTGAGCACTCAAGTTTTCTTAGTGGAATCCAAGTGTAAACCCCATTGAGTTTCCTGGTAAGTCCAGGGTCGAACTCAGGGACTTGGAAAAACAATATGCGGTGGTAATTTTTCAAAAGACTTTGTGGTAACCAAATAAATCATGTAGTTGTTGGGAATGTTGTTTGCAGTATTAAAAATAAATAAATGTGGCAGAGTTCGAAAAGAGTTGATAAACGGAAGATGCGATGAATATGCGGTGAACGGGTTGAGAAGGGTTTCGGCTAACACTTCCTAGGATGCGTTCATGCTATGTGATCATGCAACACACATACAATAGTAAACCATCTCTCGATGCGAATGCTATGACTTCTAACGCTAGAACGCATGCGATATATGCGATAAGTCTATAAGACCTACACATAAGCCTCTCTTCTTATTTATGCGATGAAAAAATGGCACACACACACAAATAAGGTGACCACATAATATCATACCTATCTCTAGGATGCATGTGATGCAGGTTGACAAACAGAGCTTATCTCTAAGTTTCTATCTCTTGTTTATGCAGATTTAATCTTGCTCTCTCGAGTCTAGATTCTAACCTAGCTTTCTCAAGTCTCAGGTTCTTTCTTTAGACTCTCTCTCGAGTAGCTCTAAAGGGATGTTAGGCACAACATAAAACAAGATAATCGGATGCGATGAAGATCCTAGGTCATGTTAGCTTAGTTCTTCTCAACCCATTCGATAATTTTAGCTATTCATGCGTGCTAAGAGAATGAACAGATGTAGAATAAGAACTTCTATTGTATAAATATAAAGTTGAAGTACAAAATAACAATGCAAGAAGATAATAAAGAGCCTGGTAGCAATCTCTTGCTTCCCAGGCTTTTACACTGTCTTTTCTACTCGTGTTCAAAAGATAATCTCACTCTCGCGAGAGTCGGCCCGCTCTCTGCTTTCTACGCCTTCGGGTTCTCTCTCAAGTTTCCATGAGTGATCTTCCGGCGTCTCGGCTCTTCTCTTGCTCAGCCTTAAAATAAAAAGAAAAACTATGGACAAGGCTAAACTATGGAGAAATTTATCTAAGTATTCGAACTTGCTGAACTGATGAACCCCTTTTCTGAAGGATGCCTTCGGTATTTATAGAGCTTTGGGGTGAAAGGAGGCTTCTCTCTTATGATTGCACAGAAGGGATGGCTTTAATTCTCTGACTGATGCACTGAATATTTGTCACTGAAAAGCTGAGTGTTCTGATGCGTTATTTTATTGAATGGAATTATGGATGATATACGTTGATGGATTGCGTTGTGCACTCAAGTTTCCCCAGCAGAATTCAAGTGTAAATTCCTCTGAGTTTCCTGGTAAGTCCAGGGTCGAACACAGGGACTTGTGAAAATAGTTGTGTTGGTGATTTTTATGAAAACTTGCAGTAACCAGTTAAATAGATAAATTGTTGGGTTTGTTTTTTGTGTTGATGAAAATAAATAACGAATGCGGCAAAGTTTGAAAAAAGTTGGTAAATGGGAAATACGATGAATCTGCGGTGAACGGGTTGAGAAAAGTTTCAGCTAACACTCCCTAGAATGCGTCCATGCTTTGCGATCATGCAACATGCATACAATAGTAAACCACCTCTCGGCGTGAATGCTATGGCTTCTAAGGCTAGAATGCATGCGATAAATATGCGACAAGTCTACTGGATTTACACATAAACCTCTATCTCTATTTATGCGATGACAACATGACATTCACACAAATATGCGACCACATAATATCACTCCCATTCCTAGGATGCATGCGACGCAAGTTGACAAACAAAGTTTATCTCTAAGTCCCTATCTCTTGTTTATGAAAATCTAATCTTGCTCTTTCGAGTTCAGATTCTAACCTAGCTCTCTCGAGTCATTAGGTTCTTTCTTTGGATTCTCTCTCGAGTAACTCTAAAGGGTATTTTGCACAACATACAACAAGACAATCGCAAGCGATGAACTTCCTAGGTCATGTTAGCTTAGTTCTTCTCAACCCATTCAACTAGTTTAGCTACTCATGCGTATTAAGAGAGTGAGCAGATGTAGAAATAGAACTTCCATTTAATAGATATGAGATGAAGTACAAAATAACAATGCAAGCATAGTAAAGAGCCTGGTAGCAATTTCTTGCTGCCAGGCGTTTACATTGTTTCTACTCGTGCTCTAAATATATTCTCGCTCTCTGCTCTTATGCCCCAAGGTTCTCTCTCGAGCTGCCCTGGGCGATCTCCGACGTCACCACTCTTCTCTTGCTCTGCCGTAAAATGGAAAAGAAACTATGAACGAGAATTGATGAATTCGTTAACTGATCAACCCCTTTTCTGAAGATTGCACTTGGTATTTATATGGCATAAAAGAAGAAAGGTAACTTCTCTCTCCCGGTTGTATAGATGGGACAGCTTTAATTCCTGATTGACGCACCGAATGATTATTACCGATAAAGCTGAATGTACTTTGTGACCGTTAACGGCTGTCAACTTAATTTGGATCTGACTGTTATCAGCTTTCTATCCCATCGCTCTTAATTATCCTATCACTTGGATGTGCCCACCATGTTGCGGTGACCAAGTTGCGGTGATTCTTCTTGGGCGAATGTTTACGAACACGATCAACGCAAAGTCTTATGGTGAAGTTGCGCTTGACCAATGTATTCTTATGATCACAATCTCTGCATTGCATTAACACATATTCTACACAAAAATGTAAAGATCAACTGCTTTAATGCGTTGGATGCATGCGACCGCAATATTATAGAATTTATGCTTAATGGACGCAATTTAACATATTTCATCAATGCAATCTAATATTGTTTAAGAACTTAGCACTATGATAACGTGCATTTCTGCTCGTTATCACACCCCCAAATTTAAATAATGCTTGTCCTCAAGCATAAGCTAAAGATTCCTTTAGCAAGTTAACTACAAAGTTTTCTTCCCTAGATTTCTCAAGGATACTTCATTTAAATCCTATATACCAGAATTTTCTTAAGTCTTATTCAAGTCTCTTCTTAAAATATTTCTAAGACTTAGGGATTGCAAGCTTAACTTTCAAAAGAACTTTACTAAATTCCAGAACATCGCATGATTTATTTTAAAAGAGAAAATATCTTTCGGGGTGACAAATGATTTTATCCTTGCACAAAAATTTTCTTCATTGCTATTTTTTTATGACCTTGCACTGATTCGAGTGCCTTGCCTTCGTTTTGGCTTGCCTCCACATGTGTCATGTGGACATCCAACTACGAGCAATGCTCTCTTTCTCAGACTAAACTCATACCGATTTGGCACTGGAGTCGCGGTCATTGATTTATGCGTTGATCCTTGTGACTTACTTTCGTTTTGGCTTGCCCCCACGTGTGTCATGCGGACATCCAACTACAGGTAAGTGCCTTTCACAACTTAACTCTTATCAACAAGGGTTTCCCATTGCATTGATAGTGGAGTTGTTATTCTAAAAAATGTTTTTTTTTTCTTTTTTTGTAGAAGATAGCAAGGTCGAAAATAAATACCTCACCCCCAAATTTAAAATGCGGCAATGTCCTCATTGCCAAAAGAAGTTAAAATAGGTCATGAGATGGTCATAGAATGCATGTAAAGAGAGTTTGAAAGAAAGCTAGCAAACCCCTAACTTCTAGAAATATTTCATGAGGTGACTATTTTAAGACTAAGTCGACTCTAGTGTATACGAAAGATAGAAGTATATTTATCATCATTGAAATCATACTTGGATAAGAAACATAATGCGGTAACTCACTAAATTTATTTGTGTCAAATGATTGCGGTGATTAAAGAGGATGTTGTGATAAAATTTTGAAAACTAAAATGCAATGTGATAGCGCAAAATTGGAAATAGAGCTAAGGAAGAGTACACCCCCAAATTTTGCGCTGTCGCCCACATTGTATCGATGCATCAATCTTTGTGGCGATCACTCTTCGTTAGGTTACAGTGATGTAATAAGATAAGTGTTGCTTCATGTAACATTTCCGCAATCTAGCGCCTCAATCGTTGTAAGAAAAACAAAGAGAGGGTCAAATTATTTTAAACAAAATAAAAATCGTTATCACATTTTTTTTTGTAAAAACGATAGTGATAGTAAAGTAAGGATAAATCAGAATTGAAAAGGTAGTGAACATTTCGAGTAGCGGAGAAAAGAGTTGAAGACTTGAGGTTTCCCAAAACTTGCGTCCCTGATAAGTTGCGATCATTTGATAACGCAGGGACCACCTACTTCCTTCTTCATTCAAAGTCTCTTAGTTCCATGGAGTCGACTTGGCGATGCCAGTCTTCTCCATGGTATGCCTTTACTCGATGCCCATTGACTTTGAATATGTTGGTTCCGTCGTCATTTGATAATTCCACCACACCATGCGGAAGTACTTTTCGAATTATGAATGGTCCGGACCAACGTGACTTTAGCTTTCCTGGGAAGAGTCGCAGATGTGAATTGAAAAGCAAGACTTTTTGCTCGATTTGTTCTTACTGCATATGCGTTGATCATGCCAGCGCTTGGTACGCTCTTTGTAAATCTTTGCATTTTCATATGCGTTGTTCCTCCATTCTTCTAGCTCGACCAGTTGCATTTTTCGCGCTCCCCCTGCCTTTTTTAAATCAAAATTCAACTTCTTTATCGCCCACAGTGCCTTATATTCCAGCTCCAAAGGCAAGTGACATGCCTTACCAAATACCAACGCATAGGAGGACATACCAATGGGTGTTTTAAATGCGGTCCGGTATGCCCACAACGCCTCGTCAAGCTTTGTTGCCCAGTCTTTTCGTGAAGGCTTTACTACATTTTCAAGTATCAATTTAATTTCTCGATTGGACACTTCAGCTTGGCCATTCGTTTGCGGATGGTATGCGGTGGCCACTTTATGGAGGATATTGTACTTGCGCAGCAACTTTTTGATATTATGATTGACAAAGTGTGATCCTTCATCACTTATGATGGCACGGGGAGTGTCAAATGAGTGAAAATATTTTTCTTCAAGAACTGGGAAACTACCGCCACATCACTTGCAGCGCATGCAGTTGCCTCTACCTACATGGAGACATAGTCGACGGCTAATAAAATATAATGCTTATCGTTTGAAGGAGGGAATGGTCCCATGAAATCAATCCCCCATACGTTAAATAGTTTCAGCTCCAAGATAGTATTCATTGGCATTGCGTTCTTCCATGAAATGTTGCCTGTGCGTTGACACCGATCACATTTCGTTGTGTAGTCGGCAACATCCTTAAACAATGAAGGCCAAAAGAATCCACTTTTCAAAACTTTGGCTGCAGTACGTTGCCCTCCAAAGTGCCTCCAAAGTGCCCTCCATATGGCGAATCGTGGCACTGTGACAGTATGCATTGTTGAGCAGCATCTGGTACGTATAATCGAATGATTTGGTCTGCACCTCTTTTATATAGATTCGGCTTATCCCAATAATAGTGTATGCATTCATTCTTGAGCTTCTTCCGTTGATGATAGGTGTAATCTTCAGGGAATTGTTCACAAACCAAGTAATAAACGATGTCCGCATACCAAGGCAATTCTTCTATGTGGAATAGCTTCTCATCCGGAAACATAGCACTCACCTCAGATTCATTGCGGTCAACCTCATGATTTCCAATCTGGACAAGTGATCCGCAACTTGATTCTCTGTCCCCTTCCGATCAATTATTTCAATATCAAATTCTTGAAGGAGGAAAACCCATTTGATCAACCTCGGCTTTGCGTCCTTCTTTGTCATCAAATATTTGATTGCCGAGTGATTAGTGTGAATGAGTACCGTGGTTACCAATAGATATGCCTGAAATTTTTCCAACGCAAAAATCACAGCCAGGAGTTCTTTTTCAGTGATGGTATAATTTATTTGAGCAGGGTTTAGAGTTTTACTCGCATATGCGATGGGGTGCAAATAGTTTTCTTCTTTTGCGCTAATACGGCTCCCATCGCATACCTGCTTGCATCATACATGATTTCGAACGGCAGTGTCCAATCCGACGTAATCAAGACGAGCATGGTAATCAGCGCATCTTTTAAAAATCGGAATGTGTTGAGGCAATTGTTGTCAAATTCAAACTTTCTGTCCGCCTCTAACAATGCACTCAATGGCCGTGCAATCTTAGAAAAGTCTTTAACAAATCGTCTATAGAATACAACATGCCCCAAGAAGCTTCGCACAGCCTTCATGCTGGTTGGAGGTGGAATCTTTTCAATTGCGTTGATCTTTGCTTTGTCCACCTCCAACCCTTCTCGGGAGACCTTGTGTCCCAACACTATACCCTCTTTCACCATGAAGTGACATTTTTCTCAGTTGAGCACCAGGTTCGTCTCTTCACATCTTTTCAGAATTTTCTCCAAATTGGCCAGACAGACTTCATAAGTGTTCCCATAAACGGAGAAGTCATCCATAAATATTTCCACTGAGTCTTCGAGGAAGTCTGAAAAGATCGCCATCATGCACCTCTAGAACGTGCTCGGCGCATTGCAGAGGCCAAACGACATGCGGCGAAAAGCAAATGTCCCTATGGGCAGGTGAAGTGGTCTTGGCTATCATGATTTGATTGTACCCAGCATATCCATCCAAGAAGCAGTAAAAATCATTCCCTGCTAGTCTGTCTAGCATTTGGTCAATGAATGGCAGAGGGAAGTGATCTTTCTTTGTGGCCACATTCAATTTGCGGTAGTTCATACATATGTGCCATTCAGTGATGGTTTTTTGTGGTATTAATTCATTGTTCTCATTGAGGACTACCGTCATGCCGCCCTTCTTCGACACACATTGCACGGGGCTGACCTACGTGTTGTCTGCAATGGGATAGATAATGCTCGAATCCAACCACTTGATAATCTCATTTTTTACGACCTCCTTCATCGCAGGGTTAAGTCTGCATTGATTTTCAATAGTTGCTTTGTGGTCGTCCTCAAGACGAATGTGGTGCATGCAGTAGCGGGGCTAATTCCTTTAATGTCAGCGAGCGTCCAGCCAATTGCTCGCTCATGTTTCTTGAGAATGCTCATTAATTCATTCTCTTGATCTGCGTTGAGCGCAGAGGAAATTATCACTGATAGCTTTTCATTCTACCTCAGAAATGCGTACTTCAAATGTGTTGGTAGGGTCTTCAGTTCAAGTGTTGGTGGTTCCACGAGGGAAGGTTGTGTTGTTTTTCTTTCTTATTTTGGCTCTTCTTCTTGCGTTGCGATCGTTCCTTCTTCTTTGTTTGTTTTTGCTACGATCGCATTGCAGGCAGCTACGGATGCGTTGGCATCCTCTTCTTCACACTCTTCATCAGACTTTTCTTCTTCAATCAAATTCAGGTTATCGTCAGAATCTTATAAGTCTTCCTCATCTGGGAATTTCATGGCACGAATTATATTAAATTTGAGCTTCTGTCCATTTATGCTCAAAGTGATTTCTCCCTTGTACACATCAATTTGAGCACGACCCGTGGATAGGAAAGGTCGCCCCAGAATGATGGGCACATCTTTGTCGGCCTCATAATCTATGATGATGAAGTCAGCTGGCAAAATAAATTTATCAATCGTGATCAACACATCCTTCACCTTACCTTCTGGATGAACCAGAGATTTGTCAACCAATTGGAGAGTCACGGAGGTGGGCACAAGTTGTCCCACATTTAATTGTCGAAAAATTGACAGCGACATCAAAATTATGCTGGCCCCCAAGTCACACAGGGCTTGTCGAATATAGTCCTCCTATGAAGCAAGGAATCGTGAAGCTCCCAGGATCACTCATCTTCGGTGGAATAATAGATTTGGAACTTTGCGTTAATGCCACCGTGTCAAATTTTCTAGTGCCTCTCTTCTTAGTTACCATGTCCTTTAGAAACTTGGCATAGACAGACATTTCCTCAATGACTTCACTGAAAGGGATGTTAACATGTAGTTGCTTTAACATAGATAAGAAGCATTGGTACTGTACCTCTTCGTTTTTCTTCTTTCTTAACCTCTGAGGGAAAGGTGGTAACTGGACTTTTACGGTTCTTGTTTCATTTGACTTTGAGGTCGACGCAACCTCAAGTTCTATTGCTTCATTCTCTCTTTCTTCTTCTTGCATTACCACAATCTCGGGCTCAGTTGCGATGGAAGTTGTTCTTGATCTTCTTTTCTCCCTCCACAGTCTTTCCACTGCGCAATATCACAAGCTGACATTGCTCCTTACCTGATCCCCCTGGGTTGTGTGGAAGCTCGATTGAACTTGGCAATGCCCCTTGCAGTCTGCTTTTTAGCTCATTCGCAATCTGGCCTATTTACAATTCTAGGTTGCAGATGGACGCAATCTGACTTTGAAGCACTGTCTCATTTTTCTCTATATATTGTTTCAATAGGCTGTCTAGAGAAGAAGATTGCGTTGGTTTTTGTGAGCTACTTGCTTGGTTCCTCTGTTCACCATTGTTGCGTTGGAAGAATCTTTGTGGCCCTTCTTTTTGTGCCATAGATTGAAAATTTTGTTGTTGATTCTTCCAAGCAAAATTGGGGTGGTTTCTCAACCCGGGGTTGTAAGTGTTTGAAAAGGGGTTATTCTTTACAAAATATATAGAATGTGGATTTTACGAGAAATCTTCCATCCATGCCCATCACCACAAGTCGTACACTTTGCGGTGTTTTGACTTATTGCATTAATTTGCCCACCTTGCAGTGTTGGGCTGCTGATCGCCATTCCTTGAATCAAATTCATCATTGCAGTCATTTGGTTTTGTAACGAAACAATGGCACCGTTATTTGCATCGGAATCTTTGAGCCTCAATCTCTTGTCACTCTCCCTCTAGTCTTCATGGTTCTTGGAGATGTGGTCCAGAATATTCTTCGCCTCCTCGTAAGTTTTTTCAAGCAGACCACCAGTGGCTGCCGCATTGGCAGCGGTCTGTGAAGCAAGATTCAAACCGTGATAGAAAATTTCCATTTGAAGGTAGTCTGGTAGCTCATTATGCGGACAACCTCAGACCAACCTTTTAAACCTCGCCCAAGCATCGCTGAGCGATTCGTCCATATCTTGTTCAAAATTAGTAATAAGCTTTTTTCGTCTTGCGTTCTCGATAGGTGGAAAATACTTTTTCATGAATTTCTCCATTACCGTCTCCCAAAAAGTAATCTCTCCTGGTTCAAGCGAATAAGCCCATTTCCTAGCCTGATCACAGAGTGAAAATGGGAACAACGTTAGTCGAATTTCTTCAGCAGAGATGTTCGAGAACACAAAATTATTGCAGATTTCAATAAAACATTGGAGGTGGGCGTGCAGATCCTCGCCACGCCTTCCTCTGAATTGACTTGCAGTCTGAATCATCTGCAACATCACCGGTTTCATCTCGAATTTGCCTCCATCGAGGGCAAGCCTCATGATTCCTGGAGAGAAATCATAGAGGTTTGGTGATTCATAGTCCCTAATGGGCCTATTGCGATCGTTTGCCAACAGAATCGGATTCGCCATGACATTATTATCATTTGGTACTCCACCTCCAGGCTGCTCCGCCATCTCTTCTTTGTCGGATTGTGGTTGCTGTTGGCGATCTCTTAGTCTCCTTCGAAATGTTCTTTCAATCTCCGGGTTCGTTAGAGATTGAGAGTTCTGCAAAGAATTCACAAAAATTACTATTAACAACTATTTTCCCGAAGTCCTCGGCAACGACGCCAAAAATTTGATGAGTTATTTTATTGAATGGAATTATGGATGATATGTGTTGATGGATTGCATTGTGTACTCAAGTTTCACCAGTGGAGTTCAAGTGTAAATTCCTCTGAGTTTCCTGGTAAGTCCAGGGTCGAACACAGGGACTTGTGAAAATAGTTGCGTTAGTGATTTTTTATGAAAACTTGCGGTAACCAGTTAAATAGATAAATCGTTGGGTTTGTTGTTTGCATTGATGAAAATAAATAACTACGACAGAGCTTGAAAAGAGTTTGTAAACGGGAAATATGATGAATATGCGGTGAACGGGTTAAGAAAAGTTTCGGCTAACACTCACTAGAATGCATCCATGCTTTGTGATCATGCAACATGCATACAATAGTAAACCACCTCTCGGCATGAATGCTACGGCTTCTGAGGCTAGAACGCATGCGATAAATATGCGATAAGTCTACAGGGTTTACATATAAACCTCTATCTCTATTTATGCGATGACAACATGACATTCACACAAATATGCGACCACATAATATCACTCCCATTCCTAGGAAGCATGCGATGCAAGTGACAAACAGAGCTTATCTCTAAGTCCCTATCTCTTGTTTTTGAAAACCTAATCTTGTTCTTTCGAGTTCAGATTCTAACCTAGCTCTCTCGAGTCATTAGGTTCTTTCTTTAGATTCTCTCTCGAGTAACTCTAAAGGGTATTTTGCACAGCATACAACAAGACAATCGCAAGCGATGAACTTCCTAGGTCATGTTAGCTTAGTTCTTCTCAACCCATTCAACTAGTTTAGCTACTTATGCGTATTAAGAGAGTGAGCAGTTGTAGAAATAGAACTTCTATTTAATAGATATAAGATGAAGTACAAAATAACAATGCAAGTATAGTAAAGAGCCTGGTAGCAATTTCTTGTTGCCAGGCGTTTACACTGTTTCTACTCGTGCTCTAAAGATATTCTCGCTCTCACGAGAGTCGGCCCGCTCTCTGCTCTTACGCCCCAAGGTTCTCTCTCGAGCTACCCTGGGTGATCTCCGGTGTCACCACTCTTCTCTTGCTCCACCGTGAAATGGAAAAGAAAACTATGAACAGAGCACTGATGAATTCATTAACTGATCAACCCCTTTTCTGAAGATTGCACTTGGTATATAGGGCATCTAAGGTGAAAGGTGGCTTCTTTCTCCCGGTTGTACAGATGGGATAACTTTAATTCCTGATTGACGCACCAGATAATTGTTACCAATAAAGCTGAATGTACTTTGTGACCGATATCGGCTGTCAACTTAATTTGGATCCGATTGTCATCAGCTTTCTGTCCCATCGCTCTTAGTTATCCTATCACTCGGATGTGCCTACCATGTTGTGGTGATTCTTCTTGAGCGAATGTTTGCGAGCACGATCAACGCAAAGTCTTGCGGTGAAGTTGCGCTTGACCAATGTATTCCTATGATCGCATTCTCTGCATTGCGTTAATGCATATTTTGCACAAAAATGTAAAGATCAACTGCTCTAATGCATTGGACGCATGCGACCGCAATACTATAGAATTTATGCTTCATGGACGCAATTTAACATATTTCATCAACGCAATCCAACATTATTTATGAACTTAGCACTATGATAACGTGCATTTCTTCCCGATATCATGTACTTGTTATCGTTAGCGGCTTGTCAACTTAATTCGGATTTGACCGTCATCAGCTTTCTGTCCCATCGTGATTAATTATGCCTTTCACCTAGATGCACCCACCAAGTTGTGCCGGCTCTATGCGGCAATCCCTCTTGAGCAAATGTTTGCGAACACAAATCACCGTAAAGCCTGTCCATTGCCGAATACATAGTCGCTTGTGAAGCTGCTAAAGAGGCTATTTGGCTTAGAAAGTTCCTTACCGATTTGGAAGTTGTTCCAAATATGTCTTTACGATCACACTTTACTGTGATAACAACGGGGTTGTGGCAAATTCTAAGGAACCTTGGAGACACTAAAGAGGCAAGCATATAGAACGAAAGTATTATTTGATCAGGGAGATTGTGCATTGCGGTGATGCGATAGTCACGAAGATCGCGTTGGAACACAATGTTGTTGATCCGTTTACAAAGGCTCTCATGGCTAAAGTTTTCGAGGGTCATCTAGAGAGTCTAGGTCTACGGGACATATGACATATTATCTAGGGAAAGTGGGAGATGATACTGGGATATAGAGTATGCCCTAGTTTATTGTATATTGTACTGTTTTTGTATTGTACATTTGTCTCCCGAGGCATTAGGACAAGTGGGAGATTGTTGGGATTGGTGTCATAATTCTCCTAGTGGTCTCGTAGTGTTGGGATGGTACCAGCACACGACAGAAGCGACGAGGACAAATAAGAACTCTAATTGATTAATTTTGGCAAAAATGAAAAGATGCTCAAACAAAATTTAATGGGTTTTAAGACATATCTTTGAAGAACTGTTGAAATCTCGATTTCCAGCTGCTAATTCCTCCAAATATTTGTGTAGATC
Organism: Benincasa hispida; assembly: GCF_027475165.1. Classification (NCBI taxonomy): domain Eukaryota; kingdom Viridiplantae; phylum Streptophyta; class Magnoliopsida; order Cucurbitales; family Cucurbitaceae; genus Benincasa; species Benincasa hispida. The sequence continues at coordinate 37,936,131 of NC_143484.1, read as the reverse complement.
ACCATAAGATCTTCTCTACTATTCTCTTGGTGCTCTAGATTGAGTAGTGGGACTCAAAATAAGCTGGAATCAATGGGAACTTGGAGAATGTTCACAACAGCCACCCAAATGAAGAACACCTTCTTCTCATGAATTTTCAGCTAAAATTCTTTCAATTGCAACGCTCCATAATCACTCCAATCTCTTCAATATATTGTAAAATATCATGCAAAGAGATTTGTTGCATGGGATGCAGCTCATGCTTGGAGTTTTTTGTAAGCTAGTTTGAAGATGAAGATGAAAAATCCAAATTTTCATTTTTGTGTTTTTCTATTTCCAAAATCCAAAATTGATTTTAAAAACATATTTGATTTCTAAAATCAAAATTTATTAATTTTACAAATTAATTTTCTAATAAAATTAAAAAATAATTATTAAAAAATTTAAATAATTCTAATTAATTTAATATCCAATATTAAATTAATTTTACACAAATCTATCTTCATATATTTAAATCATATTTAAATATATATTATCTAATTCCATTTGATTCTAATTTGAACATTTCAAATTAACTTATCATGCTACTCTAGAGCTAGTCTATTTTCGAGCTAGTAAGGGGACCGTGGACTTATAGATCATGGGCTATAACGATCCGAGATTAATCAGCTAAACTCATTAGACTGATCTAACCCCTATTCGTTAACTAATGGGTCACTCCACTAAAGCCCATAGTTGAACTCCCTTCACTGTAGATATATTTATGTCCACTCGATATAACTATGATTAGTAAGTCAACCTTTCACAGGTTGTTCGTAATAACGGCTGGGTCGAATCTCTGTTTTACCCCTGAGATTACCTCTTGTTTCTTAAGTCCCCATTGATCCTCTAATGAACAATTGTTTTGTGATCCAATTGATGCGTTATTTTATGAGGTGAAATTATGGAGGAAATGCGGTGATGGAATTGTGTTGAGCACTCAAGCTTTTCCAATGGAATCCAAGTGTAAACCCCACTGAGTTTCTTGGTAAGTTCAGGGTCGAACTCAGGGACTTAGAAAGATAAGTTGCGGTGGTAATTTTTCAGAATACCTTGCAGTAATCGGTAACTCAAATAGTTGTTTGGTTTTGTTGATTGCGGTAATGAAATAAATAAATGCGGCGGATTTGAGAAAAGTTTGATTGTGTGATAGATGCACTGAGTATGCGGATGAATGGGTTGAGAAGGTCTTTAGCTAGCGTTTCTTGGGAATGTATCAGACGATGCGATCATGCTATACTTATGCACAACAAGTCATTTTCTAATGCAAATGCGGTGCTTTTAAGTCTAGGACACATGTGTTAAATGCAAAAGTGTCCATAGAGCTTATTCCTAAGTCTCTACTCTTTTCCTATGCGATGATGCAAGATGCACAAAGACAAGGTGACCGCACACAATCATATCCTATCTCTAGCATGCATGCGATGCGTTAATAGCAAATAGTGCCTATGCCTAAGCTTCTATCTCTTGATTATGCGTTCTAATCTGACTCTCCCAAGCCTAGATTCTAACCTGACTTTCCCAAGCCTAGATCCTGTCCTTAGACTACCCATTCAACAGATTTAGCTACTTATGCGTGATAAACAGAGAGTGAACAGATATAGAGAAGTAAATTCCATTTCTATAAATGAGTTTGAATGCACAATAACAATGGAAGATAAAGGTAGAGAGCCTGGTAGCAATCCCTTGCTGCCCAAAGCTTTTACATTGACAACTCTATTCGATTCAAAAGATATCTCTATTTTCACAAGAGCTGGCCCTCTCTCTGATCTTAAAGCTTCTGGCGCTCTCCCAAGCTCATCGGAACGATCTGTCAGCATAACCTCATTCTCTCACATTCACCTTAAAATAAAATAAAATCTAAGAACAAGGCTAACTATTTAAGAAAAAATTCTCAAACTCTTCGAATTCCTGTTCTAAAGGCTGCCTTTGGTATTTATAGAGCTTCTGGGGTGAAAGGCGGCGTCTCTCTTATGATTGCACAGATGGGATGGCTTTAATTCTCTAACTGATGCGCCGAATATTTGTCACCGAAAAGCTAAGTGTACTTGTTATCATTAGCGGCCATAAATTTAATTCAGATTCGACCGTCATCAACTTTCTGTCCCATCGTGATTAATTATGCCTTTCACTCAGATGCGCCCACCAAGTTGCGCTGGCTTTATGTGGCAATCCTTCTTGAGCAGATGTTTGCGAACACAAATCACCGTAAAGCCTTGTGGTAATGCTGCGCTTGTCCATTGATTTCTTGCGATCGCTCTTTCCACCTTGCGTCAACGCATATTCTGTATAAAAATACAAAAATCATCTATTTCTATGCGATGACTGCATGTTACCGCAATGTTATAAACTTAATGCTTTTTTGACGCAATCTAACATATTTTATCAACGCAAACCCTCATTGTTTAATAACTTAGCAATGTAATAACGTGCATTTCTACCCGTTATCACCAATCAACAAAACCGAGTACCTCTCGGGCCAGTGAGAGGGTGGGGCCCCTTGTTCAAGACCCAAAATTAGCACTTAAGGGAACAACCTCTCTACTATCCCTAAAAGTGGGTAGGAGTGAATTTCGTCTTGCACCCTATGTCCCCAACTATCTATCCGGTCTAACCCCTGAAATGGGAGGTTTATTGATCCGTCGCTGTTGAGCTACCCCTCACCTATGACAATCTAAGGATAATTCCAAATAAATAGGAGTTCATAGTTAACTCAGGATTAAGGTCAAGTTACCTAGGTCATCACTTTGAAATAGACAGTCTTAAATAGTAAACAACGTTATAAAGTAAGAGTGATTGATTTCGTGATCCGGTCTTGTACAAACCCTTTTGCACAAGGACACCTGCACTCCTCATGTCCAAACATGAACAAATTAGGATCACTTTGTTTGTAGCATTTTAGAACTCCTTATAACAACTACAGAGCATGCCACATCCAATAGTATTACCAGAATAAGGTACCCAACCTTATTCATATACTATAAATCATTTTGACTATTTACTCGAACCTGATCCATCTGTATGTCTCCACATAAAGTTCAAGTACTCATCCAATAATCAAGGAACTTTAAGGTTTATTGGATTTCTATCAAGCAAAACATCTTTCAATAACACCTTATTGAATTTTCAGAATAAGTTCCTTTGTTTACAAACCATGAGTTTTAGGACATAAAACCCAACATGTAGTTTGTAAACACTTTGTGAACATATTGTTATTAATAAAATAAGTGTTATTTTATAAGCATCTACTCAATCCAATAAACTAAGATCCGTGGTTATTTAATGTAACTTAAGCATGTATGTGGAGACATACAAGTGGATCATACCTTAAGTAATAACCTAAATGGTCTATAGTATAAGGTTAAAGGAGGGATACCTTATCCTGGTGACACTACGGATACGACCCGCTTTGTAGATGTTACAAATGTTGTAAAGTGCTACAAATGGTTTGATCCTGACCATTCATGTGGAGACATGCAAGTGGGAGTATCCTATACAAAGTGTTTATGTACGACCAGACCACGAGATGATTAGTCTCCTTATATAACGCCGTTGATAATTGAGACTTACAATTCACTAACATGACCATAGGTGACATGACCTTAATTCTGAGTGAGTTGGGAACTCCTGCTCATGAGGGCAGAGTTATCACACCCCCAAATCTAGATATAGGCTTGTCCTCAAGCATATCTTCTACTAAGGCAATATTGCTCAATTCCTATCCTAAATTTTGCGTCGATTGGTTGCTTCGAATGCTCCACCTAGGCACATTACTTAACATCGCAATTTCTTTCTATCCTTGAAAATTCCTAACAAAGCCCTACTTTATTCTTCTATACCACAAATTTCTGCTAAAAAATGCTTTTCTAGTTTTAAAAAGAATATTTACCTCGTCTTGTGAAAACAACTTGATGCATCCGGATGCGGTGGCTAAAATTTGCGTCATTTATTAGAGACTGTTGATCATGGTTACACCCTTTGTTTTGGCTTGTTCCCATGTGTGTCATGCAAACATCCAACTACGGTTGTGTGCCAATCTTAACTTTAACACTTGAATTTCAGAGGAGTTGTCTCTTGTTTCTTTTATTTTTTTCCTTTTTTTCCTTTTTCTCTTTTCATATTGCGTTGTTCTTGGAAACCCACCTTCCTTTTGGCTTGCTCCCACGGGTGTCATGCGAATATCCAACTACGAGCAGGCTCCTTTCACAATTTAACTCTTATCAGGTTGGGATTTTTTTTGGAGTTTCCCTTGCGCTGACATTGGAGTTTTGTTTGAAAATTTTATTTATTTATTTATTTTTATTTTTTTTTTGGAGATGATGAACGCATTTTTCTTAGTGATCACATCACTTGATCTCATCTGCTCAAACCTTCCCCACCCCTAAATTTAGAGATACGCAAGGTCCTCATTGCGTTGTTTGGACAGAATAGACAAACACTTAGACAAAATTTCAAAAAGAAGGTTTGAGCATAATTTCGAAGAATAAAAGGTAAAATAGTGCTATAGCCACGAATTAACTAAGTGTTAGGCAGAAAATACAAAGTGTGGGAAATGTTTCTAAGTGTATGCATATTTACTCATCATGGCAACGCAATGAATAACACAAAATAAAAGATGAAGAATATAGCAAATAAAGACAAAGGATGATAAAGAAGAGGCTATTGCGTACTTGAAAAAATTGTTACTTAGTTGTATTAAAAATTAACTAAGTATACAAGAAATTACAATTAACGCAATACAAAATTTTTTGCATGTAAAAGAATCAAGACATTAGCTTCTATACATAAAAAAAATAATAAATGAAGTTATCTTTTGATTTTGATTCAGACAGGGATGATTAAAAATTAACACCACACTTCCGTTAACACAAATACATTTTTGCTGAGGACGGGCAACACCGCAATGTATTCCCGCAACACACCCCTTAACTTAACGCATTTCTGGAGGACGGGCGCACGATATTTCTACCAACGCAACACTACCTCAACATAGTGAATTTTTTGCTAAGGACGGGCAAAGAACACATACAAGCACAACACACTCCTCAGTGCAATGCATTTGAGTTGGATGAATGCAAAGTGTATCTTGTTGGTACAAGATGCACCCATCATCGCAATGCATACCAGATATTGATTGTTTTATTATTATTATTATTATTTTTTCATCAACACAAGTCACAAGGACCTTGCGGTAATAATTCTCTTCTTATTAAACAATCATTCACCAAGTTTTAAGAATGATACCTTTAATATAGAAAAGTAAGGAATGTAAAGAGAACACAGAAATAAACGCAAGAGAATTAAATGAAGCATAAATTCATAAAGCAATAAAAAAAAAATTGAATGAAGCAATAAATGGCAAAGTTCATAAAGCAATAAATTCAAAAAGCAAGTAAACATAGGATTGAGATATGGACCGGAAGACAATTTTCTCCCGATGAACACAATCCACACCTCCGCAGGCGGTCCAGCTTGCCTGCTCAATGTCTTCAAGGATATTGCTCCTTCCTGTGAGATCCAGGGGGTTCAGAATTGCTTGGCAACATTCCAGGTTTTCTATTACATAACTCGGATGCCAACTTCACTACTTGAATCTCCAAGTTTCTGATTGAAGACGCCTGCACCTGCATCACCGCATCATTTTTATCTATGTATTGCTTGAGCAAGGACTCCAATGAATTACTAGAGGTGTTAGAAGAGGATGGTTGATTGTGCGATTGTCTTTATTGACCCTGATTCTGGTTGTGGTGAAAAGGTGGAGGGTTTCCTCGATTCCCTGAGTTGCTATTTTGATGGTTACTTAGCCCACCTTGGTTATGATTCCCTCCCCAACTGAAGTTAGGGTGATTCCTCCAACCAAGATTATACGTGTTGCTGTAGGGGTTGTTCTGGATTGCACATACTTGTTACATGTTGGATGGGCACATTTCCACCGCATGGCCTCCTCCACAATTGACGCAACTGATTGCGGTCACTTATGCTGGCACATTGGGTTGCGCTGATCCTTGGGAGAGGGCACCTTGATTAAGTGCCATTGACTGGAGGATAGAGGTCACTGCGGCCATCTAGGTGGCCAAAGTTATCATTGTCTCAGCAGGGACAATGTCATTATCATTTATTCTTCTTTTGGAGCCTCTTACTCCGTACCCGTCATTAACCCAGTCATCCAAATTCCGCGAGATGCAGTCAGGATGACCTTGGCCTCAGTGTATGTTTTATCTATAAGACCTCCAGCTGTGGAGGCATCAGCAACAACCTACGTTGATCTGTTCAGGCCATTATAAAAGGTCTCCATCAGGACGCAATCGGGTATCCCGATATGCGGACAATTCTTCATCAGTCTTCTGAATCGCACCCAGGCAGTGCTAAGGGTCTCATTATCCATCTGTTCAAAGTTTAACACGTCCTTCCGTCTTTTTGCGTTGACTGCTGGAGGGAAAAACTTCTTCATAAACCATTCAACCAACTGATCCCAGAAAGTTATCTCATTTGGCTCCAGTGAATAAGCCCACTTTTTAGCCTCATCCCTCAAGGTGTAAGGGAAGAGGTATAGTCTGATACTTTCTGGGGTAACGCCAGGTATAGAGAAGTTACCGCACATCTCGATGAAACTGGTCAAATGGGCATGTGGATCCTCACCTTGCAGACCACCAAACCGCCCCACTGAATCATTTGGAGAATGACCGGCTTAATCTTGAATCTTGCGTTCTCCTCAACTATCGACCTTGAAATTCTGGGCGAAAAATCATATAGATTGGGTGCCGCGTAGTTCCTCATTGGAATGTTGCAGTCAGCCGCAAGAAAAACAGGATCTTACGCTGGTCGTCCCACCCCCTGATTCACTTTGGGTGCCACATTATCATTATTATTATCTGCCATGTTGGCATTCTTTTTCCTCGCTCGGTTCTGGCGTGCCCTTATGTGCAATGTATGCTCGATCTCTGGGTCAGCCTCGAATTCTGGATCAGTTCCAGTACTTATAAATCGTCATACTGCTCTCTGCGATAAGCAGCCAGTACAAAGAGATTTGTCTTGCAAAATATCGCAAACGTACTCAACAATAACCGTTACCAATCCCCGGCAACGACACCATAAACTTGTACACTCGTGAATTGATGTTCTCTAAATAAACATATATGGTTATGGACAATGATGAATGTGAATCATACAAGCTCATGTTGCCATAAACTTTCTTGACTTGGAAAGATGGAGATGGAGTGTGGATGCTGTGTTATGCTTATTTACACTTTATGCGATACTACTTCTAGATGTATGCATTATTAATGAAATGCTTGTAGTATGCTATGCATTGTCACAAGTTTCCTTGCGCTGAAACCAATTATAATTTCAACGCAAGTTTCTCAGAATAATTCGAGGTCGAACATAGGGATTGTTGTCGTTAATGTGTTACATTTTTTATATATACGATCAGTTTTTACAATTAATAAAGATTGTGTGTTTGTATAGGAAAGTAAATTTACGGTAAAGTAAAATTGTGCAGATAAAATAAAGTTGCGTTAATAAAATAAAGTGCGATAAAAATAAACCTAAGTTAACGTGATGCAAGATATAAGATACATGATATACATGATACTGAGTTCGAGACTGACTGTGAAGTTTATACAAAGGATCGTGGTATGCGATGGCAAGGCTTTATGGATGAATCAGAAGGAGAAAGAATAATTAGTACAAACATCGCAAGGTTGTTAATTGCGTTAAGGATACAACTAAGGTTCCACTTTCCCTTGGCGTACACCTCTCGGTGATCGGCCACGTTCCCATATCTCTATGGTGAAACAAGGATGAATGTGGTGAACACAAGGTTGCTTCCATCTCTGGAAGTACTTCTTGCTTTAGTTAATGCATTCTTCCAACCCTCTCTCGATAGGCAAAATAGCATCTTCACTCTCACAAGTGAAGATGTCGTCTAGCATGCTTTGACTAAACATAATTATTTTCTTAACCCAATTAATTTACTTGCTCAATCATTGCTAATTATCCAAGGGATTAAGAAAACATCATGGAGAAAGTGAAATATGGATGAACGGAAATAAGCAAAGAGATGGAGATGGAAATGATCATAACATTTAATTATAGAATTAAGCGTCTGATACATGGTGTGAATGATAGACTAAGAAGATGAATAAAATTGATGGTAAAGAGATAGAAACAAATACAGAAGAGTGTCAACGTCTTGACACAGATTTGGATGGTGGTTTTGCTTGCCGGCGTGTGGAGTGGATAAAGAGAAGAGCTTCCCTCTCAGGCTTGCTCGTCCGGTAGAAGTGACCTTCGTACAGAGCTTCAACGGTGGGGATCTGAAGGATTCTTGCCCGGAGACTCAACTCTCGGCCTTGTCTTTTAATTCTTCCCGGATTTACTCTGACTAGTCGCTCAACAGTTTCTCTCTCAGATCAGTGTATACACTTTTCTCTATATTCAAGCATATTTTTTCTGTGGAATGGCCGGAGCTATTTATAGGTGAATCTTTGACTCTCTGACTTATGGTCCCCACTTTATTGTTAAGGTAGTTCCTGAAATGATGGAGTGAATATTCCTTCTGTTACGCAATCAATCCCGTTCGAAATGCACAATGGTCAGCTGTACATGCGTCAGAACCCTCTGCAATTGCGTTGCTCTTTACATCTTCGAGCGTTTGCCCGCATGCGGTGTTATTTTTTATTATTGCATGCGGTTGAAGTAAAGCTCTTGATCGACTGTCGCATGCACCATCATTGTGTTGATCGTCTATTCATTTCTGAATGATGGGCGTAATGCGACGTAGATGCGTTGTTCTTTTTATCTTGAGCCTTGAATGCATGCGATGACTTGATTTCCTGCAAAACAGACTTGAAATATTCTTTTCTACCATCGCAATGGTGTCAGTGGGTGTATTGACGACAATTTATAATTCTTGCATTTCTTAGCTAATTTCCATACAATTGACGAAACTTTCCTTTCTTTTGGCCGCAATATCTAAATAAAAAAGTATAAATAACTTGTATTTCTATAAGTTATTAATAACGCCGTTGATAATTGAAACTTACAATTCACTAAGATGACCATAGGTGACATGACCTTAATTCTGAGTGAGTTGGGAACTCCTGCTCATGAGGGCGGTCCTTTGATTTGTATGGGTGAGAGTGGCTAGGGGAACTCAGCTACACAAGATGAAATTCACTCCTTCCTTGAAGCAGGTGTAAGTAGATAAATTGCTCCCTTAAGGGTTGATTTCAGGTCTTGAAATTCGTCTTTTGATTGATCGAGGGATACTTGAAGAAAGGTTTTTCAAAAGATTTGCATACTCTATCCCTTGTTCATTCTTTTAAGAAGCATGCTTGTAATTTACTTATTATGCATAATCGTTTCCGTTTAGACTGTAGTTGTTATGTTCTTTCTCAATGGAATTTGGAACGATCCGCTTCCGCTCACTGGATCTCTATGTTTAGATTTTCTTCAGTCTCTATATACATGTTTAAATTACATAAAATAATCTAGGATCTTAGTTTATTGGATTGACTGTATGCTCATAAAATAACAATTATTTTATTGATAATAATTTTTTTACAAATTTTACAAACTAAGAGAATACAAGAGAGATTTAGGACAACAACCCCAATATGTAGGCCATATAGTTTAAAATCCCACCTTAGTATAAACGCTTACATGCATCATATTTAATGTAAGTGTTATATTATATGGTTGCATGATATTATAAGCAGACACATGCATCTAAATTAATATAAATATTATATTATATAGTTGCATGTAATTATTAAGCATATCTAAGCATCATACTTTAATATAATTGTTATATTGTGTGATGGATATGTATGGTTTTCATTAGAGATTAATATAAGTGTTATATTATATATGAAAATGGAAATACATTGAGCATGACATTACTTAGTAAATATAATTGTTATATTTGACTAATGTCATTAGAATGCATGTAATATGTTTTAATAATTTATTAACTTATAAAGTTATAAGTTGAATGAAATAGATTAAAATCTATAATAAAGAATTGTATGCAAACATAGGTCTTAATTAATTTTAAATGGTTTAAAATTAATTCATTTACACTTATATTTAAATATTTCTATTATGATTAGAATAGTTTAATCTTTTATTTTCTTTTAATATGATTAATCGAAAAGAATAAAAGATTAGATTTATAAAATATTTGCCTATAAGGGACCTTTGTTTAAGGAAGGTTCTGTTTAGGATTAAGGTAGTTAAGCTGACAGAAACGGAACATCCCTACTCGAGAACCAACCTGAAAGGTGAATTAGTCAAAGATTATATAAACATGCAATAGATGACTAAATTTATTAAAGTGTTTAATAAATGAATATCATGCATTGTTAAACAATCCAATATAAGAGTTATATTGGGCAACAAAAGACTTATATAAATCGTTTAGCTGATTTACCTAAGTAACTGATAACGGGTAGAAATGCACGTTATTACATTGCTAAGTTATTAAACAATGTAGGTTTGCGTTGATAAAATATGTTAGATTGCGTCTAAAAAGAATTAAGTTCATACTATTGCAGTCGCATGTGTTTATCGCATAAGAACAGTTAACTTTTGTATTTTTATGTAGAATATGCGTTGACGTAAGGCAGAAAGCGCGATCACAAAAAATCAATGGTTAAACATTGCGGTCGCATGCATTCATCGCATAAGAACGGTTAACTTTTGTATTTTTATGTAGAATATGCATTGACATAAGGCGGAAAGCGCGATCACAAAAAATCAATGGTCGAGTGCAACATTTTCACAAGGCTTGGCGGTGATTTGTGCTCGCAAACATCTGCTTAAGAAGGATTTCCGCATAGAGCCGGCGCAACTTGGTGGGCACATCTGGGTGAAAAGCATAATTAATCACGATGGGACAGAAAGCTGATGACGATCGAATCTAAATTAAGTTGACAAGCCGCTAACGATAACAAGTACACTCAGCTTTTCGTTGATAAATATTCGGTGCATCAGTCAAAAAATTAAAGCCATCCCATCTGTGCAATCATAAGAAAGAAACCGCCTTTCACCCTGAAGCTCTATAAATATCGAAGGCAATCTTCAGAAAAGGGGTTTAGCTAGTTCAGCAACTACGGAGAGTTAGAGAATTTTTCCTTAGATAGATTGGCTTTGTTCTTAGATTTTCTTTTCCTTAAGGCGAAAGTGAAAGAAGCGAGATTATGCCGATAGATCATTTCGGTGAACTCGGGAGAGTGCTGGAAGCATCAAGATCAGAGAGAGGGCTAGCTCCTGCGGAAGTAGGAATATCTTTTGAACAGAATAGAGTTGATAGTGTAAAGTCCTTGGGAAGCAAGGGATTGCTACCAGACTCTCTATCCTTAACTTCCATTGTCATTTTGTACTCAAACTTATCTATAGAAATAGAATTTTCTTCTTTATATCTGTTCACTCTCTATTTATCACGCATGAGTAGCTAAATCTGTCGAATGGTTTGAGAAGTACTTAGCTAGCTTAACTGGGGATATTCACTCTATGCGATTATCTTGTATTATGTCTGCTTCATTCGTCTATTAGAGATACTTGGGAGGATAGTCTAAGGATAGGATCTAGGCTTGGGAAAGTCAGGTTAGAATCTAGGCTCAGGAGAGTCAGGTTAGAACGCATAATCAAGAGATGGGGGCTTAGGAATAAGCACTGTTTTCTATTAACGCATTGCATGCATCCTAGAGATAGGATATGATTATGTGCAATCACCTTGTCTTTGTGTGCATCTTGCATCATTGCATAGAAAAGAGTAGAGACTTAGGGATAAACTCTATGGACATTGTTACATTTAACACATGCATCCTAGACTTAGGAGCACCACATTTTCATTGGAAACGCTAGCTAAAGGCCTTCTCAACCCGTTCCTCCGCATACTCAGTGTATCTACTGCATAATCGAACTTTTCTCAAATCTGCCGCATTCATTTATTTTATTTTACTACCGCAACAACAACCCAACAACTATTTGATTATTTGGTTACCACAAAGTCTTTTTAGAAATTATCATCGCATACTATTTTCCTTATTCCTTGAGTTCGACCCTGGATTTACCAGGAAACTCAGTGGGGTTTATACTTGGATTCCGCCGAGAAAACTTGTTGCTCAACGCATTTCCATCACCACATCTCATTCCATAAATTCATCACGTAAAATAACGCATTAGTAACGAATTCTAGGTTTTAAAATACTTAGTTGGGAGATAACAATATATATGATATGCCTGATTCTCCTACATTCTCAGGTATTGACGTTGGGAGGTCCATGCTTGGCCTTGAGGTGCCTTGATGCGTCCCCCTACAGATGGTGTTTGCATAGATCAATATGAAGGTGAACTATAGAAAGTATTTATAGTAAGTGGGAGAGGGACATATGTCAACATATCCCACGGTCTCCTTCATTAGTTGATATCATGAGATTCATGCTTGGACTCTAGATCCTTTTGATGCTTCCCCCTACGGACGGTGTTTGCATGGGTCAATATCAGGGTAACTATTGAAAAAGAGAGGGTTATGACTTTTGTTACTCAAATATTGTTCTTCCCTACGACAAACTTGCTGTGGCAAAGATTATAATTTTTAAAATGATGGGTTACACTTACAAGAATTCATTAAGGTGGTTAATGGAATTTTGACAAAATAAATGATAACTAAATATTATAGGAATAAGAGTTATTCTGGTATAATATTTGGTTGCGAATGTCTCAATTCAGTGAAGGAGTAACTGACTGCCCTCCGGTATCTTTTATTCTAAATTATTGAAGTATCACTGCAAAGTAAATGATTAAGGTTCATTACTATTTTTCTAAAAGTGATTGGATTTGGTTTTAAGAGTTATACAAGATTTCTAATATAATTAGATTTTTGGTTTCAACAAATATGTCAAATTCAATTATTTCCTTATTAGCTTTCAAAAAGTTAACTGCTAAAAATTACACGACATGGAAAATTTAATTAATAAAAAATTAGTTGTTAATGATTTAGACTTCATCTTATATGATTGTCCTCAAACCCTCGGTCCAAATATCGAAAGAAATGTTTGTGAGGCTTATCACAGTGGAGGAAGGCTAGTCAGTAAACTCGAATCCACATCCGGGAAAGCATACTTGATGTCTTGACTAAGATGCTTGAGCCTATGTGGACTGCTCATGAGATGATGGAGTCTTTGCATAAGGTGCTCAAGATCATTCACAATGCAAGATTCGAAGAGGGAACATCAGTTTAGGAATAAGTTTTCGATATGATGGACCATGTTAATTTTGCTTAAATGAATGGAGTTGTCATAGAAGAGTCCTTGATTGAAAAGAACAAGCCCAAAATAGGTAAATCTAATTTACTTGTTTTGGAAACATGTTTAATGAAAAATGATGATTCTGCCTTGATACTTGATTCAGGAGCCACTAAACATGTTTGTTCTTCGAGTTCATAAATAGATCTTCTATTTTTCTAGGTTTTTTTTTTTAATGCAGAAATTGATGGAGGCTGAAGTTTCTCCTAAAATTCTTCCTCTTCTTTGTATTTCTTGCATCTTAGCCTAGGTTTTTACTTTTACCTTAAGTTGAAAATAATAGATTGGATTTCTCCTCCTTGCTTTGTCTATGAATCAATGAGGTAATTTTCAATTTAGTTTTGGGAGCAAGAACCTAATGTATTTTTCTTGAGAATTCTGTGGCTGAACGGAATGTGTTGATTAAGCCTTCTTTGAATGTATTTCAATTTCTAGATGTATGTTTATGTTTGGAAAATCCTCGATAAATGTGTATCGACCTTGCTAATTGATTAGTAGCTTAGTATGTTGTGAGCTCCTTCATCTAGCTCAATCATAATTTAGCAAAATAGTTGTATCATGTGTATTAAGATTTATGGGCTATCTTAGATCTTGGGAAGCATGCTTAGACTAATTTCATAGATTATTTGACTAATTAAGTTTGGGGCTTGACTAATTAAGTTTGGGGCTTTCCCATTAATTAATCACACAATAGAAACCTAGGGTCTAATTCATTTGTTAATTGATCCTATATGACTACTTTGGACCTATTAGAATTGATTGCATTTAGTTTAATTAGGGTTTTGCTTTAATGCTTTAATTAGGTTGCTTGCTTAGGTTAATCGAACGATTTGGTTGCCTGAAGCGTCGTTGAGTTAGGTTAGGCTAAGTAGGTTGTTGTGCACGTATAAATTTAATGCATGTTCAAATAGTAATCAATAATAGAAATTGCATTGAAATTTTTCTTGCTCTCGAAACTAGATTCGTCCAATCCTAGGTTACATTTACTTGTTGCACTTTATTTTCTTGCTCACCTATCACACTATCCATGCCAAACCCCTACCCCCATTAACCGCTCTAATTAGGAAATTGGCTTAACGAAAGGCTCATGCTAGCACTTCCCTACAGATCGACTCGGATTGGCCAGTGTTTCTAAGACATTGTAGAAGTAGTTGCAGAGTTCGGTATTATAAACTTCACTTAATCGTTGTTGAAAGGTTTACGATGCCTGTTCTCCGGTCCTTCAAATATGCTGAAATTCCTCAATATAAGATGCAATCCAGAGGGGTTTATTTGAACTGGAGGAACTAAATTGCCTTGAAGAATAAAATTTCTTTCATTCTAAATTGCCCAACAAATTGTACAAGCTAGTGTGAGATCAGAAATGTTGAGGTTGGAGCACCAGTAATCCCAAACATCAATCAGTAGAACATATGAAGAGGGAAGATCTAAATCTTTTGGGATGAGGAGAGACCAAATTTCTTTGACTTGAGGACAAAAGATGAGAGCATGAGTAATTGATTCAGGCTATCTATAGCAACAGGGGCAATTTGTAGTGCTTAACTCCTTTGTCAAGAAGCCAACTTCTCGAAGGTAAACAATTTCTGAGGGCTTTCCACATGACAAGTTTAGGGTCTATTTGGTTCACAATCTGAATTCTATTTTAAGTTTTTAGATTTACTAAATTCAGCGAATACATGTTTAGTAGAAACCCAAATTCTATTTCTAAAAACTATTTTCGGATTCTGTGATCTAAACAATACAAATTCTGAAAATAATATTTGTATGTTTTATTTGTATCCAAAATTTGAATTTTAAAATTTGAAATGCAGAATTATAAAAAAAACAAAGATAAAAACATTTAGAAACATAGCATATTACAATATAAACCGAATTCATTTTTTTAGATTAAGTATGTATTATGTAATGTATTATAAATTAAATTAGGTTTAATTTCATTTTTGGTCTCTATGGTTTCGATAAAGTTAAAAGTTAATCCATATGATTTTAAAATTTAAAATTTTAAACCATATTGTTTGTTAAATCCTCTTAAATAACCCCTACCATAAGGACTATTTATTATGAAGCTTTTATCAAACCATAGGGGGTAAATTCTAATTATAAATCATAAGACTTAAATTTTAAATTTCTAATTATAAATCATAAGACTTAAATTTTAACTTACTCGGGTTTAGAGGCAAAATTCCAATTTTTGCTATAAATTTTATAATATTACAAAATAATAATTATACAAATTTTTAACATAAAACATGTTCATAAATAAATTAACAATAATTTATTGTCAACTAATATTTTGTGGGTAACTACAATTATTTTACCATTTTTTAGATTAAAATTTAATTTTTGAATTTTGCTACCAAACACATATCTTGTTTTCAGATTATCTACCAAATCGACCCTTAATTTTACGACCGGTTCCTACAATGCCACGCCGTTCCATCCATAATTTTTTTACATGGTTAGAGCCTCGAAGGGGGCCTTTGTGAATTTTAACTTTCCATAAGGGCTTCCATGTTGGGATAGAATGGCGGTTGGATGAAGACGCTGGGAATTTGTTTTTGTAGGCTAAACGATAACCACTTTTAATGTTATAGGAGCCATCTTCTGAATAGTGCCACATCATGAATCTAGTTTATGAAAAGTTCTTAAGGGGATAGTTTGAATAACATCAATATCATTTTTTTGAAAAAAAAAAAAAAATCCAAGTTTGGAATTGTCCCAAGATCCATGTTGGTCTATAAATTCATTGACAGTTGTTATTATGCCAAGACCTTAGTGCTTCTAATATAGTACTTTATTGTGCAATTTAAGAGGTGTTTTAAGAAATTTTAAAACAGAAATAATGGCTGGAAAGAGTTTAACAAAAATGAAAAAAAAAAAAAAAATTAAAGAACGACACAAAAATTTATAGTGGTTCGGTCAATACATCTACTCCACTTGCAAAGGGGTTTTAGACCTTTGCTAGACAATATTATTAGAGATTGAATAGAATAGAAATATATACAAAAAATGATTGAAGTAAATTTAAAGAATGATTATTCTAAGAACAAGAAAAATGGAAAAAGGAGCAACACAATCTTTCTTGAATAATTTTGGGCAAAATCTGTCCAATGGGTAGATTCTCCAGCACCACAATGTCAAGATCTTCAAGCCACCAAGATTGGACGATGGTGGAAGAGGAAATATCACCAAACAATGTCGAAAAAATAATTGCTGGAGAAGAATGCAAGAGAAGATGAAAAAACCACACCCTTCTTTCTCTTTCTCTCTTTGCGATTACCAAGTAAGGTTTGAAGCTCTCTCTTCTTCTTATTTTTAGAAATAAACCCTAACCTCTTTAGTGTATGGTGCTTTTTTAATGAATGCTTCTCATGCCCAAATGTTAGAATTGATGTCCTAAATCTCATATGTCTTGCAGTTTGTAAATACAAGTCACATATCTAATAAAATAAGAGGTATTTTATTAATGCTTAAACTGCATTAATTCAATTAAATAAACTAAGATCCAAGGTTATTTTATGAAACTTAAATATGTTTGTGGAGACATATAAGTGGATCATGTTTAAGTGATAACCTAAATGGTCTGTAGTAGATAGATAAGGTTGGGTACCTTATCCTGGTGACACTATGAATACGACCTGCTTTGTAGATGTTACAATTGTTGTAAAGTGTTATAAATGATCAGATCCTGATGTTCATATGAAGACATGCGAGTGGGGGTATTCTATACTAAGAAATTTATATAAGACCAGACCACAAAATGAATAGTCTCTATATAACACCGTTATTAAAGTGACTTACATTTCACTAGGATGATCATAGGTGACTTGACCTTAATCTTGAGTGAGTTGTGAATATTGGGATTGATGTCCTAATTCTCCCAGAGTCTCGTAGTTTGTAAACTATACACATTATTATGAATAAAATAAGAGTTATTTTGTTTGGTATTTACTCATATCCAATAAACAAAGCTCCATGGTTATTGTATGTAAACTTAAGCATGTATATGAGATATACAAGTGGATCATGCCTTAAGTGATAACCTAAAAAGGTCTGTAGTATAAGGATTAAGGAGGGATACCTGATCTTGGTGACACTACCGATATGACCCGCTTTGTAGAGGTTTACAAGTGTTTTAAATTACTACAGATGATAGATCCTGACCATTCATGTAGAGACTTGCGAGTGAGGGTATCCTATACAAAAAGTTTGTATAAGACCGGACCATGAAATGACTAGTCTCTTTATATAATGCCGTTGATACTTGAGACTTACATCTCACTTAAACGACCATAATTCTAAGTGTTTTGGGAACTTCTACCTTTGAGGGCGGTCTTTTAATTAGTATGGGTGAGAATGGCCAGATTTCCAATTCAGCATGCCTACCTTTTTAGGAATTTTTCTGATTTGGGAGTTGGGAACTCAGTTACACAAGATGGAATTCATTCTTTCCTCGAAACAGGGATAAGTAGATAGATTACTTCTTTAAGGGCTGATTCCGGGTATTGAACATAGTGGCCACAACTTCTCTTTGGAAGAAAGGACTCAGTCATAGTAGGACTATGACTTATGTTCATTAGAGGGATCAGTGGTACTTAAGAATTAGATGTAACTACAACTGTCGGTCTTTAGTGAAGTACTTGGTAGTTAACGGATGATGGATCCTGTAACTAAAGAGTTTAGTTAGTTATTTACGTACTGTTGGAGCTTCAAGCTATGGTCCATAAAGTCCCCTTGGTAGCTCAATGGATTCAAGTTGAGAATCAATTCTTGGTGTTGATTTGAAATGTTCAAATTAACAAGAGGAAATTCGATTATACATGATATGATCGGTGTGATGTATGAGATACATTAAGTGGAGGACTAATGTAAATGAGGTTTACATTAAGTACTATGGTTTACATGTTTCATGAGATGAAATATTAAAACTATAGGTTATAAATATTAAAACTATGGTTTATATGTTTCATGAGATGAAATATTAAAACTATAGGTTATAAATATAATATGGTAAGTTAGTAATCATATTTATTTATAATAATATTAATTATTGGATATTATATCTTTTTCTCTAATAACCAATTGAGTAGGAGGAGATAAAAGAAAATATGTTTTTCCTAAATTTAGGAGTTTTTTAGATTTGCAAAAGTTGTTATTCTCAGAAAGAAAACTCACGGATTGCTGTCAAGTGAATTGTATTCACTAAATGATAGTTGAAGAGAGACTTAACGATCATGGAGTGACACTGCACGATAGTTCACTCAGCTCTTCGAAACGATCACGGGGCTTTTGCTATACGATAGCTTGCCGTTTGCTATACGATCACGAGGCTTTTACTATACGATAGCTTGCCATTTACTAAACGATTGAGCATTCTTCTATACGAAGACTTTTGTCATCTCCCACTTGCTCAATCATTTACATGATTGTTATTCTTTCGGTCTCTTCCTCTAACAAAGTCCACACATAGCTTACACTTCTGGATTCTCACACCGAGAATACCAAGGTAGCCATTGTGATGGTGTCTTACTTAACTCGACTGAGTCGAGGTTTTGGAGGCTGTTCGTTGAGTTCGTGATCTTAGAGATCGTTGAGTTCGAGTTTACTATTGCAGTCGCTGTGTTCCAGTCTCGGAGATTGAACGAGCGTTCGTGATCAAGGGAGTTTGAAACATGAGTCTTCGAAGATATGACACCTTATCCCTTGATTTCATTGTAAAGCATGCTGTTATTTCGTATTGTGCATGACCTGTTAGTTTCCGTTTTATGACTGTAATTGTTTATGTTCAATTTCAAATGGAATTTAGAACGATCATTCCACTGCTCATGGAAATCCTCATGTCTGATTTCCTTCAATTGGTATTAGAACCAGGTTGTTCTAATATTCCAAATTTCACTTCTGTTTTGAACTTCTTTTACAGTTGTGCTGGATTTTCTGCATTTTTATTTAAGTGTTAAATGCATTTGTGGATGGCGTTGATGAATGTTTATGGGTTAATTGTCTCTGTTGAAAAGCTTTCTTTTGATTACAAAGTGTTAATTTGTAAAGGCCCCTGTATTTTTGGGTATAATTAACAAGAAATCAAGTCTATAATTCAAAGTGTTTGAGTTTATCGAGTCGTTCGTGATGAAGCTTCGAAGCATGGAGACGTGGTTCTCAACGAAGAAGAAGACCAAGAGTTGGTCGTATTGTGTAGCCTCAGGTAAACGATCGTTGGGATTTGGCTAAACAATCGTGTAGACTTTTCTATGCGATCGTGTAATATTTACTAAATGATCGTTGCTAAACGATGGGGTAAAGTGTTTGCTCTATCGCATAGTGTTGGTTTCCCGATCGCGTGGACGCTGGAGGTAAACGATCAAGTGGGAGCATTTGATGCTCATCATTTATTAAAAGACACGCGCACTAAATGATTGTGTAGTTAGTATGCCTCATCGCATAGTCACTGACTATACAATCACGTGGTATATGATACTTAAGCGCTCGCTCAGTGATCGTTTTGACGATTTTGCTACACCGCATCGTTGTCATTTAGACGATCGTTTAATGTTTACGTTGTACGTTGGGCGCTGCACGATCGCATACCTCATGCTTCATTGCATAGTAAAAGGTACATGATCGTTGCTAAATGGTCATTTAGCTTTGGAAGCATTGGTAAATGATTGAGTAAAGTGTTTACTCTTACATGTGGACGATCGCACAGTATTTGGTACACGATCAGTGGACACGCGGACTTCGACTGAATGGTTCAAAACCCGGTTCGATTTTTTGAAATGGATATTCTTTGCTTTTGTAATAGTTTGTTGGGTTTTATGTCCTAAAACTCGTGGTATGTAAACAAAGAACTTATTCTGAAAATTTAATAAGGTGTTATTGAATAGATGTTTTGCTTATTAGAAATCCAATAAACCAAAGAAAGTCCCTTGAGTAGTAGATGAGTACTTGAACTTTATATGAAAACATAAAAGTGGATTAGGTTCGAGTAAATAGTTAAAATGATCTATAGTATATGAATAAGGCTAGGTACCTTATTCTGGTAATACTATTGGATGCGGCCCGCTCTGTAGTTGTTACAAAGAGTTGTAAAGTGCTATAAATGAAGTGATCCTAATTCGTTCATGTTGGGACATGAGAAGTGTGGGTGTGCAAAAGGGTTTGTACAAGATCGAACCACGAAATCAGTCACTCTTTCTTTATAACTCTATTTATTGTTTAAGACTGACTATTTCAAAGTGATGACCTAGGTAACTTGACCTTAATCCTGAGCTAACTCTGAACTCTTGTTTATTTGGAATTATCCTTAGATTTGCATAGGTGAGGGTTGGCTTTATTGGGGTTGATGCTCTAAAGTCTCGTGTCCTGTAGTTTGTAAACAGTATGTACGAACACTTGTGTTTTAATATATGATATTTACTTCACATCTTGTTTTTTACTTGGTTAATGTTTTATTTGCTTTACCATAAACTAATAAACATAAAATTCGTAGTTATCTATATGTGACTCAAGAATGTATGTGGTGATATACAAGTGGATCCTATCTTGAGTGATAACCAAAATGGTCTGTAGTAAATGGATAAAGGAGGGAAACCTTATCCTGAGAACGCTATGGATGCGGCTCGCTTTGTGGAATGGTCACAAGTGTTATGACTTGTCACAGATGGTTTGATCCTGATCATTCGTGTTGGGGACATGCAAGCGGAGGCATCCGATACAAAGAGTTTGAATAAGACTTGACCACGAAGTGTTAATGTCTCGTTATATAACACCGTTCATGATAGAGACTTCACTTTACTAGGGTGACCATAGGTAACATGACCTCAATCCTGAGTGAGTTGGGAACTCCTGCCATTGAGGGCGCTCCTTTGATTTGTATGGGTGCGAGTGGTCAAGTCGCTGATTCAAACCTACAATTTTGAGGATTCATCTGATTTGGGAGGTGGGAACTCAGCTATACAAGATGGAATTCACTTCTTCCCCGAGGCAGGGTTAAGTAGATAGATGGCTCGGGCTGATTACGGGGTTTGAACGATGTGGCACCACACACATTCTCTTGGGTCGAGAGGTGTTCACACATAGTTGGACTATGCTGTATTGTTCATTAGAGGAATCAGTGGTACTTAAGGAGTGAGATGTAACTACCGGGGCAAAACTGTAAATTGGCCCAGCTGTACTTACGAGCATTTGTGAAGGATCATCGTACTCATGATTGATTATATCCGATGGACACAGAAATATATCTGTGATAAGAAGAGTTCAGTTGTTGGTCTTTAGTGGAATCACTGACAGTTAATGGATGGGGGATCTCGTGGCTAAAGAGTTTATTCAGCTATTCACGTACTATTGGAGCTTCGAGCCAGAGGTCCTGGCTAAAGAGTTTATTCAGCTATTCACGTACCGTTGGAGCTTCGAGCCAGAGGCCCATTAGGTCCCCTGGCTAGTTTGGATAAAGTCGAGAACCAGTGTTTGGGTTAATTTGAAATGTTCAAATTGACAAAAGGAAGTTCAATTATATATGATATAATTAGACTGGTTAATTATATATGATATAATGGCTAAATGTATGAGATACATTATTTTGGAGGAAATTAGATATAAATATGGTTTATATCAAGTAGAGAAGAAAATACTATAGTAGATATGTGATATCAAACTATAGGATATAAATATAATATGATTATATTTATTAATTAATTAATTGATTAATTATATGATAATTAACCAATTTTTTCCACATTTGGACGAGGGTAGTGGGCTGCGTTGGTTATGGTAACCGGCGGGTTAAAAATGAAAAACGTTTTCATTTTTCAAATCGTGCATTCATTATTTTCGTCAGCTCAAAAGAATTCGTGAAAACAATCGCGAGAGCCTATACGGTAGAAGCTCTTCCATCTAAACGATTGTCTACCGCACGATTTCTCAAAACGATCGTATACGTTTTTCCTAAAGGATCGATCAGCTTTTCATACACGATCGTGTAGGTCTTCTGTACGATAAGCACTTCTCCTATACGATAGCATGGTTTTATCTCCCACTTGCTTATCGTCTACATGACTGTTGTCCTCCGTCCTCTACCAAACTCACCAAAGCCCACTCTTTGGGTTTTCACTCCAAGGATACCCAGGGTTCATTAGCAGTGGTGTCGTCCCCGTTGCAGTGTTTGTGTTCGTATTAATCGTGCTGTTGCAGTCGACATACCCGCCGGGTGTTGGTAGATTTGTTGGAGGGTTTCTGCTGCATTGGGTTTAGAAGTTCGAGAAAAGTCTTCAACTAGTATGAACCCTTTCCCTTTTATCTATTGTGTTCCGAGCATGCCGATAATTAGAATAATGTGCATAACTATATGTGTTGAATGTATATCTTTTATTTTTTGGTCGTTGTGAAATCGGAGCGATCTGAACGCTCATGGAACTCTCGGTATGAGATCCTTCAATTGGTATTAGAGCCAGGTTTCTGATACTCCGATTTCATTTGTTGCAACGAAATAACATATACATTCATGGTGGGTGCATTTCTACACTGTTTTAATTGTTAAATTTGCTATGGATGTGTCGGATTAATGGATGTTTTCGGGATGAATTCCCTCGGTTTGTTTAAATCCTTTTACATTTGCGGTTGTTTGTAAAGACCTTCGTATTTTTTAGCATTAGTAATCGTTATCGAGTCTGTATTCAAAATTGTTTGAAGTTTTGAGTCGTTCGTCGAAGTTCTGGGCAAAGGTTGCGGCTCTTCGAGGAAGGAGGCGATTTAGGATTGATCGCATCGTGTAGAAGAAGTTCTACGCAATCTCTGTCCATCACATCATAAAGATGAAGGAGTACACGATCACAGTTGAATGCATTGGTTAAACGATGGGGAATGCGATCAAGAGTTGGTCACATCAGGTTGATGATCGGGTACGCGATTGCTGAGTATCGTTTAATGCGCGCCCGTGCTAGACGATCGTTTAGGTCAACAATCTTCATCGCTTAGTAACTGACTAAATGATCGCTTAGAATCGCAAGGTAAATCGTTTACCAAGTTGCATGCATCGGTTAGACGATGAGACGCTCGCGTATCGGTTAAAGCGCGCGCGCTAGACGATCGTTTAGGTCAGTAAGCTTCATCGCTTAGTAACTGACTAAAAGATCGCTTAATAACTCAAGGTATATCGTTTACCTGTCGTCGCGCTACACGATCTTATGGACGTCTAGTGCACGCTGAAAGGTCATCTACCTGTTGGAGTTCACTACACGATGAAGACCTCCTGGCGATTCAAAACCCAGTTCGCCTGTGAACCGGTTTCCTTGATGAAAAATGTAATAGATAGGGTTTTTCATTCTGGTTTTTTGTGTAAAGCTCATCCCGGTCCATTAATCCTTTGTTTATTATATGCGATGTATGTCTTTATATGTCATATGGTATGTACATATAGTAAATCCCACTTTAAGTATGCAATGGTCATGCATCATCTCTTTATTGTAATCGTTATAATTTAGAGAAGCATGATTTAATTATGTAAGAACATGTTCATACATCATTAATTTAAGAGTTATATTTATGCATGCATAAAAAGCATTGACATGCATCATCTTTATATTATAATTGTTATAGTATAAGGGTGAATGATAGTATGTTTGCTTGGTTGTTACGCGTCATATAAAAAGTTATATATAGTAATGACCGGACATTGCATGAAGCATGACACATAGGTTATTTTATAAATGTTATAAACGCCTCGTTGTACGCAATGTTTTTGAGTTGTTTCTTTTTAGAAGTTAAAAAGAAATTAGAACTAAAAGACATAAGAAAGACATACGTGCTAACTTAGGTATCAATTGATGGTTTTAAAGTGTTTAAAACTTGGATCAAAGAGACCTAAGATCACGGTTCTAATATGATTAGCAACCTTAAGGCTTTAATCTTTTAATTAGTTTAATAGGATTAAATTGGCTAATAAAAGGTTAAAGTGTAGCAAATCTATCTATAAGAGACTTTTTGTCTAAGGCGGGTTCTGTCTAGGCTGGGGTATTTAAGTTGACGAAAATGTAATACCCCTACCTGGGAACTTACTTGGAAAGGTGAATTAGATAGATTTGATGCATGCATGCAAGTTAAGGACAATCCATTAAAGTGTTTAAATGTGACTATTTGAACTTGTTCATATTTCATAGACAAACGTTGTTTATGAGTAGAGTTTAAAAAGAATACTTAGACTAAAATCAGTAGTCGAATTGTCTAGGTTAATGAATCCCTAGGTAGAACATTCAGTTGGAGGTACTTGGGGCATGAGATGCTTCACTTAAACCTTTCATTTTTCTCCTAAATAGTTCACACTGTGAGATCTATCCTCAGCCTCACGGCCCCTTTGGTGTGTCTTCCCAATGGATGGTGTTTGGGTAGGTCAATATCAAGGTGGATGGAGAGAATGTTCATAGTAAGTAGGAGCGGGAAGTGCGACAGCATATCCCTCGGTCTCCCTTGTTAGATTGAATAAAGTTACTGCGCATCGCCTCGAGGAACATTGGGAGTGTTCCCCTAAAGGATGGCAGTTTTGCGCGTTTCTTTATTGAATCTCCTGTAAGAGGATAAGGTAACTTATTCTCTTGTCCTAATCTGTCTTTTCCCTACGGTAAGCGCATTAGGGCGGGACTCTGGTACAGAAAGTGAGGGGTTACACTTACATGGAATAGTTAAAGGTTAACGATTCTGGACCGAAAAATGGTAGCTCTTAGGTTCAGTTCCAATAGTTTTTCTGCCTAATGGTTGAGAATGTCTCATCCCAGCGAAGGGGCAACTGATCACCCCACCGGTGGCATTTGTCCTGACTCACTGAGGCATCATTGCAAAATAGAAGTCTATAACTTAGGGTACTTGAAACTATTTTACAAAATTGATTGGTTTAAAAGTGATTTAGCAAAATCTAATAAAATTTTGTTCATATTTTTAGCAACATTTTCAAATGGCAATAGCCACCTTATCGTTGTTAAACGCAGAAAAACTAACTGGCGATAATTTTTCAACATGGAAACTGATAACTTGTAGAAATACAAGTTATTTATGCTGTTTTATTTAGATTATGCAGCAAAAAGAAGGAAAAATTGCATCGATAGTATAAGAATTGGCTGAGAAATACGAAAATTATAAAATGTTGCAAACACACCCACTAACCCCATTGCGATGGCGAAATGGAATGTCCAAGTCTTTGTTTTGCAGGAAATAGGTTACCGCATGCGTTAGTTGCTCGAGGACAGAATGCACAACGCATTTACACAGCATGCGCCAATCGATCAAGAACGAAGAAAAATCAACACAATGGCGGCGCATGCGACGATCGATCATGGATTCTAGCGATCAACGCATATCCACCGCATGCGGTAATCAAAACAACTACACCGCATGTGATAACTTGTAGAA
Organism: Benincasa hispida; assembly: GCF_027475165.1. Classification (NCBI taxonomy): domain Eukaryota; kingdom Viridiplantae; phylum Streptophyta; class Magnoliopsida; order Cucurbitales; family Cucurbitaceae; genus Benincasa; species Benincasa hispida. The sequence continues at coordinate 37,910,407 of NC_143484.1, read as the reverse complement.
ATACAAGTTATTTATACTGCTTTGTTTAGATATTGCAGCCAAAAGAAAGGAAAGTTGCGTCAATTGTAGAGAAATTAGCTAAGAAATGAAAGAATTATAAATTTTCGTCAATACATCCACTGACACCATTGCGATTGTAGAAGATAATATTTCAAGTCTGTTTTGCAAGAAATCAAGTCACCGCAAGCGTTCATGGCTCAAGATAAAAAGAACAATGCATCTACGTCGTATTGCGCTAATCATTCAGAAATGAATAGATGATCAATGCAATGACGGCGCATGCGACAATCGATCAAGAGCTAAGCGATCAACGCAATCTCAACCGCATGCGGTAATAAAAAACAACACCGCATGCGGACAAACGATCGAAGATGCAAAAGAGCAACACAATTGCAGAGAATCCAGACACGTGTACAGCTGACCATTGTACATTTCTGACGGGATTGATCGCGTAACAGAAGGAATAATCACTCCACCATTTCGGAGCTGCCATAACAATACAGTGGGGTCCATAAGTCAGAGAATTAAAGTTGAGCCTATAAATAGCTACGGCCATTCCACTGAGAAGATATACTTGATAGGGGCATATTTTGATATTTGTATATTGAGAGAGAGACTAGTCTGAAGAGCCTGATCGGAGAAGATCCAGGAAGATTTAAGAGACAAGGCCGAGAGGTGAGTCTCAGAGCAAATCCTTTCAATCCCCGCCGTTAAAGCTCTGTACCAAGGTCACTTCTACCAGACGAGCAAGCCTGAGAAGAAAGCTCTTCTCTTCATCCATTCCATACACCGGCAAGCAAGTCCACCATCCAAATTTGTGTCAAGAAGTTGGCACTCTTCTGTATTTGTTTCCATCTCTTTATAATCAATTGTATTCATCTTCTTAGTCTATCATTCACACCATGTATCAAACGCTAAATATTAGTATTGAATGTCATGATTATTTCCATCTCCATCTTTCTGTCTATTTCCGTTCATCCGTAAATTGCTTTCTCCATGATGTTTTCTTAATCCCTTGGTAATTAGTACAAATTGAGCAAGTAAATCAATTGGGTTAAGAAAATAAACATGTTTAGCTAAAGCATGCTAGACGACATCTTCACCTGTGAGAGCAGAAGTGAAGATGTCATTCCTTCTGTCGAGAGAAGGTTGGAAGAATGTGTTAACTAAAGCGAGAAGTACTTCAGAGATGGAAGCAACCTTTCGTTCATTACGTTCATCCCTGTTTTACCACAGAGATGTGGGAACATGACCGATCACCGAGAGGTGTACGCCAAGGGAAAGCGAAACTGTAGTTATGTCTTCAACGCAATTCATAACTTGCGATGTTTATATTAGTTATCTTTTCTATTTTTGTTTCATACATAAAGACTTGCTACCGCATACCACGTCCCTTTGTATAATCTTCACAGTCAGTCTCAAACTCTGTATCATGTATCAGTCTCCTGTATTTTGTATCATAATAGCTTAGATTTAATTTTATGCACTTTTATCTTATTATTGCAACTTTACTTTATCACAACTTTACTTTATCGCACAATTTACTTTATCGCAACTTTAAATACCTATATAAACACAACTTTTATTAATTGTAAAACCCTCGGTCACATATATCACGAACGTAATGCATTAACTAAGAAATCCCCATGTTCGACCTCAGATCACTTCGAGAAACTTGCAGTGGAATTATACTTGGTTTCAGCGCAAGGAAACTTGTGACAACGCATAGCATACTACAAGCATTCTATTAATAACGCATACATCTAGAAGTAGTATCGCATAAAGTATGAATAAGCATATCACAGCATCCACATTCCATTTCCATCCCAAGTCAACAAGTTTATGGCAACATGATCTTGCATGATTCACATTCATCATTATCCATATTTTTCCACATGCTTATTTAGACAACTTCAAAATCTACGTACCAAGTCTATGGCGTCGTTGCTGGGGATTGGTAACGGTTATTATTGAGTATGTTTATGATATTTTGCAAGACAGATCTCTTTGTACTGGCTGTTTATTGAGGAGAGCAGTCTGATAGTTTATGAGTACTAGGTTTGACCCAGATTCGAGGCTGACCCAGAGATCGAGCGTACATTTTGCGCAAGGGCACGACGGAACCAAGCGAGGCGAAGGAAGGCTAACATGGCAGATAATAATAATGATAATGTGGCACCCGAGGTAAATCAAGGGGTGGGATGACCAATGCAAGTCCAGTTTTCCTTGCGGCTGATTGCAACATTCTGATGAGGAATTACGCGGCGCCCAATCTGTATGATTTTTTGCCCGGAATTTCAAGGCCGATAGTTGAGGAGAATGCGAGATTCAAGATTAAACTGGTTATGCTCTAAATGATTCAGAATGCGGGGCAGTTTGGTGGTCTGCAAGGCGAGGATCCACATGCCCATTTGACCAATTTCGTCGAGATGTGTGGTAACTTCTCTATACCTGGTGTTACCCTAGAAGGTATCAGATTATATCTCTTCCCTTACACCTTGAGGGATGAGGCCAAGAGGTGGGCTCATTCACTAGAGCCAAATGAGATTACTTCATGGGATTAGTTGCTTGAGCGATTTATGAGAAAGTTCTTTCCTCTGGCTGTCAACGCAAGGCGATGGAAGGATGTGTTGAACTTTGAACAGATGGATAACGAGACCCTTAGCACTGCCTGGGAGCGATTCAACAGATTGGTGAAGAATTGTCCGCATAATGGCCTGCGATTCAGAACTTTGAAAGATTGGTGAAGAATGCCTGCGTCCTGATGGAGACCTTTTATAATGGCCTTAACAGATCAACGTAGGCTGTTGCTGACGCCTTTGCGGTAGGAGGTTTTATGGATAAAACATACATTGAAGCCAAGGTCATCCTTGACCGCATCTCGTGGAATATGGATGACTGGGTTGATGATGGATACGGAGGAAGAGGCTCTGAAAGAAGAAGAAATGAAACTGCCATTGTCCTTATGGAGACAATGACTACTTTGGCTGCCCAAATGGTTGCAGTAACCTCTATCCTCCAGTTGATGGCGCTTAATAAAGGTGCCCTCTCCCAAGGATCAGCGCAACCCAAAGCATCGGCACAAGTGGCCGTAATCAGTTGCGTTAATTGTGGAGGAGGCCATGCAGCGGAAATGTGCCCATCGAACATGCAGCATGTATGTGCAATCTAGAACAACCCCTACAGCAACACGTATAATCCTTGTTGGAGGAGTCACCCTAACTTCAGTTGGGGAGGGAATCAAAACCAAGGTGGGCCAAGTAACCATCAAAATGGCAACTCAGGGAATCGAGGGAACCCCCCACCATTTCACCACAATTAGAATCAGGGTCAACAAAGACAGTCGCATAATCAACCTTTCTCATCTTCAAACACCTCTAGCAATTCATTAGAGGCCTTGCTCAAGTAATACATGGATAAAAATGATGCGGTGATGCAGGCGCAGGCATCTTGAATTAGAAATTTGGAGATTCAAGTGGGGCAGCTGGCATCCGAGTTACGTAATAGAACACCTGAAACGTTGCTAAGCAATTCTGAAGCCCCTGGATCTCATGGGAAGGAGCAATGTCCCTGAAGACATTGGGCAGGCAAGCTGGACTGCCTGCGGAGGTGTGGATTGCATTCATCAGGAGAAAATTGTCTTCCGGTTCATATCTCAATCCTATGTTTACTTGCTTTTTGAATTTATTGCTTTATGAACATTGGCATTTATCACTTCATTTAATTTGTTTTTATGACTTTATGAATTTATGCTTCATTTAATTCTATTGCGTTTATTTCCGTGTTCTTTTTATTCCTTACTTTTTCATCATAAATGCGTTATTCTTAAATGTTGGTGAATGATTGATTAATAAGAAGAAAATTATTACCGCAATGTCTATGTAACTTGCATTGATGAAAAAAAAAGAAAATAATAAAAATAAAAAGATAATAATCAGCACTCGATATGCATTGCGATGATGGGTGCATCTTGTACCCACAAGATACACTTTGCGTTCATCCAATTCAAATGCATTGCGTTGAGGGGTGTGTTGCGCTTGTATGTGTTCTTTGCTCATCCTTAGCAAAACTGCACTATGTTGAGGTAGTGTTGCGCTGGTAGAAATACCGTTTGCCTGTCCTCCAGAAAGGCATTGCGTTAAGGGGTGTGTTGTGGGGATATATGCGTTGTTGGTCGTCCTCTGCAAAGATGAATTTGCGTTGATGAACTCATTGCGTTAATTCTTCACCTTGTGCCCATTTGAATAAAACACTAAAGATAATTCTTTTTGCAAACTGAGAAGTCCAATCGTTTTGTCTTCCAAGGAAATTATGATTTAGCAGACGAAAGGACGTCTTTCTCTGATGCTTCATAAATGTGAGGAGTGCAAGCGATAGGCTTTTGAGTAGCTCGAGGCCTGCCACCGCAGAATTCACATTGGGCCCATCAAGGCCCAACCTATAAATTCCATCTGCGAGTCCATTTGATCTCATTTGCAAATAGAAACCCTAGAGCACTCTGCATACCAGATTGTTTCCCTCTTCCTAAAACCCTAAAGAATTCCAATTTTCTTTTACTTCGGCATCCATGGCAGACCAATCTTCCCAACCATCTTCTTCACCCTCATCACCCTCGAAAACCCAACTCTCTATGCGAGAGGCGGCATTCCTTGCCGTCAGCTGTCGTCTCGCTGCCCAGCCACACACCGTTTCTCGAGTCACTGGAAAACCTCGACGAAATCCTTTAGCAGCCAGGCCACTCCAGTTCAAAAGGGGGCAGAGTTCTGAAAGCATCCCACTCCCAACATTCTCCTCTTAGAGTGAAAAGAAGAGATAAGATGATAAGGAGGTGTTTGGGAGCATTCTCAGCAATTTGAAGAAAGGAGGAGGACTGCCCGAAGCTACGGTTGTGAACCAACCACTGCCTTCGGAGGAGGCGATGGAGGAAGAGTCAAAGAGAATCGCTCTGGCCATCTTGGATCCTAAGGAAACTGCTAATGCAGAATCCTATAAGGGACCCATCAGGGTCGCTTTGGAGGTAGTGGCGGCGGAGAAGCAGTTTGAAGGGGCTGAAGAGAAGAAGAAAGAGAAGAGGGTAAAGAAAAGAGAGCTGAAGGAGATGAGCAAGCTCATTAAGGAAAAGCAGAGAAGAAAATCAAAGAGAAGAAAGAGGAAGAAGATGAGGAGTCCAAGCTGAAGAAGAAGAAAGAAAGGAATGAAAGAAAAGTAAGCAGGTGGGAGGAAAGGTGCCTGAAGTAGGAAGAAGAGAGGAGAAAGAGGGCTGAGAGCCCAGAGCTGGACGGAAAATCCACCTCCGTGAGGGAGGACAAGGGGGAATCAATGCAACTAAGAGAATCAGCACAACATGAAACACCACAAATTGTTGAGACTGATGAAGGAGAAAATGTGGAAATCACCCCCTTAACACGTCGTCGCAAGGGTCAACCATCAACCCTCCAATTTTGATAGATGCGTTAGAAGAGAAGGAGAGGAGAAGAAAGGAGGAGGAAGAGAAGTAGGAGAAAATGTTGCGAGCAAAACTCATAATCGCAGAAGGTAATCGAAGAAGAAAATTACAAGATGAAGAGGTGCGCTGCAAGAATGAGATTGCGGCAGAAGAGGAAAGGAAAAGGCTCGAAGAGGAATAGCGCATTTTGCTGGCCTCTGAACAGTTTGAAAAAGAAATTGAAGAAGAAGAGAGAGAAGAAGAGAGAGAAGAAAAAGAAGAAGAAAGGAAGAAAAAAGAGGAGAATGAGAGAAAGCACCGAGCAAACGTTCAGCGCATCAGAGAAAAGAAGGGCAAGGAACTTGCTGAACGGGAGAAGGAGGAACAATGCAAGGCAAGGGAAAGGAAACAAAGGCAAGAATCCCACCTTACGTTAACTAAAGCAAAGAGCAAAGTAGTTGTAGAAAGTAGCGAGCCCGCGTTGGCAAAGGAACGTCCATCGAGGAAGAGAGAAAACGATGACATGCTAATGGAGATGGGATTTTTTCCCACGCCAACTCCACTACCAGACCTAATCACAAGCGTTATACTGGAGCACAGATGGGAAACATTTTGTCAGTGCCCAGCAATTTTCATTCCAAAGGTAGTGCGCAACTTCTACAACAGACGACTACATGGCACCAAGGATGTGGTGATCGTAAAAGGGCAAATGGTGTCTTTCAGCGCAAAAGACATCAATGATTTATTCCTAATGAAGAGCAAACCAAATGCACTAGGTAATAAAATCATTGATGATCCTACTGAAGAGCAGATGCGCTGCAAACATTGATGCAACCGGACACTAAGTGGACGGTTTCATTAAAAGGCATCAGAACTCTAGTGTCCAAGACACTGATTCTCGAGGCACGACTTTGGGTATATTTGGTAAAACGGCGACTCATCCCGACTTCCTATGACAAAACAATTTTGAGGGATCGAGTCATGGTCGTATATTGCATTACACATGACATTCCAATCGATGTGGGCCAGTTGATCGAAAGACAAATTCGAGGTTTTCTTGGGCACATAAGAGGTCAGTATTTTTTCCCATGGACTGTCTCAAGTTTATGCTTATCAATAGGTGTAGGCCTTGAGCTACTCATAAACGTCAATATTTTGAGGTTGCTCCTCAAAGATTCCCCACACTGCCCCGAACTTTTATTGAAGAGGCCTGTTATTGACTTGAATGCGTCGCAGCAACCCAAGCCAAAAAGACAGTGCAAAGACGACAAGGGAAAGGAGAAAATTCAAGACTCAACAACGCAAGAACCAAAACCCTTAGACCCTTTACCCTTAATAATTCGCCCCCCAAGCCCTCCCGCACAACCTTCTTCTTCCCTTCCCGAGCACTTTACCAATCTTCTCCTTGCTCCTGATTCTCCAACCGCATATCCAATAGCTCCATCCTCACCTTCAGCATCATCACCACAACTTCCTCTTCCACTGTTGTATGTTGATGACGCAATTTGGGTGAAGGCACCTCTGCCCAACCCCAAAATGTCGATGGTGAGAAATCGCAGGCATAACCTACCATTGCATCCTTAGCTGCTAAACTAGTAGATATGCGAACCCTTCTTGCTCAACAACAACAACTCTTCTCCCAACAACAAGAAATCTTCTACCAACAACAAGCCTTCTTCGGCCAGAGAATTGATGCGGTAATCGAGAGAGTCAACGATTTACAACACAGTGTTGCCATGACAAGGCAGGTGTTGATCAATATTCAGCGCAACACTTATACGATCCATCTGCACCAAAGACAACTAGTGGAGCGCAACCATGAGTACTTTAATTTTTTGACAGCATATCTTCATGGACCCATGGTACCTCTGCATCCCCCGCAACATTTGATTTTTGAAGAAACTCCTCCCGTACCACATCAAAATCCTCCACCAGACCCTCTTCAATAACTTTACATTATTTTTATTGCGGTCATTCTTTTATTTCTAACTTCATTTATTATTTTTTTCTATGTATAGACGCCAATTCTTTAATTCTTTGTACGTACTTCAAATTTTTATATTGCGTTAATTGTATTTCTTTTTATATTTAGTTAATTTTCAATACAACTAAGTAACATTTCTTTCAAGTACACAATAGCCTATTCTTTATCATCCTTTGTAAACTTTGTGATATTCTTGATCTTTTACTTTGCGTTATTCATTGTGCTGCCATGATGTATAATATGCATACACTTAGAAACATTTCCCACACTTTGTATTTTTTTTGACTAACACTTAGTTAATTCGTAGCTATAGCAATGTTTTACCTTTTATCCTTCAAAATTCTGCTCAAACCTTAGTTAATTTGTCTAAGTGTTTGTCTATTCTGTCCAAATAACGCAATGAGGACCTTGCGTACCTCTAAATTTAGGGGTGAGGAAGGTCTGAGCAGATGAGATCAAATGATGCAGTCATTAAGAAAAATGCGCTCATCGTTTCCCAAAAAAAAAAAAATCAAATAAACTCCAATGTTAGCACAAAGGAAAACTCCAAAAACAATCCTAACCTGATAAGAGTTAAGTTGTGAAAGGAGCCTACTCGTAGTTGGATGTTCGCACGACACCTGTGGAAGCAAGCCAAAACGAAGGTGGGCCAAGAACAACGCAATATGAAAAGAGAAAAATGAGAAAGAAAAAAAAAATGAAACAAGAGACAACTCCTCTAAAATTCATGAGTTAAAATTGAGATTGGCACACAACCGTAGTTGGATGTTCGCATGACACCTGTGGGAACAAGCCAAAACGAAGAATGTAACCATGATCAATAGTCTCTAATAAATGACGTAAAGTTTGACCACCGCATCCAGACACATCAAATTGTTTTGACAAGAAGAGGTAAACATTCTTTTAAAAAACTAGAAAAGCATTTTTGAGCAGAAAATTGTAGTATAGAAGAATAAAGTAGGGCTTTGTTATGAACTTTCAAGGATAGAAAGAAAATTGCAATCTTAAGTAATGTGCCTAGGTGGAGCATTCGGAGCAACCAATCGACGCAAAATTTAGGATAAGAATTAAGCAATATTGCCTTAGTAGAAGATATGCTTGAGGACAAGCATATATCTAAATTTGAGGGTGTGATAACTTGTAGAAATATAAGTTATTTGTATTGCTTTATTTAGATATTGCGGCCAAAAGAAAGGAAAGTTGCGTCAATTGTAGAGAAATTAGCTATGAAATGCAAGAATTATAAATTGTCGTCAATACACCCACTGACACCATTGCGATGGTAGAAAAGAATATTTTAAGTCTGTTTTGCAGGAAATCAAGTCACCGCATGCGTTCGTGGCTCAAGATAAAAGGAACAACATATCTATGTCGCATTGCGCCAATCATTTAGAAATGAATAGATGATCAACGCAATAACGGTGCATGCGACAATCGATTAAGAGCTAAGCGATCAACGCAATCTCAACTGCATGCTGTAATAAAAAACAACATCGCATGTGGACAAACGATCGAAGATGCAAAAGAGCAACGCAATTACGGAGGATTCAGACATGTGTACAACTGACCGTTGTGCATTTCTGACGGGATTAATCGCGTAACAGAAAGAATATTGACTCCACCATTTACGGAGCTACCATAACAATACAGTGGGGTCCACAAGTTAGAGAATCAAAGATGAGCCTATAAATAGCTCTGGCCATTCCATTGAGAAGATATACTTGATGCGGGCATATTGATATTTGTATATTGAGAGAGAGATTGGTCTGAAGAGCCTGATCGGAGAAGATCTGGGAAGATTTAAGAGACAAGGTAGAGAGGTGAGTCTCAGAGCAAACCCTTTCAATCCCCGCTGTTGAAGCTCTATACCAAGGTCACTTCTACTGGACGAGCAAGCTTGAGAAGGAAACTCTTCTCTTCATCCATTCCATACATTGGCAAGCAAGTCCACCATCCAGATCTATGTCAAGACGTTGGCACTCTTCTGTATTTTTTTCTATCTCTTTATCATCAATTGTATTCATCTTCTTAGTCTATCATTCACACCATGTATCAGACGCTAAATATTAGTATGAATGTCATGATTATTTCCATCTCCATCTTTCTGTCTATTTCTATTCATCCGTAAATCGCTTTCTTCATGATGTTTTCTTAATCCCCTGGTAATTAATACAAATTGAGCAAGTAAATCAATTGGGTTAAGGAAATAAATATGTTGAGCTAAAGCATGCTAGACGATATCTTCACCTGTGAGAGTAGAAGTGAAGATGCCATTCCTCCTGTCGAGAGAAGTTTGGAAGAATGCATTAACTAAAGTGAGAAGTACTTCCAGAGATGGAAGCAACCTTTCGTTCATTATGTTCATCCCTGTTTCACCACAGAGATGTGGGAACACGGTCGATCACTGAGAGGTGTACACCAAGGGAAAGCGGAACCGTAGTTATGTCTTTAACGCAACTCATAACTTGCGATGTTTATATTAGTTATCTTTTCTATTTCTGTTTCATACATAAAGACTTGCCACCGCATACCACGACCCTTTGTATAATCTTCACTGTCAGTCTCAAACTCAGTATCATGTATCTGTTTCCTGTATCTTGTATCATAATAGCTTAGATTTAATATTATGCATTTTTATCTTATTATCGCAATTTTACTTTACTGCAACTTTAAATACCTGTATAAACACAACTTTTATTAATTGAAAAACCCCCGATCGCATATATCACGAATGTAACGTATTAACTAAACAATCCCTGTGTTCGACCTCGGATCACTTCGAGAAACTTGCGGTGGAATTATACTTGATTTCAGCACGAGGAAACTCGTGACAACGCATAACATACTACAAACATTCTATTAATAACGCATACATCTAGAAGTAGTATCGCATAAAGTATGAATAAGCATATCACAGCATCCACATTCCATTTCCATCCCAAGTCAACAAGTTTATGGCAACATGAGCTTGCATGATTCACATTCATCATTATCCATATTGTCCACATGCTTATTTAGACAATATCAAAATCTGCGTAAAGAGGAAGAATTAAGCGAGTAAGTTAATCTTTGTTAAGGTAATTGGCTAAGTTTAACTAAGGCATGCTCGATAGCATCTTCACCTGTGAGAGCAGAAGTGAAGATGTTATTCCGCCTATCGAGAGAAGGTTGGAAGAATACATTAACTAAAGCGAGAAGTATTTCCAGAGATGGAAACAATATTGCGTTCATTACGTTCATCTCTGTTTCACCATAAACATATAGGAATGCGACCGATCACTGAAAGGTGTAAACCAAAGGAAAGCAGAACCTTAGTTGCATCCTTAATGAGATTGTCGAACTTGCGATGTCCTTTCACTCTGCTAATTCTTTTTTTGATTCATTCACAAGACTTGCCATCGCATTCATTAGATTCTTTTGTACAACTTCACAGCCAGTCCTCACCCTGTATCATAGTAGTTTAGACATTTATTTTATCATCGCATTTTATTTACAACGCAATTTTACTTTCAGCACAATTTACATTTTCTGTACAAACCAAATTCTTTATTCTTTATGATAACCGGTCGCATTTACCACATTAGTATCGCATCTAAACAACAACAATCCCTGTGTTCGACCTCAGGTCATTCTGAGAAACTTGCATTGGAATTATACTTGGTTCCAGCACAAGGAAACTTATGACATGATAACTTGTAGAAATACAAGTTATTGTGGCTCTTAAGTTGGAACAATTAGGGTTTTTAATGATAAAATCTCATCATTTTTAGAAGAAACGCATGGAATTACTCGAACATTATCAAACTCATGCAAAAGAATGTTTATTGCTAAAGTATTGCGACACTAATGCATGATATTGCAGGATTTCAACAAGAGGCTAATGTATGATCAAGAAAAGTGTCGCAGGCAAAGTCTAACGCATGGGCCATACGTCGGAGGGATTCAACGCAAGGAAGATTCATTGATTCAAGTTGTTTGTGTCAAATCACCACTTGTAATCATAGGTACCTGAAAAAGCATCTGAGTGTCAGGCGACTGACCCGGGTATGGACTTTAATGCTGTCCATCATCAAGCTGGAGAAGACCACCAGAGTAAAAAGTTCAGAAGTTCCAAGTTCTCAACTTTTAGTTTTAGTCTCAGTGTTAGCTTAGTCTTAGTTTTAGATGTTTAGAGCTGTGCTGTGGTGTCGAGAAGAGCAAGAGGGAAGTGAACCACCACCATCGCTGATCAAGAAGTGGAGGAAGCCGAGCTCAAGAGAGACACTTCCTTCAACTCTTACACAAGTTGTTGTACACAACTAGAATTGAGCCAAAGAGGACAAGCGATTGTACTCTACGGGTTGAATCATTTCATTTCATCTTATTTATCGCTTTCATCCTTTCATCTGATTAAGTATTGCATTCGTAAAGACAATCAGTTTCTTTATAAATTCACATATTTGATCTATCATACTTTACCATTGTTTATTTATTGTTTATGTTGGATGCATCTATACTTCATGCAAAATTCCATTTCTAACGCTTAAGCCAACTAAATCAATTGGTAAAAGCATCTATAGCTTAAACTATTCGAGGGAATAAGTAAGCCAACATCAAGTTAGAACGCCTAGCACATCTAGAGATAGACTCACTGGTGTTTTATTGCATCCTGTGTTTGTCGCATACATCCTAGAGATAGGTATTGTATGATATTCGCATTAAGAAGTGTCGAATAGAGTCTAATACATAAACAGAGATAACATCCATCTCATGCACATCATATTCTAGTTTGTGTACATCCAATTTAGATCGACACATATCACTTGCATCAAAATCCATTTTCACACGACCCATCATCCCCTACTCGACCCTTTTGTATCTTCTTGCACACACAATACCTTAGTGTAAATAACTCATTTCTCCATACACTTAGGATATCCCTACAATAGTTACAACGCATTGTCTGCGTTAGCTTTAATCTGAATCCCTGAGTTTGACCCTGGACTTACTTGGAACCTAAGTTGGATTTATACTTGGATCTGATTTAGGAAAACTTGAACGTCAATAGAAGAGTGTCGTGCGTTCTGTTGCACATCTCTAATGCATCAACGCATTACTAAACATCAATGCATTACTAACACATCAACGCATCATTCATATTTAAACTTATTTTTCCAAATTATTTTATACAATACACTCCAAAGCTCAAATCACGAAATCAATGGAACAAGTTTTTGGTGTCGTTGCTGGGGATTCAACAACAAAACTAATCAGAAATTTTGCTTGTATCTTTTGTAGGAACACTTTAGCTGAGGGAGTATTACGAGCTAAGCCGAAGCTTGTAAAATTTTATGAGCCAGGAGAGCACTCCTGAACTTGTATTCGACCCTGAAGTTGAAAGGACCTTCTGACAAAGAAATCGATCTAATCGTCGTCGTAGGTTAAGGCAACAACTGCTCAGAAAATAGACCAAGCAACAACAAATGGCGGACGAACAAGCAAATCAAAACTTAGCTCAACAACTAGCCCACACTGCGCAAAATCCTATCATAATGGCAAACAGATGACAAAACGATCTGTTCCATGGTTCATAATGGCAAGCAAAATCAATCGGATTGAGAGATTGGTGAAGAATGGACTTCTAAGTGAGTTAGAAAAAAATTCTTTACCTATGTGCGAATCTTGCCTTGAGGGTAAGATGACAAAACGACCTTTTACTGGAAATGGTTCAAAATCCAAGGAGCCTCTTGAGTCAATACATTCTGACCTTTGTGGTCCTATGAATGTGCGAGCCCAAGGTGGCTATGAGTATTTTATCAGTTCTACTGATGATTACTCCAGGTGCAAGTATGTTTATCTTATGAAACGGAAGTCTGAATCCTTTGAAAAGTTCAAAGAGTTCAAGGCTAAAGTTGAAAACACGTTAGATAGATGGATTAAAACACTTCGATCGGATCGAGGTGGAGAGTTTTTGGACTCAACATCCTAGGACTATTTGATAGAACATGGAATCGTTTCCCAACTCTCAGTGTCGGGTACACCTCAACAAAATGGTCTAGCGAAAAGGAGAAATAGGACCTTGTTAGACATGGCTCACTCGATGATGAGTTACGCTTCCTTACCAGACTCGTTTTGGGGTTTCGTAGTGGAGACTGTGGTGTACATACTCAACTGTGTTCCCTCCAAGAGTGTTTCAAGAAAACCTCTGAAGTTGTGGAACGAGCACAAAGCTAGTTTACGTCATCTCCGCATTTGAGGTTGCCCTGCATATGTGCTTGAGACTAATCCCAAGAAGTTGGAACCACGGTCAAGGTTATGCCTCTTTAGGCTACCCCAAATGTACACGAGGGGGTTATTTTTATGATCCAATGGAAAATAGGGTGTTTGTTTCAACAAATGCTGCTTTCTTGGAGAAGGATCATATAAGGGAGCACAGTCCGTCGTGTTGCGTGAGCTTTCCAATAAAACTACTGAAACTTCAACAAGAGTTATTGAAGAGCCTGCTGCATCAACAAGAGTTGTTGATGGGAGTTCATCCAGTAGGTCGGTTCCACCTCAAGAGTTGAGGGAACCTCGACGTAGTGGGAGGGTTGCAAACCTGCCCGTTCGCGATCTGGGTTTCACAGAAATCCTTGCTATGGTAGCAAATGATGACGTTGAGGATCCGTTGTCTTATAAGAAGGCAATGAAGGATGTTGACCAGGATAAATGGGTCAAGGCCATGGATCTCGAGATGGAGTCGATGTACTTCAACTTAGTATGCGATCTTGTAGATCCGTCTGACAGGGTTCGCCCTATAGGTTGTAAATGGATCTACAAGTGCAAACAAGGTGCTGATGGGAAGGTACAAACCTTCAAGGCTCGACTTGTGGCAAAGGGTTATACCCAGGTAGAGGGAGTCGACTATGAGGAGACTTTCTCGCCTGCTGCCATGTTAAAGTCGATCCTCATCCTTCTGTCCATTGCGGCTTATTATAATTATTAGATCTTGCAAATGGATGTCAAGACGACCTTTCTAAATGGAAATCTTGAGGAGACCATTTATATGGTGCAACCCGAGGGATTCATCGCCCAAGGTCAAGAGCAAAAAGTTTGCAAACTGAATCGGTCCATTTATAGACTGAAACAGGCGTTTCGATCTTGGAACATACGGTTTGATACTGCGATCAAGTCGTATGGCTTTGACCAAAACGTTGATGAACCTTGTGTCTATAAGAAAATCATCAACGCTTCAGTAGTCTTTTTAGTGTTGTACGAACACCTGTGTTGTTAATATTTGGTATTTACTTCACATCTTGTTTTTTGCTCGGTTAATTGTTTTATTTACTTTACCACAAACCAATAAAAATAAAATCCTTGGTTATCTGTATGTGACTCAAGCATGTATGTGGTGACATATAAGTGGATCATATCTTGAGTGATAACCAAAATGGTCTGTAGTAAATGGATAAAGGAGGGAAACCTTATCCTGGTAACGCTACGGATGTGGCCCACTTTGTGGAATGGTCACAAGTGTTGTGACTTGTCACAGATGGTCTGATCCTGATCATTCGTGTTGGAGACATGCGAGCAGGGGCATATATACAAAGAGTTTGTATAAGACCTGACCACGAAGTATTAATGTCTTGTTATATAACACCGTTCATGACAGAGACTTCATTTCACTAGGATGATCGTAGGTAACATGACCTCAATCCTGAGTGAGTTGGGAACTCCTGCCATTGAGGGCAGTCCTTTGATTTGTATGGGTACGAGTGGCTAGGTCGCTGATTCAAACCTACCATTTTGGGGATTCATCTGATTTGGGAGCTAGGAACTCAGCTACATAAGATGGAATTCACTCCTTCCCCGAGGCAGGGGTAAGTAGATAGATGGCTCCCTTAAGGGTTGATTTTGGGGCTTGAATGATGTGGTGCTACACACCTTCTCTTGGGTCGAAAGGTGTTCACGCATAGTTGGATTATGTTGTATTGTTCATTAGAGGAATCAGTGGTACTTAAGGAGTGAGTTGTAACTACAGGGGCAAAATGGTAAATTGGCCCAGCTGTACTTACGAGCATCTGTGAAGGGTCATCGTACTCATGATTGGTTATATCTAATGGACACAGAAATATATCTGTGGTAAGAAGAGTTCAGCTATTGGTCTTTAGTGGAATCACTGACAGTTAACGGATGGTGGATCTCGTGGCTAAAGAATTTAGTCAGCTATTCACGTACCGTTGGAGCTTCGAGCCATAGGTCCATTAGGTCCCCTGGCTAGCTTGGATAAAGTTGAGAACCAGTGTTTGGGTTAATTTGAAATGTTCAAATTGACAAGAGGAAGTTTAATTATATATGATATAATTGGACTGGTTAATTATATATGATATAATTGGACTGGTTAATTATATATAATATAATTGGCTAAATGTATGAGATACATTATTTTGGAGGAAATTAGATATAAATATGATTTATATCAAGTAGAGGAGAAAATACTATAGTAGATATGTGATATCAAACTATAGGATATAAATATAATATGATTATATTAATTAATTAATTAATTGATTAATTATATGATAATTAATCAATTTTTACCACGTTTGGACGTGGATAGTGGGCTGCGTTGGTTATGGTAACCGGCGGGTTAAAAATGAAAAGCGTTTTCATTTTTCAAATCGTGCATTCATTATTTTCGTCCGCCCAAAAGAATTCGTGAAAACGATCGCGAGAGCCTATATGATAGAAGCTCTTCCGTCTAAACGATCGTCTACCGCACAATTTCTCAAAACGATCGTATAGGTTTTTCCTAAACGATTGTTAAGCTTTTGATACACGATCATGTATCTCTTCTATATGATAAGCACTTTCGCTATACGATAGCACAATTTTATCTCCCACTTGCTTATCGTCTACACGACTGTTGTCCTCCGTTCTCTACCAAACTCACCAAAGCCCATTCTTTGGGTTTTCACTCCGAGGATACCCGGGGTTCATTAGTGGTGGTGTTGTCCCCGCTGCAGTGTTCGTGTTCGTACTGATCGTGCTGTTGCAGTCGACATACCTGCCGTGTGTTGGTAGATCTATTGGAGGGTTTCTGCTACATTGGGTTTAGAAGTTCGAGAAGAGTCTTCAACTGGTATGAATCCTTTCCCTATTATCTATTATGTTCTGAGCATGTCAATAATTAGAATAATGTGCATAACTGTATATGTTGAATGTATACCTTTTGTATTTCGGTCACTGTGAAATCAGAGTGATCTGAACACGCTCATGGAACTCTCGGTATGAGATCCTTCAGGCTTAACAGCACCAGCTCAGTAACCTCCCATTTCAAGGGTAAGATCGGATAGATAGCTGGTATACAAGATGGAATTCACTCCTACCCGCTTTTAGGGATATTAGAGAGGTTGTTCTCTTAAGTGCTGATTGTGGGGCTTAAACAAGGGCCATTACCCTCTCATTGGCTCGAGAGGGACTCGATTTTATTGATTGGATCACAAAACAATTGTTCTTTAGAGGATCAACGGGACTTAAGAAACAAGAGATAATTTTGGGGGTAAAATAGAGATTCGACCCAGCTGTTATTACGAACAACCTGTGAAGGGTTATAATCATGGTTATATCGAGTGGACATAATATATCTACAGTGTGGGGAGTTCAACTATGGGCTTTAGTGGAGTGACCCATTAGTTAACGAATGGGGGTTAGATCGATCTAATGAGTTTAGCCGATTAATTTCAGATCGTTGAGCCCATGATCTGTAGGTCCACGAGGTCCCTCTACTAGATCGAAAATGGATTAGCTCTAGAGTAGCGTGATAAGTTAATTTGAATCGTTCAAACTAGAATCAAACGGAATTGAAAAATTAATATTTAAATATAATTTTAATATATTATGAAGATGGATTTGTGTAAAATTAATTTATTATTGGATATTAAATTAACTAGAATTATTTAAATTGTTTAAATAATTATTTATTAATTTTAGAAAATTAATTTGTAAAAATTAATAAATTTTGATTATTAAATCAAATATGATTTTAAAATCAAATTTTGGATTTTAGAAATAGAAAATTACACAAATGGACAAAAGAGTTTTTCCATCTCCATCTTCAAGTAGCTCACTAATAACCCACCATTTTCAAGCTTCAATTACTCCAAGCATGAGCTGCATCTTGTGCAGCTATTCTCTTTGCATGATAGTTTGCAATATATTGAAGAGATTTGAGTGATTTTGAGGTAATGCAATCAAAAGAATTTTGCTGAAAATTCGGTTGAAGAAGGAGTTCTTCATTGGGTTACTACTGTGAGCATTTTCCAAGTTCCCTTGATTCCAGCTTATTTTGAGTCTCATAACTTAATCTAGAGCACCAAGAGAATAGTAGGAAAGATCTTGTGATGGTCTGCACAAAGATTTGGAGGAATTTACAGCTGGAAATCGAGATTTCAAAAGTTCTTCAAAGGTATGACTTAACCCATTAATTTCTGCTATAGCATGTTTCATTTCTGCCAAAATCAATGAATTAGAGTACTTATCGATCCTCGTCGCTTCGCTGCGTGCTGATACAATCCAAAATTGGTATCATAGCATCAAATAAGCGTTCAATTCTGGTTTGGTAGGTGTTTTATATGATAGATATGAAACAACTGTACTGATATGGTTTTCTGAGATTTTTCTTTTAATTTTTCTTTGATTTCTCTTTTAAATTTGTAATTGGCTCTTGTTTGATGAGCTTATGTGTGTTCCCAAGAGTCTGTAATTTATTTAGAGTCATTAGAGTTGAAATTAAGTTGTAATTCGAAGAAACAAGCAAAGAAGCCGAGTTGCTGATTCCAGTTTATCAGCCTCTGTTCATATCATCGTTGAGGTTAAGTGCTACATGATCATTTAGCTTTAGGCATTAAACGATGTGAAAAAAACCTAGACGATCGTGTAGCTTCGGGCATTGTTCGTTGAAGTGTTGTGCGCTAGACAATCGTGTACCTACGAAAGCTAAAGGATGCATTGTATTGCTATACGATGGCACTACACGATCGTGTAGCTTCGCATGGAAGCTAAACGATGTGTTGAAGAGCTATGCAATAGCACTACACAATCATTTACCTTTGAGTGGTAGCTAAGTGATGCATTGAAATGCTATGCGACAGCACTACGCGATCGTTTACCTTTGTGCGGCGGCTAAGCAATGCGTCGACGTGCTATTCGATAGCATTACACGATCGCTTACCCTTGTGCATGTGCTAAATGATCAAGATGAGGTGCTAGATGATGGCGCTAAGCGATCATGTAGTATTTTTCTGTCGCTTGATAACTTGTCGAAATACAAGTTATTTATACTTATTTATTTAGATATTGCAGCCAAAAGATAGTAAAGTTGCGTCAACTGTATGGAAATGGGCTAAGAAATACAATAATTATAAATTGTTGTCAATACACCCACTAACACCATTGCGATGGTAGAAAAGAGTATTTCAAGTCTGTTTTGCAGGAAATCCAGCCACCTTATGTGCTCATGGCTCAAGAGAGAAATATTAATGCATCTAGGTCGCATTGCACCCATCATTCAGGAATGAATAAACGATCAACGCAATGACGGCGCATGCGACAATCGATCAAAAGATGCAAATGAGCAACACAATCACGGAGGATTTTCACAAGTGTACAACTAACCGTTGTGCATTTTCGATGGACTGATTGCATAATAGAAGGAATATTTATTCCACCATTCTCGGAATTTCCATAACAATAAAGTGGAGACCACAAGTCAGAGAATCAAAGCTTTCATCTATAAATACTCTTAAAGAATTCACTGAAGATATACTTGATACAGGGGATAATTGATACGAGGCTATTGAGAGAGAGACTGACCTGAGTGCTGATTGCAGAAGATCCGGGAAGAAAAGAGACAAGGTCGAGAGGTGAGTCTCAGCCTTTATTAAACTGAAAAAACCCCCGGTCGCATATATCACGAACGTAACATAATCAACCTAAAACAATCCGTGTGTTCGACCTCGGATCACACCGAGAAACTTGTGGTGAAATTATACTTGGTTTCAATGCAAGGAAACTTGTGACAATGCACAACATACTACAAGAACATTCATTAATAACACATATCTAGAAGTAGTATCGCATATCATCGCAATCATCCATGCGTTGTATGACATAAGAAGATTAACTTTATTCATTCATATTCATACATGTCAACAAGTTTATGGCATCATCGCATTTTATGTCATCAAGCTTAGATTAAAATTATGTCATATGCGTTACAAGTTTATGGCGCCATTTCCGGGGATTGGTTAATATTTATTGTTGAATATGTTTGTGGTATTTTGTAGGACAGATCTCTTTGTACTAGCTGTTTATTGCGAAGAGCAGTCTGGCGGCTTATGAGCTTTGGAGTGATTCAGATATTCTAAGCGGACCCAGAGATCAGATGTATTCTTCGCGCGGAAGCACATCAGGGCCGAATTAATTGGTGAAGAAGCATGGCTAATAATGAGGCACTAGTAGGGAATCAAAAGGAAGATTGGCCAGCACAAGATTCCATATTTCTTGCTTCTGACTGCAATGTCCCAATAAGAGACTATGCGGCGCTGGATTTCTATAACTTCTCACCAGGAATCTCAAGACCAACGGTTGAGAAGAATGTAAGCTTTGAAATAAGACCAATTATGCTGCAGATGATTCAGAATGTGGGTCAATTCGGAGGATTACAAGGAGAAGACCCACATGCACATTTGAGGAATTTTGTAAACATGTGTAGCACATTCCCCATGTCTGGTGTGACTTAAGAAGAACTTAGGTTGTATCTTTTTCCGTATACACTACGAGATGAAGCAAAGAAGTGGGCTCAATCGTTAGAGCCATATAAGATTAACGCGTGGGAACAGTTGGTTGACAGGTTTATGAACAGATTTTTCCCCACCAGCCGTCAACGCTAAGAGACGGAGGGATGTGTTGAATTTTGAGCAAAAGGGTTATGAAACTTTGAGTACCGCCTAGGTGCGTTTCAAACAATTAGTGAAGAATTGTCCGCATATCGGGATTCTCGATAGCATTCTAATGGAGACTTTTTACAATGGCTTAGATCAATCAACGCAAGCAATTGCCAATGCCTCCGCAGCAGAAGGATTAATGGACAAATCATATATGGAAGCCAAGAGCATATTAGATCGCATCTCGCGACATTCTGATGAGTGGATTGATACCGTGTTTGAGGAAAATGGTCTAGAGTAAGAAAGAGTAGAAAGTGCCAATGTGTCAACTAATACAATGAGCACACTGGTAGATCAAATGACCACGATGACCACACTCCTTTAGACATTGGCTAATCAACAGAGAAATCTCTCTCAAGGTTCAGTGCAAGTTAATGCGTTGACACACGTGGCTGCATGAATTGCATTCAATGTAGGGAGGGACATCTAGCAGAAGTCTGCCCGTGGAATCAACAGGCCGTATATTCTGTCTATAATGAGTCATTTGGCAACATCTACAACCATGGTTGGTGGGATCACCTAACTTTAAGTTGGGACAGGAATCACAACCAGGGGAGCCATAGTTTCCATCAGAACAGTTATCAAGGGGATCGAGGCAACCCTCTGATCTTCATTAAACCGGACTGTAGTCCAAGTAACTCTCAAAGTATACCACCCAATGACCAACCATAATTATATGATACCTCTTGCAGTACCTCGTCTCTGGAGACTTCACTGAAGCATTATATCGAAAAGACCGAGGTAATTAGACAATCGCAAGCTGACTCCCTTAGAGGTTTGGAAGAGCAGATTGAACAGCTTGCAATTGAGTTGAAAAATAAAGCGCCTGGTATGCTGCCTAGTAGTTCAAGAGCATCAAGGCCACGAGGTAAAGAGCAATGTCATGCAGTGACATTGAGGAGTGGTAAAACAACAGCCCCTACGCTACCAGTACCAGATCCAACAACAAGGCCAGTAGATCTAATTGTCGATGATGACCAATCAATCAGTAGTGGAAAATTATCAGTTTAGGAGTAAGTATACCTACAAAATATGAAGCTCCTCAAGACTTGAATTTTGAATCAACGCAACTTCCAGCTAACAAAACACAACAAGAACAGGACCTCAGCAAATAGCCAACTAAACAGGAAGTAAGGGCGAGATCCTCCACCTTTCCCGTCCAGGCTGAAGAAGAAAGATGATAGCAAGCAATTCCAGAGGTTCCTGGACGTTCTCTGACAATTACACATCAATATTCCCTTAATAGAAGCTCTGGAACAGATGTCGAGCTATGTAAAATTTCTCAAGGATATACTTGCTAACAAAAGAAAGATGGGGGAGAATGAAACAGTTGCGTTAACATATGAATGTAGTGCACTGTTTCAAAACATTATTCCCACCAAAATGAAGGACCCTGGGAGTTTTACATTGACCTACTCAATAGGAGGGAAGAAGGTTAGGAACGCACTGTGCGATTTAGAGGCGAGCATAAATCTGATGCCCTTATCGATCTTTAAGAAGTTGGATATTGGCAACGCAAGAAAAACCAGATCACACTACAGTTGGCCGATAGATCGATAATGCATCCTGAGGGCAAGATAGATGATGTACTCGTGCAAGTGGACAAGTTTATCTTCCCGACAGACTTTATCATATGGGATTACGAGGCTGACAGAGAAGTACCTATCATCTTAGGTCACCCATTTCTCGCAACAGGGCGAGCGCTGATCGATGTGTAAAAAGGAGAACTCACCATCAGAGTTGACGATCAGAAAGTAAAGTTCAACGTTTTCAATGCATTGAAGTACCCTAGTGATATGGAGAATTGCCAATATATTGAGGAATTACGGGAAGAATTGTGGCACGAACCCCTGGAAGAATTGGAGGAAGAAGAATTTGAAATCGACGCAAATTGGGAGGAGGATTGCGCCACAATTCAAGTTGAATCAAATTTTGAACCACTAAAGTTATCTGAACGACCTTCACAATGCACTAAGCCATCTTTGGAAGAATCACCCGTGCTAGAGTTGAAGTCGTTTCCTGTGCACCTCAAGTATGCTTACTTAGGAGGTAACAACACGTTACCAGTTATCATTTCTACTTCGCTGAGTAAGGAGAAAGAAGACGCACTTATACAGATCCTAAGAAATAATGCAAAGACTTTAGAATGGACCTTGGCAGACATTCGAGGAATCAATCCCTCGTACTGCATGCACAAGATTCGTCTGGAAGAAGGAAAGACAGGATCGATAGAAAGGCAACGACGCTTGAACCCTGCTATGAGGGAAATAGTGAAGAAGGAAATAGTGAAGTGGTTGGACGTAGGTGTCATCTACCCAATATCTGATAGCAGCTGGGTGAGCCCAGTGCAGTGTGTTTCGAAGAAAGAGGGGATAACGGTCGTCACTAATGACAAGAATGAATTAATTCCCACAAGAACGACTATGGGGTGGAAAATCTGCATGGATTATCGCAAGTTAAATTTGGCCACTAAAAAGGACCACTTCCCACTCCCGTTCATTGATCAGATGTTAGACAGACTTGTTGGGAATGAATTCTTCTATTTTCTTGACGGCTATTCAGGGTACAACCAAATAGCAATTGCGCTGGAGGATCAAGACAAGACAATCTTCGCGTGTCCATTTGGTATGTTTGCATTCCGACGCATGCCATTTGGACTCTGCAATGCGCCAGGCACTTTCCAATGCTGTATGATGGCGATCTTTTCAGATTACTTGGAGGAGTCAGTCGATGTATTCATGGATGAATTTTTAGTTTTCGGCAATAATTATGACTCCTGTTTAGCTAACCTCGAGAAATTCTTGAAGAGATGTGTGGCAACGAATCTTGTTCTGAACTGGGAAAAATGCCACTTTATGGTTGAAGAAGGAATTGTTCTGGGTCATAAAATCTCGAAGGCAGGATTGGAAGTCGATCAGGCAAAAATCGACGCAATTTCCAAGCTACCCCCACCATTGAACGTGAAAACACTTGGGAGCTTTCTGGGACATGTTGGGTTCTATCGAAGATTTATTCACAACTTCTCCCAGATCGCAAGGCCTCTAAGTGTGCTCCTTGAAGCTGACCGTGAATATAATTTTGATGTGTGTACTGAAGCATTCAACACATTGAAAGATGCACTCATCACCGCACCCATTTTGATTGTGCCAAATTGGGCTGCGTTGATGTATGATGCGAGCGGTTATGCAGTAGGCACAATGTTGAGTCAGCGCAAGGACAAGGTATTGCATCCTATCTACTATGCAAGTAAAACGTTGAATGATGCGTAGGAGAATTATACAACCACGGAGAAGGAAATGCTCGCAGTGGTATTTGCACTGGAGAAATTCCGACAGTACTTAATCGGAACAAATGTTGTGGTGTATACGGATCACTATGCGATCAAATATCTGATGACAAAGAAGGATGCAAAAACAAGGCTTATATGGTGGGTGTTGCTCTTGCAAGAGTTTGACCTAGAGATCAAAGATCGGAAGGGCACCGAGAACCAAGTCGCTGATCATTTGTCAAGAATGGAGAATTGCAATGTTCAACGGAAAGAAAAGATATTGAAGAAAGGTTTCCCAATGAGCTGCTGATGTCAGTAGACATTAATGTTCCCTGGTATGCGGACATTGTGAACTTCATTGTTTGCGGTCAAATACCAGATGACTATACTTACCAGCAGAAGATGAAGCTAAGACACGACGTAAAATTTTATTTTTGGGACGACCCATTCCTATATCAACTCAAACTTGATCACATTCTACGTCGACGCGTTCCTGAGCATGAAGTCAAGCACATTCTAGAGCTTTGTCATGAGTCCCCTTATGGAGGACATTTTGGGGGGCAGCAGACTGCCACAAAGGTTTTACAATGTGGCTATTTCTGGCCAACACTGTTTAAGGATGCCCATGCCCACGCTGTGTAATGCGATAGATGTCAGAGAACGGGGAGTATGTCTAAAAGAAATGAAATGCCATTGACGTTAATCTTAGAGGTTGAATTATTTTATGTTTGGGGAATTGACTTCATGGGCTCATTTCTACCATCAGACGGTCATCACTATATCCTGGTCATAGTTGATTACGTATCAAAATGGGTTGAGGCCATCGCATGTGCCAAGAATGATGCGGTCACAGTGGCGAAGTTTCTTAAGAAGAATATTTTTGCTCGATATGGGATGCCATGGGCCTTAATCAACAATGAGGGCTCTCACTTTATCAATCACATAATTACCACCCGTTGACTAAATTTAATGTCAGCCATCGAGTTGCAACTGCGTATCACCTGTAGACTAATGGGCAGGCAGAGATTTCTAATCGAGAGATCAAAACTATCTTGGAGAAGGTAGTCAATACTTCCAGGAAGGATTGGTCACCCAAGCTTGATGAAGCACTGTGGGCATACAGGACTGCCTATAAAACACCAATTGGCATGTCCCCATATGCCCTAATCTTTGGAAAAGATTTTCATCTACCGCTCTAGTTGGAACATAAGGCGATGTGGGCATGCAAGAAGCTGAAGTTTGATTTAGCAAGTTCGGGGAAAGTTTGGAAGCTGCAACTGAACCAGCTGGTCGAATGGCGAAGGGACGCCTATGAAAATACCAAAATCTATAAGGAGAAAACCAAGAAGTGGCATGACGACCGTATTAACGATCGGACATTCGTCGAAGGTCAACAAGTATTACTCTTTAACGCACGATTGTGATTGTTTCTAGGGAAATTGAAGTCTCGTTGGTCTAGGCCGTTCAAAATCAAGACTATCTTTTCCCACGACGCAGTGGAACTAACAACTTTAAATGGGAACAATGGGTTTAAAGTCAATGGACAATGGATTAAGCACGAAGGCGACATAGATTGACACATGGATACCATTGACTTGGGCAAGCAGGATTAACCGTTTGCGGGGGAAGCGATTACGGTAATTCTGAGAATCCCTTTCAATCAGGATCTCTACCTATGTTTACTTGCTTTCATTTTAGCTTTCTTTTACTGCTTCCTAAATTGCGTTATTTACTACTTCATAGAACTAGCCTTTAATGCTTTATGTATTTACCTTCAATTTAATTCAGTTGAGTATTTCCATGTCATGTTTAATTTCTTTAATTTGTATGCATTAGTAGCACTGTTCTTAACTTTTGTGAATGACTGGATGAAACATTGAACATCACAAAGTCTTTTCGACTTGCGTTATTGATGAATTAAAAAGAAATAAAATAAAATAAAATAAAATAAAATTTGGTATGTAACGTAATGATGGGTGCATGGTGTGCTAACAAGATACACCTTGCATCCATTACACCCAAATGCATTGCGTTGAGGGGTGTGTTGCGCGCGTATGTGTTCTTTACCCGTCCTTAGTGAAAAGACACTATGTTGAGATAGCGATGCGCTGGTAGCAATACCTTGCACCTGATCCTCCAGAAATGCTTTGAATTAAGGGGTGTGTTGTGGGAATACATGCGTTGTTGCCTGTCCTCAGCAAAAATGTATTTGCGTTAATGGAAGAACGGTGTTAAATTGTAATTGTGCATCCTTTTGAATCAAATTCATTAGTTAACGAAATTCTTTGATTCTTTGTATAGGCCAACAATTTTTGTATTGCGTTAATTTTTAATTCTTTGTATACTTAATTAATATTCAATACAATTGAGTAAATATTCTCTCTATTTGTCTGTGCCTTTTTCTTTATCATCCTTTGTCAACTTTGTGATGTTCTTAATCTTTCTTTTTGCATTATTCATTGCGCTGCCATGATGTATAATATGTTTACACTTAGAAACATTTCCCACACTTTGTAAATTCTAACTAACACTTAGTTAATTCGTAGCTTAGCCATACTTTACCTTTTGCCCTTCAAAAGTCTGCTCAAACCTTCTTTTTGAAATTTTTTCTAAGTGTTTGTCTATTCTGTCCAAACAATGCAATGAGGACCCTACGCATCTCTAAATTTGGGGGTGGGGAAGTTCTGAGCAGATGAGATCAAGATTATGCGGTCTTTAAGAAAATGCGTTCATTTAAAAAAAAAAAAGATTCATACAGACTCCAATGTCAGTGGAAGGGAAAACCCAAAAACATTCCCAACCAGATATGAGTAAGTTGTGAAAGGAACTTGCTGGTGGTTGGATGTTCGCATGACACCCGTGGGAGCAAGCCAAAACGAAGGTGGGTTTCCAAGAACAACGCAATATGAAAAAAGAGAAAAATGCAAAAGAAAATAAAAGAAATAAGAGACAACTTCTCTGAAATTCATGAGTTAAAGTTGAAATTAGCACACAGCTGAAGTTGGATGTTCGCATGACACATGTGGGAATGAGCAAAAACGAAGAGTGTAACCATGATCAACAGTCTCTAATAAATGACGCAAAGTTTGACCACCGCTTACAGATGCATCAAGTTATTTTGAGAAAGAAGAGTTAAACATTCTTTTTAAAACTAGAAAAGAATGTTTTAGCAGAAATTTGTAGTATAGAAGAATAAAGTAGGGCTTTGATATGAATTAACAAGGATAGAAGGAAATTGCATTGTTAAGTAATGTGCCTAAGTGGAGCATTCGGAGCAACCAATCAACGCAAAAATTTAGGATAGTAACTGAGCATTTTTGCCTTAGTAGAATATATGCTTGAGGACAAGCATATATCTAAATTTGGGGGTGTGATAACTTGTAGAAATAAAAGTTATTTATACTTCTTTATTTAGATATTGCGGCCAAAAGAGAGTAAAGTTGCGTTAATTGTATGGAAATGGGCTAAGAAATACAATAATTATAAATTGTCGTCAATACACCCACTAACATCATTGCGATAGTAGAATAGAATATTTCAAGTCTGTTTTGCAGGAAACCCAGTCACCGTATGTGCTCATGGCTCAAGAGAGAAAGATTAACGCATCTACGTCGTATTGCGCCCATCATTCAAGAATGAATAGACGATCAACGCATTGACGGCACATGCGACAATCGATCAAGAGCTTTTCGATCAACGCAACCGCTTGCGGTAATAAAAAAACACCGCATGCAAGCATACTATCGAAAGATGCAAATGAGCAACGCAATCATGGAGGATTTTGACACGTGTACAACTAACCATTGTGCATTTTCGACGGACTGATTGCATAACAGAAGGAATATTTATTCTACCATTCTCAAAATTTCTACAACAATAAAGTGGGGTCCATAAGTCAGAGAATCAAAGCTTTCATCTATAAATACTATTTGCTTCTATCATGCGATGCTTTAGGAGTGTATAAAGTAAAAAAAGATTGGAAGAATAAAGTCTAAGTGCTCCATTCTGCCTTGATGCGTTTAAATGAATGCAACGCGTTGGGGGGTTAGTATTATGCAAAGAAGGCACACAACTCCTTATAATAACGTTCAAGTTTTCCTAGATAAAACCCAAGTATAAATCTAATCTAGGTTCCTGGCAAGTCCAGGGTTGATCACAGGGATTCAGTTTCACTAACACAGATTATGAATTGTACTTGCAGTAGGAGGTTTTTCCTAAATAAATGTGAAAGATGTATTATTTACACTAACATGCTATGCCTGTGCAAGACAATACAAAACAATTGAGTGGAAAATGATGGATCATGTGAAAATGGAATTTAAGTAGGTGGACGTGCCGGTTAAAGATAATTGCACACAACTGATGTAATGTGGATGAAATGGGATGGGTTGCTTATCTTTCTGTTCATGCGTTAGACATCATTCAACACTTCTCAATGCAAGTAATATACAAGCCTATCTCTAGGGTGCATGCGTCCACTTTGAATGCAAGAAAAACCAGTAAGTCTATCTCTAGCTGTACTAGGCGTTCTACTTAATGCGGCTTAGCTATTCTTTTGAACAAGTAAAGAAGCTTTCACCAAGTTATCAAGTTGGTTTAGGCGTTGGAATCGAATTATGCATGAAGTACTAATGCTTTCAACATAAACAGAAGATAAACAATAGCAAAAGTGATGATCAAATATATGAATTTTATAAAGAATCAATGAGTCAAAGAACTATATTCAATCAAAATGAAATTGAAATGATATTAAGAGAGAAACTGAGTCAAGCCAAAGAATACAATCTCTTGTAGTTCTTTGGTTCAATCTTGTTATGTACAATCACTTTAAAAAGCCGAGGACAGAGTATCTTTCTCAAGAATAACTTTCTCCACTCCTTGGCTGGCGGTGGTGGTGGTTCTCAGCTCCTTCGATCGTCTTACAACTCTGCATAGCTTATACAAACTAAAATTAAGTCTACAAATTTACAGAGAGTATGGAGCTTCTAATCGTCTAAACTCTTGATTCTGAAGGGTCTTCAAGTATTTATAGGAGTTGGTCTCATCCACTTAGAGGATGGGCTGCATTTAAGTTCATGCCTTGGTCAGCATTAAACTCCATGTCCTGGTTGGCCGCCTGAACTTTAGAAGCTTTTTCAGACGCCGCCTGATGCTGGAAGCTTTTTCAGATGCCGCCTGTTGCAGGTGCCCATGCTTGCAAGTGGTGATGTGTCACAATCAGCCTAGAGCAATGAATCTTCTATGCGTTGAATTCCCTTCGACGCATGGCTCATGCGTTAGCGCGTTTCCTGCGGCACTTGTCTAATGCATTATTGTTAGTTCTTGCGTTGAAATCCTACAAAGTAGTGCGTTAACACCGTGATTTTTAGTGATAAACTTCTTTTACATGAAATTGCTATTGTTTAAGTAAACACATGCATTTCTATTAAAAAAAAAAAGGAGAGTTCATCATTAAAAACCCTAATTGTTCTAACTTAAGAGCAAAGATAACTTGTATATTTACAAGTTATCAACCGCCCTCAAATTGCTTGTCCTCAAGCATTATAAAATAATTCTTTGCTATCTCCTCTGCCTTAGATGTGCAAATTTCACCTCTCATCATATTAGTCACAAACCTGAAATAAGAGTTGGAAAAATATAACTTAGATTGACGCTTTTAAAAGGACTAATATTTAGTTTTCGATGCGGTAGACTTTCCATCGCAACTCCTTTCAGTTTTCAAAACATTTCAATCTTTTCTAAACTAGCAATGCGTTAGATGCTATTTCTTTTGAAAAACAAATGCTAGATAAAAAGAAAATGATTGTGTACTTGTTTACCCATGCATTGCTTCAGGTATCCCACTTTCGTTTTGGCTTGCCCCCACGGTTGTCATGCGAGCATCCAACTACAGGTGAGAACCCTTTACAACTAAACTCATATCTAATATTCATTCCTTTTTTAAAGTATAGTTTTTTTTTTACTTCAGACTAGATAGAAGAGTTTTATGGTACACGTTGGTCTAGGATACCCCCATGGGTGTCATGCGAGCATCCAACTACGGCTAAGTGCCTGTTCCAATTAAGCTCATGTCATTTGAAATTTCTTTCTTTTGAAGTAATGACAGAGGAGCTGCGTCCAAAATTCTTCTTATTTTGTTTCCCTTTTTCTTTATGATGTATACATTGACGCGTCTACGCTCGAATTTCCTTCATCCCTAAATTTGAAGATGAGTTATATCCTTATTGCTAAAAGAGAAACAAATTTTTAAAACGCTTTAAGAAATTGAAAGGAGTTTAAGATTTCAAGCTTGCATGCGTTAGAAGGTAAACTTAATCTTTTTATGAGAAGTTCAAGCCTTGTCTATTTTCTTAACGCCTATCTTATGCTTATGAGCTCATATAGTTGATATCATTGAGGTTAAGTTAAGCACAAGACTTAGAAATCAATCAAAGAACAAAAATAAAGTATGCTAAGGACAAACGCAAGGATCAAAGTGATAACTTCTCATTCAATTTTCATATTTTAACATAGATTGCATAAACACAGCAAAAAGATGCAAAAGGACAATTAAACCAAAATTACAAAATAATTTTAACCCAACACCCCAAGGTTCTACTGTGCTGGTGCATCATCTCTGCGTTCTTCTTCGGGGTTCTCGTCCATGAAGTGCAAGGGATTTCTGAGATGGGCTGGTAACGGAGGCAAGGCAAACATACCCACCAAGACTTGATTGATATACTGCGTTGTGTAGATAAATTGGTCTTGCATGCGTCTTGTCTGTTGCCTCAAGTAATCCCTTAATACCCTGTTTTGTTGTTGAAGATCTTCAATTGATGCGGCCAACGGTCGGAGTTGATCACTGATGAATGTTTTCAACTCCTCCAAGTCTATGCTGCGTTGGGGTACTGGTTCTTCTCGTCCAACTAGGTCTTCAAATGCTACTGCGTTACTGGACCCTAACCCAGTTGGCTCAAAGATCACTGGAGGTGGCACAAAATTTTGGATTGGACTTTGTTGGGGCGAAGGAAAGGAGTGAAGGAGGTCCTGATCTATGAATATGGGTTTTTGATGCATCTGCTCAGAACTCCCTTTTGGCTGGGCTATTGGTGAGTCATGGAAAAGTTCAAGTGCAGGCTGCGCTACTTTAGCCAAATTTTCTGGCTCAGCTTCACATTCTTCATTCTTTGAAGCTTCATCACTGTGTTCAACTACCATGACGCGTCTTTTCTTGGGGGTATGTTTTGTTGGTCGAGGTCTACGTGCCACTTCTTTGGCAGGTAAGGCTGGTTGATGCTGTCATCCTCGAAGGAGATGCCTCACTACCTTTATGTCTATTAGACCATCAACTTCTTCATATTCATCCCCCAGAGGGATGCCTCCGCGTTCGCATAACGCGCAGATAAGCCACGAAAAATATAGTTGCCCTCGAGGCTTGTTCTTGATGGCCTTGATCTGGTCCTGTATAATTCTCCCAATATCCAATGGGATGCATTGCCTTATGTAGTAAGTGGCCAGGACGCGTTCTCTAGATAACGTTTCATCATGCGTTGTAGGCATGATGCTGCGTTTGATTAAATAATACCACATGTTAGCGTCTGGGTTCAGATTCCTGGAAGCAAGCATCTTTGATCCATTCCTTGATGTCTGCCACTTACTTCCAGGTTTGGCCACTATCTTCAACACATCTTCCAATTGACCAGGCATTGGTTGCTCTAAGATGCGGTTTCCTTCTACGTCGGGATTACTATTCAAGTTGAACACTTCATTTATCTTGTCTGCCGAGAAGCGCACTAACACCCCTTCCACGAAGGCGATGTTCTTTTCCATGTCGAATTCGCTGTTGTAGAACACGCGAACAAGGTTGGGCCAGATGCGATCATGCCCAACACAGAATTGATTCCACCTTAGTGCGTTGATGGTTTCTGTGATATAGACTTGCAATGGGTGGCGTTCAGAGAAGAAGCCTTTTCTACTAATATGTCACTAAACTGACGCTTCCTTCCCGTGGTTTTATTAGGTAACGCCTTCGTTACCTCACGTTTCCCTGCCGTGTGTTCTCTTGCCTCTTTAGCCAACTCTCTTAACTCATTCTCCAACTCCTTTTGGAGATTGGTTTTCCTTCACCCTTGTCTCGCGGGCGCATATTCTTCCAATTCATTTTCCAATGCGCTGTGCCTTTTTTCACGTGTTACACCCTCAGGTCCAAGTGTAACTTCTTCTTCTTCTTCTTCCTCCAGTATCAACCTTCTCTTCCTTGATACTCTCTTTGATTTTATAGGCCCTTCATCCACGTCAGATAGGTGTGACTGCGACGCGTCAGGGCCAACCCTTCTTTCTCTATTTTCTTATTCTTTTCCTTCATTCTCTTCCCTTTCTTTATTTTCCATCTCTTTTTCTAGCATCACTGCATATCTTTCTGTTTCATCCAACTCGAGTGATGTGTTTTGTGGATCTGAACGCATCACTTGAGTTTCTTCTTACTCTTGATTGAGCGATGCTAGAATAGCTCTAAATACTTCCTCTTCATCACATCTTGCTGACTCTGCCAAGTTTTCAAGGTTATGCTCTGACGTAGGACTGTCAGAGGCTGGGATAGGTGGAGTGAATGGCGGGGTGCCCACAGGGGTGTGAGGCATCTCTAGAGAGGATATTAGGATGGTTGAAAGTGATGGCTGGTTAGACGTGTTTGATTCCACCGAGTAAATTGTGGCTAAGGGTTTAATGGATAGAGGGGGAGGTGGATGCATCGCTGGAGATGGTGTGGTATGGACATAGGTAGGAAGGGGTTCATGCATTGCACCCACCAAGGTTATGTTCGGGATAAATGGTGGTAGGGCAGGCTTGGTATAAGGTTTGGATGCGGCCATAGATGACGGACGCGTTCTGGTCTTGGCTGGTGTCTTTACTTTTGGTTTAGGGGCAGATTTGGGTTTTTGTGGGGTTTTAGCCCTAGGTAGAGAAGTTTTGGCCGGAGGGTTTACAGTTTTCTTGGAGCTCTTGGCCAAAGCTTTCATGGAGGTGGAAGGAGGTGTAGGGGCGGCCAGACGCTGACCAGAGGTAGCGCCACCGTAAGAGGCTATCGATTGGGTAGGGACGGAGGTTGATTTCCTAGGGCTAGGTGGTGATGAACTCAAAAATGAAGAAGAGGAGAAGGAACTTACCGGCGAATTGTTGCCTAGGCTGTAGCTTTGGTTCTAAGAATCTGAGCCGGATGACATTATTCACCGGAGATGCTGAGTGAGAGAGGAAAATGGAGGTTTGTTGGATTTGAGGTTCTAGGGTTTCTAAAGAAATGGAGGTTCGTAGGCGCAGTGAAGGAGAAGAAGAAATGGTTTGGTTTAAGTAAGGTTTTTATAGGGGGAGAGGATGATCGTGGCTGAGCACCTGACGTCTGCAATTAATGCAAAGTGGAAGGGTCGCCTCGTTTAGCCAAAACACTCAAGTGTTTTGTGTTTTCGAGATGCGTCCCTTCAACTACCCCCTGCATTAGACTTGTGTCTAACGCATCCAATGTTTTCGTTTTAATTATACACAACTTTTCTAAAAGAAAAACAATCAACTTTCCAAATTTTGTAAAGGCAAAACAATCAACTTAAAACCCTCAAATAACTAAACTAACAAATTCAAACATAACTTAAAATACAAAATGCAAAAGAATAAGGTTGAGAGTGGCGTCCCTGAAAGATGTGGCATTACAACCGCAGAGAGGCCTCGACGGGAGCTTCAACTTGTCTCGCGTAGCGCAAGAGATGACTTTTGGCGTTCCACTTCGTCTTCAAAGTACGACTTAACCCTTTGGCCATTTACTTTGAACGCATCAGTGCCTTCTTCTCGCATTAATTCCACAGTACTGTAGGGAAAGATTGTTTTAATTATGAAGGGCCCGGACAATCTAGATTTCAATTTCCCTGGAAATAGACGCAAGCGTGAGTTGAACAATAAAACTTTCTGACCAACTTACCTTCTTGCTGATGCATTGGTCATGCCAACGCTTTGTCTTTTCCTTGTAGATCATGTTGTTTTCATATGCGTTCATTTACCATTCTTCGAGCTCGTTGAGCTGAAGCTTGCGTTGAACGCCCACCGCATCTGGATTCATGTTCAACTTCTTTACTACCCAAAATGCCTTATGCTTCAACTCTACAGGAAGATGACATGCTTTACCAAATACAAGTGAGTAAGGAGACATACCTATAAGCGTTTTGTATGTAGTCTTGTAAGCCTAGAGTGCTTCATCCAGCCTCTACGTCCAATCTTTCCGCGTTGTGCTGATGACTTTTTCCAGAATTGATTTGATTTCTCGATTTGAAATTTCTGCCTGACCGTTTGTTTGAGGGTGCTAGGCGGTAGCAATCTTATGCTTGACATTATATTTTGCAAGTAATTTTGAAACGATACGATTGATAAAATGCGTACCTTCATCGTTTATCAAAGCTCTCGGCATTCCATAGGGTGTGAAAATATTCCTGATAAGAAATTTAGATACAGTAGACGCGTCGTTTCTGGCACAAGCTACTACCTCTACCCACTTAGATACATAGTCTACAACCAATAGGATATATTGCTAACCACAAGACAGAGGGAACGGGCCTATAAAATCTATGCCCCAGACATGAAACAACTCCACTTCAAGAATATTATTCAAGGGCATTGCGTCCCTTGAAGAAATATTCCCTGTGTGTTGGCAGGGGTCATAATTTTGAAAAAACTCTTGTGCGTCCTTAAAAAGGGTGGGCTAAAAGTAACTGCATTGAAGGACTTTCACCGTGGTTCTTTGCCCACCAAAATGCCCACCATAAGAAGAATTATGACACTTGGCCAGGATGCATTGTGTCTCCTCCTCTGGGACGCATTGACGCAGTATAGAGTCTGGGCCTTGTTTGTATAGAAACGGTTCGTCCCAGAAATAAAACTTACTGTCATGGACTAGCCGTTTCTTCTGCTGGGAATTGAAGTTTTCAGGGAACTACTTGGTGGTCAAGTAATTAACTATATCAGCATACCAAGGTTCCCTGCCTTATATTCTAAATAGGCTCTCATAAGGGAATGTGTCTTTGATGTCGTTTTCCTGGACTTGCATTTCTTGGTTTTCAAGCCTGGACAGGTGGTCAGCCACCTAATTTTCTGTTCCCTTTCTGTCTTAGATGTCATTGTCAAATTCTTGTAGTAGTAGAACCCATCTTATCAGTCTCAGCTTTGCGTCCTTCTTGCTCATCAAGAACTTGATGGCTGAGTGGTTAGTATATATGGTGGCTGATGCACCAACTAAGTAAGAATGGAATTTTTCAATACCGAATACTACAACCAACATCTCTTTCTCAGTAGTTGTATAGTGTTCCTGAAAGTCGTTTAATGTTTTGGACGCATAGAAGATGGGATGTATCAAGTTTCTCCTCTTCTGCCCTAACATAGTTCCCACTGTGACATTACTCGCATGACACATAGAATGAAACGCTGCGACCAGTCCGGTGCTATTAACACTGGGGCTGTTGTCAATGCATACTTCAAGGTTTCAAACGCGTCAGTGCAGTCTTCGTTAAAAACATAGGGCCAATTTGCCTCCAATAATGCGCTCAGAGGTTGTGCAATCTGAGAAAAGCTTCTGACGAATCGTCTATAGATGCCGGGATGTCCTAGAAAACTTCTTAGCGTTTTGACATTCGCTGAGGTGGAAGTTTTACTATTACATCAATCTTGGCTCCATCCACTTCCAAGCCAGCCTTGGATACTTTATGCCACAAAACAATTCCTTCTGTCACCATGAAGTGACATTTTCCCAATTCAGTAGTAAGTTTGTTTCCTCGCACCGAGCGAGGACGACTTCTAAGTTATCCAGGCATGACTGGAATGAGTCCCCAAAGACTGAAAAGTCATCCATGAATAATTCCATGATCTTCTCCAAGAAGTCAGAGAAAATGGCCATCATACATCGTTGAAATGTCCCTGGTGCGTTGTTTAGCCCAAAGGGCATGCGTCTGAATGCGAAAGTGCCAATGAGACAAGTGAAAGTGGTCTGCTCTTGATCTTCCGGATCTATTAAATTCTAGTTGTAACAATAAAACTCTTTACCTGTAAGTCTATCAAGCATCTGATCAATGAAAGGAAGAGGAAAGTTGTCCTTTTTAGTTGCTGCATTGAGTTTCCGTTAATCCATACAAATTCACCAGCCTGTGATAGTTCTTGAAGGAATGAGTTCATTGTTGCTGTTTACTATCACGGTCGTTCCCCCTTTCTTGAGAACGCATTGAACTGGACTAACCTAACTGCTGTTGGATGTCGGATAAATAACTCCCGCATCCTGCCATTTCAGAATCTCCTTTTTGACCACTTCTTTCATAATGGGGTTAATCCTTCTTTGAGGCTTGATTGACCCCGTCTTTCTTTCCTCCAGCCTAATTTTGTGCATACAATAGGATGGACTTATTCCGCGAATATCTACAAGCGGCCACCCTATTGCGCGTTTATGTTTCTTCAACATCTGTAAGAGTGAATCTTCATTAGGCTTTGTGAGATTAGCGGAAACGATAACAGGCAATGTATTATTAGTTCTAAGAAAAGCGTATTTCAAATGTCCGAGTAACTGTTTTAATTCGAGTTCAGGTGGTTGTTCGAGTGAAGGATGCATTGGTTTTGTCTACCACTCACTCAAACTTGGCGGCTCGGATTCCTTCAGGGTCCCTCCAACGCGAGAACTTCACATACTCGAGTCTCTTCTCCAGTCAATTCAATATTGTTTAGTTAACAATCATCACTGTCTGGGAATTTTAATGCATTGAGTACAGTAAATTTCACCTCTTCATTATCCACGCGCATGGTTAGCTCACCTTTATGCACGTCAATCAGAACTTTCCCAGTAACCAAGAAAGGGCATCAAGGGATGATTGGAACCTCCCTATCTGCTTCATAATCCAGAATAATGAAGTCTGCTGGGAATATGTGATTTTCAACCTTCACCAAAACATCTTCAATCTTCCTTTCCGGGTACTTTATTGTCCTGCCAGCGAGTTAAAGGGTGACAGAAGTAGGTTGTGCCTCGTCAATCCTCAATTTCTTAAAAACTGAAAGGGGCATGAGATTAATGCTCGCTCCTAGGTCGCACAACGCATGACCCACATCTAATCCTCCAATTGAACAAGGAACTGTGAAGCTCCCTATGTCCTTCTGCTTCTATGGTAGCTTGTTGCTTACTAACGCGTTACATTCTTGCGTTAGTGCTATTACTTCTTTCTCACTGACTTTTCTCTTTTTCATCAAAATGTCCTTCAAAAACTTCACGTATGTTGGCATTTGCTCCAAAGCTTCTATGAGTGGAATGTTGATGTGCAGCTGCTTTAGGAGCTCAAGAAAGCGCTTGAACTAATGTTCATCATTCTTCTTCATCAGACGCCTAGGAAATGGTGCATTCAGAGGCACCTCCTACTTCTCCACGTTAGACGTGCTAGTTCCCGAAAGGCTTGTATTTTCTAGCATTTTCTCTTCATGATCCGTTGAACATGTAACGCGTTCTTTCGAAGGACTATTGTTTCTTGGATTCATCTTTCTTTCTGTAAGGGCTCTTCCACTCCGCAACGTCACTGCGTGACATTGCTCTTTCCCGTTATTATTCCCATGTGTCTCTGTATTGCTAGCATTGTGTCGTTCTGGGCTATATATTCCTTCAATAGGTTTTCCAGCGGAGTTCCAGAACTCGATGCGTGGCCACCTCTATTGAAGGGCTGTTGATGCGTTTGTTGAAAGACAGGCGGCGATCCATTCCTTTGCTGATGGCTCGCGCTTGGGTGGTGCTCTTGCTGATTTCCTCCTGTCCAAGAAAAATTTGGATGGTTTCTCTATCCAGGGTTATAAGTATTAGAAAATGGGTTATTTTTTATGAAATATACTGACTAAGGGTTTTGAGGACACTCAGCATATGAGTGAAAATCTCCACATCCTACACAGGTTACCATGGGTTGCCCAAACGCCTCCACTTGATTCACCTTCTACTGGTTTGGTGCATTACCTAGCGTTATGTTCTATAGAAGGCTGGTCATGGTAGCCACTTGAACAGAGAGCATGGCTATCGCGTTGGGATCAATAGAGTTAATGTTCTGAGATCTTCTTCTCCTGTCATTTCTTCCATCGTATGTGTCATCTATCCACTCCATGTTATGTTTGGCAATGCGGAATAATATTTCTTTAGCTTCAGTATAGGATTTGTCCATCAGTCCTTCAGCTGCTGTTGCGTCTACTGCCATCTTGACACCTTGTTTAGTCCGCCATAAAACGTCTCCATCTGAATAGTCAAAGGTAGTCCGTGGTTCGGACAGTTCTTGACCAAGCCCTTCAAACGCTCCTATACAGTGCTCAAGGTCTCAGTGTCTTCCTGTTCAAAGTTCATGATTTCCCGATGCCTCATCGCATTGGTGGTAGGTGGGAAATATTTCTGCATAAACTTTTCCACCAACTTTTTCAATGTG
Organism: Benincasa hispida; assembly: GCF_027475165.1. NCBI lineage: Eukaryota > Viridiplantae > Streptophyta > Magnoliopsida > Cucurbitales > Cucurbitaceae > Benincasa > Benincasa hispida. The sequence continues at coordinate 37,872,327 of NC_143484.1, read as the reverse complement.
GTGATTTCCCCAGGCTTTAATGAACTCATTCATTGCTTTGCATCATCTCGCAAAGAATAGGGAAACAAGGAGAGCCTGTTGCCTCTAGTGTGATTCCAGGAATCACAAAGGAATTGCACATTTCCAGGAAACGCTTCAAATGGGCATGAGGATCTTTGCCACCGCTACCCTTAAATTGCCTAGCAGTCTGGAGCATTTGGAGCGTAACAGATTTCATTTCAAACCTGGTTCCACCAGGCGTCGGATATATGATTCCTGGAGAGAAATCATATAGCACCGGGGACACGTATTCTCTCATAGGACGCGTGTTGTTGTTTGCCATCAGGATTGGGTTCTGTGCAGCGTGAGCCAGTTGCTGATTTTGTTGTTTTTCCACCATTGCTCTTTCCCTTTCTTGTTGTCTGAGTAACTGTTGCCTCAACCTTCGACAACGGTTGGATCGATTCCTACGCGAAAGGTCCATTCAATCTCGGGGTCGTATCTGAACTCAGAAGTGTTCTCCCTGTTCGTACACGTTCACAAGCCTAGGCATAGCTTGTAATACTTCCCTTAATTGAAGTGTCCCTACAACAAATACAAACGAAATTTCTAGTTAGTTATTGTTGCCGAATCCTCGGCAACGGCGCCAAAAACTTGTTCGCTTGCTATCATGAGATGCTTTAGGAGTGTATAAAGTAAAACAGATTGGAAGAATAAAGTCTAAGTGTTGCGTTATGCCTTGATGCATTTAAATGAATGCAACGCGTTGAGGCGTTAGTATTATGCAAAGAAGGCACACAACTCCTTATAATAACGTTCAAGTTTTCCTAGATAAAACCCAAGTATAAATCTAATCTAGGTTCCTGGCAAGTCCAGGGTCGGTCACAGAGATTCAGTTTCACTAACACAGATTATGCGTTGTACTTGCAGTAGGAGGTTTTTCCTAAATAAATGTGAAAGATGTATTATTTACACTAACATGCTATGCCTGTGCAAGACAATACAAAACAGTTGAGTGGAAAATGATGGATCATGTGAAAATGGAATTTAAGTAGGTGGACGTGCCGGTTAAAGATAATTGCACACAACTGGTGTAATGTGGATGAAATGGGATGGGTTGCTTATCGTTCTGTTCATGCGTTAGACATCATTCAACACATCTCAATGTGAATAACATACAAGCCTATCTTTAGGGTGCATGCATCCACTTTGAATGCAAGAAACACCAGTAAGTCTATCTCTAGCTGTACTAGGCGTTCTACTTAATGCGGCTTAGCTATTCTTTCGAACAACTAAATAAAGAAGCTTTCACCAAGTTATCAAGTTGGTTTAGGCGTTGGAACCGAATTATGCATGAAGTACTAATGTTTTCAACATAGACAGAAGATAAACAATAGCAAAAGTGATGATCAAATATATGAATTTTATAAAGAATCAATGAGTCTTTACAAAGAACTATATTCAATCAAAATGAAATTGAAATGATATTAAGAAAGAAACTGAGTCAAGCCAAAGAATACAATCTCTTGTAATTCTTTGGCTCAATCTTGTTGTGTACAATCACTTTAAAAAGTCGAGGACAGAGTATCTTTCCCAAGAATAACTTTCTCCACTCTCTGGCTAGCGGTGGTGGTGGTTCTCAACTCCTTCGATCGTCTTACACCTCGGCACAGCTTGTACAAACTAAAATTAAGTCTACAAATTTTTAGAGAGTATGGAGCTTCTAATTTTCTGAACTCTTGATTCTGGAGGGTCTTCAAGTATTTATAGGCGTTGGTCTTGTCCACTTGGAGGATGGGCTGCATTTAAGTCCATGCCCTAGTCAGCATTAAACTCCATGTTCTGGTTGGCATTGACTCTGGAAGCTTTTCAGATGCAGCCTGATGCTGGAAGCTTTTCAGATGCCGCTTGTTTCAGGTGCCCATGCTTGCAAGTGGTAATGTGACACAATCAGCCCAGAGCAATGAATCTTCTATGCGTTCAATTCCCTTCAATGCATGGCTCATGCGTTAGCGCGTTTCCTGCGGCACTTTTTTAATGCGTTATTGTTAGTTCTTGTGTTGAAATCCCTCAAAGTAGTGCGTTAGCACCGTGATTTTTATTGATAAACTTCTTTTACATGAAATTTCTATTATTGAAGTAAATCCATGCGTTTTTATTAAAAAAAGGAGAGTTCATCATTAAAAACCCTAATTGTTCTAACTTAAGAGCAAAGATAACTTGTATATTTACAAGTTATCAAATACCCTCAAAGAATTCACTGAAGATATACTTGATACGGGGGATGATTGATACGAGGCTATTGAGAGAGAGACTGATCTGAGTGCTGATCGGAGAAGATATGGGAAGAAAAGAGACAAGGCCGAGAGGTGAGTCTTAGGGTGAATCATTCCAAATCCCCGTCGTGAAGCTCTGTACCTAGATCAACTCTACTGGTTGAGCAAGCCTGAGAGGGAAGCTCATCCTTCCATTCACTCCATCTACGCCGGCAAGCAATCTCTCCATCCAGATTGGTGTCAAGACATTGGCACTCTTCTGTATCTGTTTCTAACTCTTATTCATCAATTGTATTTCATCTTCTTAGTTTAAATCATTCACAACCATGTATCAGACGCTTGATTTTATAAATAAATGTCATGATCACTTTCATTTCCACATTTCTGTCTATTTCCATTCCCCCATTAATCGCTTTCTCCACAATGTTTTCATAATCCCTTGGTGATTAATATGAATTAAACAAGTAACTTAATATGTGCTAAAGAAATAAAGATGTTTAGCTAAAGCATGCTAGACGACATCTTCACCTGTGAGAGCAGAAGTGAAGATGCCATTCTGATCTGTCGAGAGAAGGTTAGAAGAATGCGTTAACTAAAGCAAGAAGTACTTCTAGAGATGGAAGCAACCTTGCGTTCATTACGTTCGTCCCTGTTTCACCGCAGAAATGTGAGAAACGCGACCGATCACCGAGAGGTGTACGCCAAGGAAAAGCAGAACCGTACTTATACTTTAATGTAATTAAGAAACTTGCGTTGTTTATATTAATTATCCTTTCTCTTTCTACTTTACACATAAGCCTTACCACCTCATAACACGATCTTTGTATAATCTTCACGGTCAGTCTCAACCTCGGTATCTTGTATCATGTAACCTGTATCTTGTATCATCATAGCTTAGGTTTATTTTATCGCACTTTACTTTCATCGCAATTTACTTTATTATCGCAGTTTTCTCGCTTATCTTTACTTTACTGCACAATTTACTTTTTTGCATGTACAAATAACACTTTTATTAAATTGAAAAAACCCCCGGTCGCATATATCACGAACGTAACACAATCAACCTAAAACAATCCCTGTGTTCGACCTCGAATCACATCGAGAAACTTGCGGTGAAATTATACTTGGTTTCAACGCAAGGAAACTTGTGACAACGCACAACATACTACAAGAACATTCACTAATATCGCATATCTTGAATTAGTATCACATATCATCGCAATCATCATGCGTTGTATGACATAAGAAGATTAATTTTATTCATTCATATTCATACATGTCAACAGGTTTATGGCATCATCGCATTCTATGTCATCAAGCTTAGATTAAAATTATGTCGTATGCATTACAATGCTAAACGATGGAGCTGCACGATAGTGTGAGACACTAAGCGATCGTGTAGTGTTGTCCGACACTAGACGATGACACTATGCAATAGTAGGCAGACACTAAACGATTGTGTACCTTGGCCAGGCGCTATGCGTTAGTTATTACATGATCAAGCAAACACTAAACGATCAAGTAAACGCAAGACGATGGTCGTCATTGCTAAACGATCAACCTTAGCGAGATTTTGAGCATGGAGTGAGAATAACCGATTCTCTTAAAGTCCGGTCTGATTCATCCTCAAATGGCTTTTAGCTGGTCCGATTTAGACTCTGCTGGTCTGGTTCAGATGATTCGAGTGCAATTCAAGCGGTTTGGAGCGATTCGAGTGGTTTTGAAGCTGTTTTTGTAATAATTAGGCTTTTGTTTTGTTTTTGCCAAAACTAAAACCATACCAGTCTGTGTTTAATTATTTATGCATTGGATGTATGTTATAATTAAATAAATCTTGTATGTGCATATAGTATGCCATGTAGATTTAAAATCCCACTGTAGAAAGCATGCAACATGTATTGAAAGTATGTTATAATTTGTTATAATATATAGTATGTATGTTAGAGTTTCTTGTATTTAATATAAGTGTTATATTAAATATTGAATGCCTTTATGTATGTTGTGGATGTTTAGCATGTCTAAAAGTTTTATAAGTTGTTATAAAATTGGGTTAGACATTTAAAATCCATAACAAAGAACAGTTGCATGTTCACGTAGGTTAGCCACTCGTTTTAATAGTTAAAATAGGTCATTAAACTTGTAAAACTCGAGTTACAAACTCAACCGATATATAATCCTATCGAAGGCTGTGAGTATTTAAGTTGACGGTCTATGGAACACCTCCAACTTGGGGATTATGGCCCAATTATTGAGCGTTGGTAACCGATTTTATGAGTATACGTGAGCAATGTGAGGTAATAAAATGGTTTATCACCTAGACATTGTAGGTTTAAGTCCATTTATAAGTGTTATACTTGGATAAACCACATAAACTTAGGGTTATTTTTATTAGCCGAAAAAGAACCTAAGTATAAATTTACCCTTGTTAAATAGAACACTTCAATGGTAGTCCAATAACTTCTATATAATATAGTTATTGGAAACCTTTAGTGGGAGATTAATAATATTTATGATATGTTATTCTTAGCTCTTACGTCCCTAAGAGTTCACAATCTGGATAAGCGACACTTCGTGTCACCCTGGGAGTGACCTCCATACGAAAAGTATTTTTTAGCTTAAATCTAGATTTCGGTGAATAAGGGAAAGTTGTTCGAACATAAATCAAATATACAATATAGATTTCAACTGCCACGTCTCCACATAGTTTACACTGTGAGATTCATATGACGCTTTGTGTCACCCTGGGAGTGACCTCCATACAAAAAGTGGATGTATGAGTCAATAACAAGGTAAACAGGGGAAGTAGTTCATAGTAAGTGGGTGAAGGAATTGTGTCAACATATTCTGTGGTCTCTTCCATTAGTTTGGACTGGGAGATTCCTATGTTGCGCTTGCTGGTTAGCTTTAAGCGACCCTTTGCTAGTCGTTTAATGACGATTAACCCCACGGAGGGTTGTAACATAGGATTAGAAACAACTCAAGCTCCAGAGATGGATAATATTTCTTAGGTCCATTCCATACCTTGACTCTCCACTACGGTAGTATAGTTGGGGCGGACCTTTGAAGTCTAAAAATGGAGAGTTACATTTACAACATTATTAAGTGTTAATAATTTCTGACCAAAAGCGGTACCTAAATGACTATCGGAATATGAGTTATTATGGAGATAATATTTAGTCAAGAATGTCTTGTTGTAGTATCGTTGCAAAAGAATAATCTTGGATACATTATCAAAATTACTAAAATTTGATTGGATTTAAAAGCAATTTACTTATAAAATTTGTTTATAATTTCAGAATGACGAGTTCAATAATACAATTGTTGGTATCGGATAAATTGATTAGAGATAATTATGTGACCTGGAAATCAAATTTGAACATGATACTTGTGATAGATAATTTGCGGTTTGTCTTAACAGAGAATTGTCCTCCCATTCCTAGCTCTAATACAACCTGAACTTTTTGGGATGCGTACGACAGATGGGTAAGGGGAAATGATAAAGCTCGTGCTTATATCCTTGGCAGCTTATCTGATGTTTTGGCAAAGAAACATGAGGATATGATTACTTTCAAAGAGATTATGGAATCTCTGCGAGGGATGTTTAGACAACCATCCTTCATCCTGAGGCATGATGCCATCAAATACGTTTACAATAGCTGGATGAAAGAGGGGACCTCTGTTCATGAACATGTCTTGGACATGATGGTCCACTTTAATGTGGAAGAAGTAAACAACGCTGTTATAGATGAGAGAAGTCAAGTTGGTTTTATTCTAGAATCTCTTCTGAGGATTTTTCTGCAATTCTGTATGAATGCATTGATGAATAAAATTGAATACAGCTTGACTACTCTACTGAATGAGCTACAGGCTTACCAGACTATGTTGAGAACTTAGGGTCTGGAATAAGAAGTAAACGTCCTCTAAGCCTGATGTTGCCTCCTCTTCAAAGAGTAAGAGTATTCTTATGAAGAAGGGCAAAGGGAAAGGGAAGAAGAAACCTGCTGGAAAGAAAGGCAAAGAGAACGCTGCAGATGGAGATGTTGCTGCGTAAGGTTGCTGGAAGAGAAACTGACCTCAGTATCTTGCCGGGAAGAGAGAAGAGAAAGCTAAACAGGCAAACTAGTTCCTAGGGACCGCTTGCTCAGCTCGATCAGTGGGAGATGTTGCTGCGTAATCTTATTGTTTTTGTGATCTTTTAAAGAAAAAATTGTATATATTTTTGTTGTGAATGAAATGTTCATTTTCAAAAAATTATGTTTGCTCTATCTCATAGCAACTTCTATTAAGAATCAAACTATTAAAATCCATTTACAAATATTTAGATATTTAAACGGCTAGATCAGAGTATAGAAAGTTTAAAGATTTCTAGATCTGACTGTTAACAAGAGTTGTTGAGACAGGTTAGTTGCGTCTTACTCAAAGAGTTGAGAGTACCTCAATATAATGGAAGAAAAGTGTGCTTCCTAGCCATTATTGAGAATAAGATGCAATCCCATATAGTTTAATCAAAAGCCTAGTACACTAACATGCTTACAATGATTCTTCTACTAAAGTGTTTGAGAATCACGTAGTAAGACTAGGAATACCAGATTAATAATCTAGGGCAAGTGGGAGAAATATCAGGTATGGGATACCGAATTGTAAACTCGGTATCCCATGGGTATGAGATGCCCTAGTTTATTGTATTTCTCTATGAAACTCAGAAACTCAGTCTTATATATTAGATATATAAGTTACCACTAGAGTTTTAGTCCAAGTGAGAGTTTGTTGGGTTTTATGTTCTAAAACTCGTGGTTTGTAAACAATTGAACTTATTCTGAAAGTTCAATAAGTTGTTATCAAATAGATGTTTTGCTTATTAGAAATCCTCAATAAACCTAAAAGTCCCTTGACTATTACATGAGTACTTGAATTTTATGTGGAGACATAAAAGTGGATCAGATTCGAGTAAATAGTCAAAATGATCTATAGTATATGAATAAGGTTGGGTGCCTTATTCTAGTAACACTGTTGGATGCAGCCTAATTTGTAGTTGTTACAAAGAGGTGTAAAGTACTACAAACAAAGTGATCCTAATTCGTTCATGTCCAGACATGAGGAGTGGGGGTGTCCTTGTGCAAAAGGGTTTGTACAAGATCGGACCAAGAAATCAGTCACTCTTACTTTATAACGTTGTTTACTGTTTAAGACTGACTATTTCAAAGTGATGACCTAGGAAACTTGACTTTAATCCTGAGCTAACTATGAACTCCTGTTTATTCAGGATTATCATTATTTAGATATTGCACCGGCTCAATGATAACTTGTAGAAATACAAGTTATTTATACTGTTTTATTTAGATATTGCGGCCAAAAGAAAGGAAAGTTGCGTCGATTGTATAGAAATTGGCTAAGAAATGTGAGAATTATAAATTTTCGTCAATACACCCACTAACACCATTGCGATCATGGCTCAAGATAAACTAAACAATGCATCTACGTCGCATGCGTTCATGGCTCAAGATAAACTGAACAACGTATCTACGTCGCATTGCGCACATCATTCAGAAATGAATAGACGATCAACGCAAAGATGGCGCATGCGACAATCAATCAAGAGCTAAGCGATCAACGCAATCTCAACCGCATGCGGTAATAAAAAAAACAACACCACATATGGGCAAACGATCGAAGATGTAAAGAGCAATGCAATTTTGGAGGATTCTAACGTGTGTACAACTGACCGTTGTGCATTTTGAACGGGATTGATTGCGTAACAGAAGGAATACTCACTCCACCAGTTCAGGAACTGCCTTAACAATAAAGTGGGGACCACAATGCAAAGAGTCAAAGCTTTGCTTATAAATAGCTTCTGTAGTTCCATTGAAGAAAGATGCTTGAATACAGAGAAAAGTGTATATATTGATCTGAGAGAGTACGGTAGAGGATCTGTTCAAGGGCCTCTCTCACTTTATAACTGGTTAAACGACTAATCAGAGTAGATCCGGGAAGAATTAAGAGACAAGGTCGAGAGGTGAGTCTCCGGACAAAGAATCCTTTCGATCCCCACCGTTGAAGCTCTGTATGAAGGTCACCTCTACCAGACGAGCAAGCCTGAGAGGGAAGCTCTTCTGTTCATCCATTCCACATACCGGCAAGCAAAACCACCGTCCAAATCTGTGTCAAGACGTTGACACTCTTCTGTATTTGTTTCTATCTCTTTTCATCACTTGTACTCATTTTCTTAGTCTCTATCATTCACACCATGTATCAGACGCTTAATCGTAGTATTAATTGTTATGATCGTTTCTATTATCATCTCTCTGTCTATTTCCATTCATCCATGTTTCACTTTCTCCATGATTTTTTCTTAATCCCATGGGTAATTAGCAAGAATTAAACAAGTAAATTAATTGGGTTAAGAAAATAATTAAGTTTAGTCAAGGCATGCTAGACGACATCTTCACCTGTGAGAGCAGAAGTGAAGATGCCATTCCGCCTATCGAGAAAGGGTTGGAAGAATGCGTTAACTAAAGTAAGAAGTACTTCTAGAGATGGAAGCAACCTTGCATTCACCAGGTTCATCCCTGTTTCACCATAGAGATATGGGAATGCGGCCGATCACCGAGAGGTGTATGCCAAAGGAAAGCGGAACCTTAGTTACATTTTTAACGCAATTAACAAACTTGCGACGTTTGTACTAATTATTCTTTCTCTTTCTGATTCATCCATTTAGACTTGCCATCGCATACCAAATCCTTTGTATAAGCTTCACAGTCATTCTCGAACTCAGTATCATGTATACCATGTATCTTGTAACTTGCATCACATTAGCTTAGGATTATTTTCAATGCCATTTATTTTATTAACGCAACTTTAGATACCTATATAAACACAATCTTTATTAATTGTAAAAACTGGTCCCATATATCACAAATATAACACATTAATGACAACAATCCCTGCGTTCGACCTCGGATTACTCTGAGAAACTTGCGTTCGAATTATTCTTGGTTTCAGCGCAAGGAATCTTATGACAACGCATTACTCCATAGCATACTACAAGCATATAGTTAACAACGCATCTATCTAGAAGTAGTATCGCATAAAGTGTGCATGAGCAACAACAAAACATAAGATTACATTTTTCGTTACACGTTTGTGGTAACATGAGCTTGTAGCACATCATCATGAATGCACATTACACTCATCAATTTTCAAGTCAACACTCAATAACCTCCCATTTCAGGGGTAAGACCGAATAGATAGTTGGGGACATGGTGTGCAAGATGGAATTCACTCTTACCCGCTGTTAGGGATAGTAGAGAGGTTGTTCCCTTAAGTGTTGATTATGGGTTTTGAACAAGGGGCTCCACCCTCTCACTAGCCCGAGAGGGACTCGGTTTTGTTGATTGGATCACAAAACAATTGTTCATTAGAGGATCAGTGGTACTTAAGGAATAAGAGGTAATTTCGGGGGCAATACAGAGATTTGACCCAACCGTTATTACAAACAACCTGTGAAGGGTTAACTTACTAATCATGGTTATATCGAATGAACATAATATATCTATAGTGAGGGGAGTTCAACTATGGGCTTTAGTGGAGTGACCAATTAGTTAACGAATGGGGGTTAGTTTGGTCTAATGAGTTTAGCCGATTAATCTCGGATTGTTGGAGCCCATGATCTATAGGTCCGCGATGTCCCCCTACTAGCTCAGAAATGCATTAGCACTAGAGTAGCATGATAAGTTAATTTGAAACGTTCAAATTAGTATTAAACAAAATTAGAGAATTAATATTTAAATATGATTTAAATATATAAAGATGAATTTGTGTAAAATTAATTTAATATTAGATATTAAATTAATTAGAATTATTTAAATTATTTTAATAACTATTTATTAATTTTATTAGAAAATTAATTTATGAAGTTAATTTGTAAAATTAATAAATTTTTATTTTAAAATCAAATTTAGATTTTGGAAATAGAAAATACACAAATGAAAAATTGGGATTTTCCATTATCATCTTCGAGTAGATCATACTAAACTCACCATCTTTAGCTTCAATTACTCCAAGTATGAGATGCATCTCATGCAACTATCTTCCTTGCATGATGGTCTGCAATATATTGAAGAGATTGGAGTGAATTTAAAAAAAAGGCAATCGATATAATTTTGTTGAAAATTCGGGTTGAAGAAGGAGTTCTTCAAGTGGGTTGCTACTGAGCTATTCTCCAAGTTCCCTTGATTCCAGCTTATTTTGAGTCACACACTCAATCTAGAGCACCAAGAGAATAGTGGGGAAGATCTTGTGGTTGTTTGCAATAAGATTTAGAGAGACTTGCAGCTGGAAATCGAGATTTCAAGTGTTCTACAAAGGTATGACTTGAAACACATTAAATTCTACTCTAGCATGCTTTTGTTTCTGCCAAAATTAATGAATTAGAGTGCTTAATGATCCTTGTTGCATCCGCTGCGTGCTGATACAATCCAACAGGTCATTCCGTTTCCGTCACCTTAGAAACCCTAGCCTAGACAGAACCCGTCTTAGATAAAAGGTCCCTTATAGATAGATTTGCTACACTTTAACCTTTTATTAGTCAATTTAATCCTATTAAACTGATTAAAAGATTAAAGCGTAAGGTTGCTAATTATATTAGAATCATGATCTCAGGTCTATCTCATCCAAGTTTTAAACATTTTAAAACCATGATTGAAACCTAAGTTGGCATGCATGTCTTTCTTATTGATTTTAGTTCTAAATTCTTTTTATAACCATTATAAAAGAAACAACTAAAACGTACATTGACACACAACAAGGTATTTATAACTCTTACAAATTTAACTATGTGTCATGCTTCATACAATGTCCGGTCATTGCTATACATAACTTTTATATACAAGTAACAACCAAACACACATGCTTTTTAAACACCCTTATACTATAACACTTATAATATAAAGATGATGCATGTTAATGCTTTATGCATGCATAAATATAACTCTTATATTATATGATGCATGAGCATGCTTTTACGTACTTTAAATCATGCTTCTCTAAATCATAACACTTATAATAAAGAGATGATGCATGACCAATTCATAACCTAAGGTGGGATTTCTCTATATGTGCATACCATATGAAATATAAATAAAACATACATCTCCTGTATATTAACACAGATTAATGGACTGGGATGAACCACCTTTAAAACCAGAATGAAAAATCCTATCTATTACATTTTTCCACCGAGCAAACCAGTTCATAGGTGAACTGGGTCTTGAACCGCCGAGCGAAGTGATAACTTGTAGGAATACAAGTTATTAATTAGATATTGTGGCAAAAAGAGAGAAAAGTTGCATCGTTAGTATATAAATTGGCTATGAAATACAAAGATTATGTCGTAAATACACCCACAAACACCATTGTGATGGCGAATAGAATGTTTCAGTTTCTGTTTTGCAGGAAATGGGTCACCGCAAGTGTTCATGGCTCGAAGACAAAATAAACAACGCATCTACGTTGCATTGCACCCATCAATTAAGAACGAAGAGATGATCAACACAATATGGCGCATGCAATAATCGACCCTGAGTTTTAGCGATCAACGCAATCCCAACCGCATGTGGTAATAAAAAAACAACACTGCATGCAGTGATAGATCGAATATGTGAAGAGCAACGCATTCGCGGACGATTCTGACAAGTGTACAGCTTTTAGTTGTGGATTTCTGACGAATTGATTGTGTAACAGAAAGGAATTTTCCATTCCGCCATTTCAAGAACTACCATAATTAGACAGTGGGGACCATAAAATAAAAAAGCCAAGGTCTCGCCTATAAATAGCTTCCTCAAATTCAATGATAGATATACAGATACATCTAGTTACAAAGATATACTGATATTGTGAGAGAGGCTGGTCTGAAGCGACTATAGAGTAAATTTGGGTGAGTCTCCAAGAAGAGAATTCTTCCAATTCCCGAAGCTGAAGCTCTGTACAAATGTAAATTCTACCAGGAAAGCAAGCCTGAGAGGGAAGCTTTCCTCTCCAACACATTCACACGCTGGCAAGCACAAATCTCGAAACGGGATCTGTGTCAAGACGTTGACACTCTTTCCATATTTGTTTCTATTCTCTATTTTATCTTCTGTATTCATCTTCTTTAATCCTTCATTCACAACATGTATCAAACGTTTAATTTTAGAATTGAATGTTATCATTGTCACCATTATCATCTCTCTATCTCTTTCCATATATTCATAATTCATTTTCTCCATGATGTGTTCTTAATCTCCGGGGTGAAAAGTGAGAATTAAGCAAGTGAGTTAATTTTTGTTAAGGAATTAATTAAGTTTAGCTAAAGCATGCTTGACGGCATCTTCACCTGTGAAAGCAGAAGTGAAGATGTTATTCCGCCTATCGAGAGAAGGTTGGAAGAATGCATTAACTAAAGCGAGAAGTATTTTCATCAATGGACACAACCTTGCATTCATCACGTTCATCTCTGTTTCACCATAGACATATGGGAATGCAGCCGATCACTGAAAGGTGTACGCCAAGGGAAAGTGGAACCTTAATTGCATCCTTAACATGATTAACAAACTTGCGATGTTTTTACTTTTTACTCTTTCTCTTTCTGTTTCATTCATAAGACTTGCCATCGCATACATTGATTCTTTTTTACAACTTCACAGTCAGTCCTCGACCTCAGTATCATGTATCATGTATCGTAGTAGTTTAGTACTTTACTCTACAACGCATTTTTATTTTATCAACGCATTTTTACTTTCATCACAATTTATATTTCTGTACAAACCAACATTCTTTATTCCTTATTAAAATCAGTCGAATGTATCACATAAGTATCGCATTAACAACAACAATCCCCGTGTTCGACCTCGGATCACTCTGAGAAACTTGCGTTGGAATTATACTTGGTTTCAGCGCAAGGAAACTTGTGACACACACTACTTCATCACATACTACGAACATATCACTATCAACACATACTCTTAGAACGTAGTATCGCATAAATTATCTTCATCGCAAAGCACTTGAGCGTATTTAGCACATCATTCATTTCATCATCACAGTGCATGCATGATAAAGGATAACTAATTTTTTTACCGTTACAAGTTTATGGCACCGTTGCTAGGGATTGGTAACGGTTAGTGTTGAATACTTTTGTGGTATTTTGTAAGATAGATCTCTGCTGTACTATTTGTTTATCGCGAAGAGCAGGCTGACGGTTTATGAGTACTGGAATTGATCCATAAATTCTTAGCTGACCTAGAGATCAAGTGTATTTTTCGTGCAAGAGCACATCAGAATCAAATTAGGCGAAGAAGAAACATGGCTAATAATAATGAGAGATCCGATGGGAATCAAGAGATCAATTGGCCCGCACAAGACCCTGTTTTTATTGCTGTCGATCGCAACATCCCTATGAGGAACTATGCGGCACCGAATCTCTATAACTTCTCGCCCGGAATTTTAAGACCTACGATTGTGAAGAATGCAAGTTTTGAGATAAGGCCAGTCATGCTTCAAATGATCCAAAATGCGGGACAATTCGGAGGTCTACAAAGAGAAGACCCGCATGCTCATTTAACCACCTTCGTAGAAATGTGCAACACATTCTCCATACCTGGTGTGACTCTCGAAGGAATTAGATTATATCTCTTCCCATATACATTGCGAGATGAGGCAAGGAGGTGGGCTCAGTCACTAGAGCCAAATGAAATCAACACATGGGATCAGTTGGTCAAAAGGTTTATGAATAGATTCTTCCCTCCAGCCGTCAACGCAAAGAGACGAAGGGATGAGTTGAATTTCGAACAGAAGGGCTATGAAACTTTGGGCATCGCATGGGTGCGATTCAGGAAATTAGTGAAGAACTGTCAGCACATCGGGTTTCCCGATTGTGTTCTAATGGAGACTTTTTATAACGACTTGGATCGATCAACGCAAGCAGTTGCTGATGCCTCCGTGGCAGAAGGATTAATGGACAAGACGTATACGGAAGAAAAGATCATCTTAGATCGAATTTCGCGAAATACAGAGGAGTGGATAGGTAGCGGGTATGAGAAAAGAGGCTAAGAACAAAGAAGAGCAGAAAGTGCCATTGTACCAGCTAATATAATGAGCACCCTGGCCGACCAGATGGCCACAGTGACCTCGCTCCTCCACGCTATGGCTATTCAGTAAGGACATCTCTCTCAAAGTTCAGCGCAAGCCAATGTGTTGATGCAAGCGGCCGCAATAAATTGCGTTCAATGCGGAGAGGGACACTCAGTGGAAGTCTGCCCATTGAATCAACAGTCCATATACTCTATTCACAACGAATCATTCGGCAACACCTACAACCCTAGTTAGCGGAATCACCCAACTTTCAGTTAGAAAGGGAATCACAACCAGGGGGGCCACGGTAATCATCAGAGCAACCATCCCAGGAATTGAGATAATCCTCCAGTTTTCATTTATCAGAATCACAGCCAAGTTCATCTTCAGAGTATACAACCCTATGACCAACCGTCCTCTTCTGACACCTGTTATAATATCTCGTCTTTAGAAACATTATTTAAATAGTATATTAAGAAGAACGAGGAAATCAAGCAATCGCAAGCTTCCTCCCTCAGAAATTTAGAGGTAAAGATTGAACAGCTTGCAATCGAACTTAAGAATAAAGTATCTGGTATGTTACCAGTATCTTGGGAGCATAGGGTAAAGAACAATGTCAAGCAGTGACATTGAAAAGCGGAAAGACAACGATCCCTATGTCGCCAACACCAGATTCAGTAGAAAGACTAGTAGACGTAATCATCAATGATAACCAATCAACCACGAATAGCAGAACTACTAGTTCAGAAGAAAATACATCTACAAAGAATGAATCTCACCAAGACTCAAATTCAAAGTCACTACAACCTCCAGCTCCTAAAACATAGCAAGCAAAGGACCTCAATGAACAGCCAATTGAATAGGAAGTACGCGGGATCCTCCACCTTTCCTATCCAGGCTGAGAAAGAAAGATGATAGAAAACAATTCAAGAGGTTCCTGGATGTGCTCCAACAATTACATATCAACACTCCCCTAATCGAGGTATTAGAACAATGCCGAGTTATGTGAAATTCCTCAAGGACATACATGCCAACAAGAGGAAGATCAGGGAGAATGAAAGGGTCGCATTAACATATGAGTGTAGTGCACTTTTTCAGAACAACATCCCCACTAAAATGAAAGATCTCGGGAGTTTCACATTGCCATGCTCAATAGGGGGAAAAGAAGTCAGAAATCCCGTATGTGATTTGGGAGCGAGTATAAATTTAATGCCCTTGTCAATCTTCAAAAAGTTAAATATCGGCAATGCAAGACCTACCACAGTTACGTTGCAGTTGACCAATAGATCAATAATGCATCTAGAGGGCAAAGTAGAGGATGTACTTGTGCAAGTAGATAAGTTCATCTTCCCTGCTGACTTTATCATATAAGATTATGAAGCTGCCATTGAAGTGCCTATCATCTTGGGTCACCCATTTCTTGAAACAGGGCGAGCACTGATCGATGTACAAAAAGGAGAACTTACCATAAGGGTCGATGATCAGCAAGTTAAATTCAACGTGCTCAATACGTTGAAATACCCAAGTGATATGGAAAATTCTCAATATGTTGGAGAACTGCAGGAAGAACATTGGCACGAGCCTCAAGAAGAATTGAAGGAAGAAGACTTTGGGATCGGCACAATGTGGGAGGAAAATTGCACCGCAATACAAACTAAGTTAGTTTTTGAAACAATCAAGTTATCTGAACAAACAATGCAACGTACTAAGCCATCTTTAGAAGAACCACCCATGTTAGAGTTGAAGTCGTTGCCAGTGCACCTCAAATATGTTTATTTAGGAGGCAACAACACTTTACTGGTTCTAATCTCTGCCTCACTGAGCAAAGAAAAGGAGGAAGCACTTATTCAGATCCTTCAGAACGACACAAATGCCTTGGAATGGACCTTAGCGAATATTCGAGGGATCAGTCCTTCGTATTGCATGCATAAAATTCGTCTTGAAGAAGGAAAAACAGGATCTATAGAGAGGCAATGTCGTTTGAACCTTGCCATGAGGGAGGTTGTGAAGAAAGAAATAGTGAAGTGGCTTGATGCATGTGTCATTTACCCTATATCTGATAGCAACTGGGTAAGCCCAGTGCAATGCGTTCCGAAGAAAGGGGGTATGACAGTCGTCACCAAAAGCAAGAATGAGTTAATTCCTACAAGGACAACTACGGGGTGGAGAATATATATGGACTACCGCAAATTTAATCTGGCCACAAAGAAGGACCACTTCCCACTCCCGTTTATTGATCAAATGTTAGATCGACTTACGAGGAATGAATTCTTTTGTTTTCTTGATGGCTACTCAGGGTATAACCAAATTGCGATTACACTAGAAGATCAAGTTAAGACAACTTTCATGTGCACATTCGGCACATTTGCATTCCGTCACATACCATTTGGACTCTGTAATGCACCAGGCACCTTCCAAAGATGTATGCTGGCCATATTTTCAGATTTCTTGGAGGAGTCAGTTGAGGTATTTATGGATGACTTTTCAGTTTTTGGCAACACTTATGACTCCTGTTTATCAAATCTTCAAAAAGTCTTGAAGAGATACGTTGAAACTAATCTTTTTCTGAACTGGGAGAAATGCCATTTCATGGTTGAAGAAGGAATCGTGCTAGGTCACAAAATATCAAAGGTAGGATTGGAAGTTGATCAAGCGACAATCGATGCAATTTCCAAGTTACCACCACCAGTCAATGTGAAAACACTTAGAAGTTTTCTGGGATATGCGAGGTTTTATCGAAGAGTTATCCGCAACTTTTCTCATATCGCAAGACCCCTAAGTGCACTCCTCGAGATTGACCGTGAATATGATTTTGAAGACGCCTGCGCCGAAGCATTCCACACACTGAAAAATGTACTCATCACCGCACCTACGGAAAAAGAAATGCTCGCAATAGTATTGGAGAAATTTTGACAGAACTTAATTGGAACAAATGTTGTGGTGTATACTGATCATTCTGCAATCAAATACCTTATGACAAAGAAGGATACAAAACCAAGACTGCTAAGGTGGGTACTACTCCTACAAGAATTTGACCTAGAGATTAAGGATCGGAAGGGCACTGAGAACCAAGTCGCAGATCATTTATCACGGCTAGAAAATTGCGAGGTTCAAAAGAAAGAAAAAGAAATTGAAGAAAGATTCCCTGATGAGCTACTTATGTCGGTATGCGTTAATGTTCATTGTAAACTTCATAATGTGCGGCCAAGTACCAGAAGACTACTCATGCCAGCAGAAGAAGAAGCTGAGACATGAAGTCAAATTTTATTTCTAGGATGACCCCTTCTTATATCGACTTGGACCTGATCATATTTTGCGTCAATGCATTCCTGAGCATGAGACCAAGCACATTTCGGAACTTTGTCATGAGTCCCCTTATGGAGGACATTTTGGGGGCCAACAGACAGCCGCAAAAGTCCTACAGAGTGTCTATTTCTGGCCAACACTATTTAAGGATGCCCATGCCCATGTTGTGCAGTGCGATAGATGCCAAAGAATAGGGAATATGTCCAGAAGAAATGAAATGCCTTTGACTTCAATCTTGGAAATTGAATTATTTGATGTATGGGGAATTGACTTTATGGGCCCATTTTCGCCTTCAGAAGGTCATCAATACATTCTGGTCGTTGTTGATTATGTATCGAAGTGGGTTGATGTAAGACCCTAACACTAAATCTAAAGTGGGAGGTTAAATAGAAAATATCCTAAGTAAGGATAGTGGGGCAAAAGGAGAAAAACATCAAAAAAATTATTCAAAAAGGTGACTAAAAATCTAAACGCCTATGAAGGGCTTAAAACATGTTGGACACAAGAAGGCATGGAGGATGGAAGCAAGAAAACTTGAAAAATGGCTAAGGGTTGCATACAACCAATGCAAAGGCATACATGAGCCATGCGGACACGACCAGGAAGCATGCATTGAGTGAGCATGCTAGGCGTGTAAGCCAAGCGCACAAGCCATGTAGCCCATGCGTTGATGGTGTATGTCAAGCGCGCAGCCCATGCATCGATGGTGTATGCCAAGCGCCCTGCCTATGCGTCGAATGGGCAAGCGAGCAAGCCATCCTATGTGTCGAAATGCTGCTGAGCAGCCATGCGTTATGCCTAGGGCAAGCCCATGCGGCGAGGCATGCCCATACAGCAAGACACACCCACGCGACCGAGAGTGCCTATGCGACTGAGCATGCCTATGCGACCAAGCGCACAAGCGCCTAGGAAACACACCATGCATCGATGGTCAGCACCATGCATCCATGCTTAGTAGGCCAAGCAAGCACACCTAGCAAGCCATGCATCAAAGGTGAGCGGCCACCCTATGCTTTGGTGATGGCCAACTCACGTGTTGGCTAAGTAGGACTTTGATGAAGGAAAGGTGAGTTGCTATGCGTTAAGGATAAAGGGTAAGGCTAATTGATGGAAAACTTCAAGGGAGGATGCCAATGGTATACGACCATAAGTCTTAAACAATTTAAGTAGACAAATATGTGAAGTATTTAAGTAATTTAGGTGGCAAAAGGAGGATCACATAAAATTCTAGTAGGAGGTGGACAAAGGAGATTTCATGCAATTGAAGTTTTATCACCTCAAGCAGAAGGTGGGTGAAGGAGATTTCATCCAAAAAAGGAGATTTTGGCTGGCAAGTTGAAATGAGAACAACTCAAGGCTAGGCTGGGTAGGCTGAGTGTTGGCAGCTCCAAAGTGAGACAAATGGGAGTTGAGTTGTCACCATGGGGTAAGTTTGAAATGGCTATAAATAGAGGGGTTGGGTAGGAGGAATTTATTCATACCATCACTTAAATTATGTGTAGAGAGCATATTTTAAAGAGTGACGTTTGATTTATTAGGCTACCAAGTTGATTGGAGATCAAAAGAAACAAGGTTGCGTTGGTGAAGCATTGAGTCAGCCGGACGCCCAACCAGCCCATGCTGCATCCGTCCGACCACGTGCGCCTCGCTCGACGCATTCCGCGCGCCAGCCTAGCGCAGCTGCCTCCCTCGTACGACGCATCACGCCTAGCGCAACACACGCCCAAACGCGTCATCCTCTGTGCGGCACAGCACGCCCACCCTGCCTACTGCCCAACGCCCAGCTGCCTACCACGGTCCAAATAACCTCTAAAGAGGCTAATTTTGAGATTTTGGCTAATTCTGAGTAGGGTAAGCTGGTATTTTCATTATATAATGGTATTTTGGCTAGTTTGACATTATTTATTGATATAAAAAATATTAATTGAGTAATTTCCATTGATATGGAGGAATTCTCTGGAAGGTATTCTCAAGGTGATTTTAGTGGAAAAACTTGCTAACAGTGAGTGTTTACTTATTTTTATGCATTGATATGTGGATAAATGCATATGTAAATGCCAAATGCATGCTTATGATGTTATGTTGTTGCCATGATATTGTTTGTAAAATTGCTATGGAAACTAAGATTATACCCAGATTACATAAGTTAGCATGCTTAATAAAAGGTGCTTGGCAGGAAAATATAGTCGGCCTCGGTCGACGGGAAATGATAGTCGGTGACGACCGGTGGAAAATATAGTCGATGTGCACATTGGCGGGAAAAGTGGGTTATAGGAAAGTTTCCATAAAAAGTTGTTGTGATTGATAATGTGTCCATGATATGAGCATGCCACGTATAGCATGGAACTAGAGGTTGATAATTGAATGAATGTACACATGATCATGCATAAATTATACTGGAATTGTGATTATGAGATTGATTTCCCAAAAATATGTTTTGCAAAGTGATTATTATTCTAAAAGAACAACTCACTGGGCTTAGTAACTCACACTCTTCCAAATGTTTTCTTATATCCCCCCCCCCCCCCCCCAGGTAGCAAAGCGGAGCATTCAGGAAGGAGTGTACTAACCACCAACACAACAGGACTTGGTAAATTCTCAAGGCACGGCTCGGAACATGTAATAAAGAATATAGGAAAATGAACTATGTGTATGACAGTTAGATAGAGTATTGTAAACATGTTGAAATCTTTAATAGATAAGGGGGGGGGGGGACATTAAATTGAAATATTGTCTTGGAATACTACTGGTGTACCCTCACGCTCCCTTCCAGGTCTTGGGGGGCTAAGGCTAGGGAGGGGGTGTGACAGTTGAGGCCATCGCATACGCTAAGAATGATGCGGCAACGGTGGCAAAATTTCTCAAGAAAAATATCTTCACCCAGTATTGAACGCCCCATGCCTTAATTAGCGATGAAGGCTCATATTTCATCAACCGCATCATCACCAACCTGTTGACCAAATTTAATGTCAGCCATAGAGTTGCAACCGCATATCACCCACTATAACGATAATTTAAATGGAATGTTATGCTGTGTTATCGCTTATGCACACTACTGATGTTAAACTTGATGACATAAAATTTAATCTCATTATCTACTCTAACACATGGCTAATGAATGAAACGAATGATGTGCTAAATATGTGCTAAAGTTCTTTTGTGATAAAGAGAGTTTTTATGCGATACTACATCTAAGTATATGTGTTGTTAATGATATGTTTGTAGTATGCGATGTAGTAGTGCGTGTCACAAGTTTCCTTGCACTAAAACCAAGTATAATTCCAACGCAAGTTTCTCAGAATAATCCAAGGTTGAACATAGGGATTGTTTTCGTTAATGCACTACTATTGTGATACATACGACCGGTTTTTAACAATGAATAAAGAATTTGGATTTATACATAAATGTAAATTGCGGTGAAAGTACAATTGCGTTAATAAAATAAATCTTAAACTAATATGATACATGATACAAGATACATGATACAGGATACTGAGGTCGAGAAATGACTGTGAAGTTGTACAGAGATTCGATGTATGTGATGGCAAGTCTTTATAAATGAAGCAGAAAGAGAAATAGTAAATAGTAAACACATCGCAAGTTTGTCGATTGCGTTAAAGATGCAACTAATGTTTCGCTTTCCCTTAGCGTACACCTCTCAGTGATCGGCCACGTTCCCATATCTCTATGGTGAAATAGGGATGGACGTGATGAACGCAAGGTTGTTTCCATCTCTAGAAATACTTCTTGCTTTAGTTAACATATTCTTCCAACCTTCTCTCGATAGGCGGAATAACATCTTCACTTTTGCTCTCACAGGTGAAGATGTCGTCGAGAATGCTTTATCTAAACTTAATTATTTCCTTAACACAATTAAGTTACTCGCTTAATTTTTGCTATTTACCCATGGGATTAAGAATAATACATAATGGAGAAATGGATTATGGATGTACAGAAAGAGACGGAGAGATGACAATGGAAATTATCATAACATTTAATACTAAAATTAAGCGTCTGATACATGTTGTGAATGAAAGATTAGAGAAAGTGAATACAGATGATGAAACAGAGATTAGAAACAAATACAGAAGGATTGTTAACGTCTTGACACAGATTTCGAACGAAGATTATGCCTGCCGGCATGTGGAAGTAATGGAGAGGAAAGCTTCCTCTCAGGCTTGCTTTCCCGGTAGAATTGAACTTCGCACAGAGCTTCAGCTACGGGAATTGGAAGGATTCTCTGCTCGGAGACTCACCTCTCGGTCTTGTCTCGTGGTTCGCCCGGATCTACTCTGGACAGTCGCTTCAGACCAGCCTCTCTCTCAGAATCAGTATATACACGTCTCTATGTATTCATGTATGTCTTTTAGGGAATTTGCATAAGCTATTTATAGGCAAAGCTTGGCTCTTTGACTTTGTGGTCCCCACTGTATGGTTATGGTAGTTCTTGAAATGGCAGAGTGAATATTCCTTCTGTTACGCAATCAATCCATCAGAAATGCACAACTGAAAGCTGTACATTTGTTAGAATTTTCCGCAAATGCGTTGCTCTTTACAACTTCGATCTATCGCCGCATGCGGTTGAAATTGCATTGATCGCTAGAGCTCTTGATCGATTGTCGCATGCACCGTCATTGCATTGATCATCTCTTCATTCTTGATTGATGGGCGCAATGCGACGTAGATGCATTGTTCACTTTGTCTTTGAGCCATGAACGCATGCGGTGACTGATTTCCTGCAAACAGAAACTAAAACATTCTATTCTACCATCGCAATGGTGTTAGTGGGTGTATTGACGACATTTTATAATTTTTGCATTTCTTAGCTAATTTCTATACTATCAATGCAACTTTTCTTTCTTTTAGCCGCAATATCTAAATAAAACAGTATAAATAACTTGTATTTCTACAAGTTATCACCCACAAACCAATGGGCAGGCAGAAATTTCTAACAGAGAGATCAAGACTATCTTGGAAAAGGTAGTCAGTACCTCCAGGAAGGATTGGTCACCCAAGCTTGATGAAGCATTGTGGGCATATAGGACTGCCTTCAAAACTCCAATAGACATGTCCCCATATGCTCTGGTCTTCAGAAAAGCTTTTCATCTGCCTCTCGAGTTGGAATACAAGGCAGTGTGGGCAAGCAAAAAGCTTAACTTTGATCTATCAAGTGCGGGGGAAGTTCGGAAGTTGCAGTTGAATGAGCTGGTCGAGTGGCGAATGAATGCCTATGAAAATTCCAAGCTTTATAAAGAAAGAACAAAGAAGTGGTATATCACCGCATAAGCAACCGAACGTTCTTTGAGGGTCAACAGGTACTTTTGTTTAACGCGCATTTGCGATTGTTTCCAGGGAAGTTGAAGTCCCGCTGGTCTGAGCCATTCCACATCGACTATCTTTCCCCATGGCAAAGTGGAACTAATAATTGAAGATGGAAGAAACACATTTAAAGTCAATGGTTAAATAATTAAGCCCTACTATGAGGGCACTATGGAGCGACGCATGGAGACCATCGACTTAGGCAAGCAGGATTGACTGCTTGCGGGGATGCTATTGCAGTAACTCTAAAAAACATCTTTCAATCAGCATCCCTACATTTATGTTTAAATGCTTTCTTTACAGCTTTCCTTTACGGTTTTCTGCATTGCGTTATTTACTGTTTACTAGAATTAGCCTTTACTGCTTTATGAGTTTACTTTCAAATTAATTCAATTGCGTTATTTCCATGTCTGGTTCAATTTCTTTAATTTTTTTTGCATTAGTAGCGCTATTCTTAAAATTTCTGTGAATGACTGAATAAAAAGAAAATGAACATCGCAAAGTCTTCTCGATTTGCATTATTGATGAATTAAAAAGAAAAATAAAAATCGGTGTGCATTGCGATGATGGGTGCTTTTTGCACAAACAAGATACACTTTGTGTCCATCTTACACAAATGCATTACGCTGAGGGGTGTATTGCGCGCGTATATATTTTTTTTGCCCGTCCTTAGCAAAAACGCACTATGTCGAGGTAGTGTTGCACCAATAGAAATACCGTGCGCCCGTCCTCCAGAAATGCATTGCGCTGAGGGGTGTGTTGCGCTAATGCATGCGTTGTTGCCCGTCCTTTGTAAATATGCATTTGCGATAACAGATTCACTGTGTTAATCTTTAACCCTGCACTTGTTTGAATAAAATACAAAGGATAAATTCATTTCATTATTTTTATGTATAGAAGCTATTCCTTGGTTCTTTGTACATGATTCAAATTTTGTATTGCAATAATTGTAATTCGTTGTATACTTGGTTAATTTTAATACAATTGAGTAACCATTCTTTCATTATGCGTTAGCCTCTTTACTTATCATCCTTTGTCAATTATTGTGATGTTCTTTATCTTATATTTTGCGTTACTAATTGCGCTTCCATGATGAGTAATATGCATACCCTTAGTAGCATTTCTCACACTTTGCACTTCCTAACTAACACTTAGATAATTCATAGCAATCACACTACTTTACCTTTTATATTTCAAAACTTTGCTCAAACCATCTTTTCGAAATTTTGACTAAGTTTTTTGTCTATTCTACCCAAAACAATGCAATGAGGACCTTGCGCATCTCTAAATTTTAGGGTGGGAAAGGTCTAAGCAGATGCGATCAAACGGATGCGGTCATTATCAGGAAAATTCATTCATTATTATCAAAATATATATATATATATTCATACCAACTCCAATGTCAGTGCAAGGGAAAATCCCAACCTGATAAGACTTAAGTTGCGAAAGGAACCTGCTCGTAGTTGGATGTTCGCATGACACCCGTGGGAGAAATCCAAAATGAAGGTGGGTTTCCAAGATCGACACAATATGAAAACAAAAAAAGAGAGAAAAATAAAGAATATAAGAGAACTCCTCTGACCAGCAAAAGTAAAACTTAGCTAAAAATCAAGAGTTAAAGTTGAGATTGGCACACAACCGTAGTTGGATGTTCGCATGACACCCGTGGGAACAAGCCAAAACAAAGGGTGTAACCATGATCAACAGTCTCTAATAAAATGATGCAAACCAAACCACCGCATAAAGACGCACCTAGTTGTTTTTGCAAGAAGAGGTAAACATTCTTCTAAAAAAAACAAGGGAAATTTTGAGTAGAGGTTTGTTGTATAAAAGAATAAAGTAGGGCATGTTGATGAATTATCAAGGATAGAAGGAAATTGCGTTTTTAAGTAATGTTGTATAGGGGGAGCATTCGGAGCAACCAATCGACGTAAAATGAGGATGGGAATTGAGCGAAATTTCCTTAGTCGAAGATATGCTTGAGGACCTAGTTACAGAGATATACTGATATTGAGAGAGAGGTTGGTCTGAAGCGACTATAAAGTAAATCCGGGTGAGTCTTCGAACAGAGAATTTTTCCAATTCCCGAAGCTGAAGCTTTGTACAAAGGTCAATTCTACCGAGAGAGCAAGCCTGAAAGGGAAGCTTTACTCTCCACCACATCCACACGTCGGCAAGCACAAATCTCTGATTGGGATCTATGTCAAGACGTTAACACTCTTTCTGTATTTGTTTCTATTCTCTATTTCATCCTCTGTACTCATCTTCTTTAATCCTTCATTCACAACATGTATCAAATGCTTAATTTTAGAATTAAATGTTATCATTGTCCCCATTATCATCTCTATTTCTCTTTCCATATATTCATAATCCATTTTCTCCATGATGTGTTCTTAATCTCCGGGGTGAAAAGCGAGAATTAAGAAAGTGAGTTAATTTGTGTTAAAGAATTAATTAAGTTTAGCTAAAGCATGCTTGATGGCATCTTCACCTATGAGAGCAGAATTGAAGATGTTATTCCGCCTATCGAGAGAAGGTTGGAAGAATGCATTAACTAAAGCGAGAAGTATTTTCAGAAATGGAAACAACCTTGCGTTCATCATGTTCATCTCTGTTTCACCATAGACATATGGGAACGCAGCCGATCACTGAGAGGTGTACGCCAAGGGAAAGCGGAATCTTAGTTGCATTCTTAACATGATTAACAAACTTGTGATGTTTTTACTTTTTACTCTTTCTTTTGCTTCACTCATAAGACTTGCCATCGCATAAATCGATTCTTTTGTACAACTTCACAATCAACCCTCAACCTCAACCTCAGTATCATGTATCATGTATCTTGTATCATGTATCATAGTAGTTTAGGACTTTACTGAGTTGAGGTCGAACATAGGGACTAAAGAAAACAGTATGCGATGATAATTTTAGATCACTTTGCAGTAACAAATAAATCAAGGTTTGGTTGGTTTGTTGTTCGAGGCATAAAAAGTATGCGGCAGATTTGAGAAAAGAGTAATTATGTGACAAATACACTGAGTATGTGGAGGAATGGGTTGAGAAGGTCTTTAGCTAGCATTTCCCAGGAATGCGTTCAAGTTATGCGATCATGCTACACTCATACGATAGTAAATCATTTTCCAATGAAAATGCGATAGCTCCTAATTCTAGGATGCATGCGATGAATGCGATAGTGTCTATAGAGCTTATTCATAAGTCTCTACTTCTTGCCCATGCGATAATGAAAGATGCACACAAGGACAAGGTGACCGCATACAATCATATCCTATCTCCAGGGTGCATGTGATGTGTTAATAGCAAACAAAAGTTATTCCTAAGCTTCTACCTCTTGATTATACGTTTCTAATCTGACTCTCCCGAGCCTAGATTCTAATCTGACTTTTCCAAGCTTAGATTCTATCCTTAGGCTACCCTCCTGAGTATCTCTAATGGACGAATGATGCATACATAATACAAGATGATCGCATAGAATGAAGATCCGGTGTTATCCTAGCTAAGTACTTTTCAACCCATTCGACAGATTTAGCAACTCATGCGTAATGTACAGAGAGTGGATAGAAATAAAGATGTAATTTCCAATTTGTATAATAAATTCAGAGTACAAAATGACAGTGGAAAATAAGGGTAGAGAGCGTGGTAGCAATTCCTTGCTTCCTAAGGCTTTTACACTGCGTAATCGCTATTCTGCCCAAAAGATGTTCTTACTTCTACAAGAGTTGGGCCTCTCTTTGATTTCGACACTCCTGGCACTCTTCCGAGTTCACCGAGATGATCTCTTGGTGTAATCTCCCTTTACTCGCTTCTTCTTTCTAAGTAAAAGAAAATATATGAACAAGACTAACTTTTATCTATATGGAGAATTCTGTAAACTCGGCGAACTTGATAATTTGTAGTAATACAAGTTATTTATGCTGTTTTATTTAGATGACGCGGCAAAAAAAGAGAAAAGTTACATCGATAATATAAGATTTGGCTGAGAAATGCAAAAATTATAAAATGTCGTGAACGCATCCACTAACCTCATTGCGATGGCGAAATAGAATGTTCCAGTCTCTATTTTGCAGGAAATAGGTCACCACATGTGTTAATGGCTTGAGGACAAAATGTACAATGCATCTACATCGCATGCATTAATCGATCAAGAACAAAGAAATGATCAACGCAATGGTGATGCATGCGACGATCGATCATGGGTTATAGAGATCAACGCATTTCCACCGCATGCGATAATGAAAACAATAACACCGCATGCGGCAATCGATCAAAGATGTAAAGAGCAACGCATTCATGGGCGATTATGACAAGTGTACAACTTTCTAGTGTACGATTCTGACAGATTGATCATGGAGCAGAGAGGACTTTTCCATTACGCCATGGCAGGAATTATCAGAATTACACAGTGGGACCATCAATACAAAGAGCCAAGGTCTTGTCTATAAATAGCTTACTTGAATTCGTTGCAAGGCAGGCTGGTCTAAAGAGACTTTACAGAGAAAATCCGGGAGAATGACGATACAAGGCTGAAAAGTGAGTCTCCGAGCAAGGAATTCTTTCGATTTCCGAAGTTGAAGCTCTGTGTAAGAGGTCACTTCCTACCGAGAAAGCAAGCCTGAGAGGGAAGCTTTCCTCTCCACTTCATCCACACGCCGGTAAGCACAACATCTCCGATCAGGATCTGTGTCAAGACATTGACACTCTTTCCATATTTGTTTCTATTCTTTCATTTCATCTACTATGTTCATCTTCTTTAATCTTTCATTCATAAATCATGTATCAAAAGCTTATCTTTAGATTTAAATGTGATTATCGTCATCATTATCATCTCTCTATTCCTTTCCATACATTTATCATCCATTTCCTCCATCATGTGTTCTTAGTCCTATGGGTAAAGAGTCAGAATTAAGTGAGAAAGATAATCTGTGTTAAGGTAATCGACTAAGTTTAGCTAAAGCATGCTCGACGACATCTTCACCTGTGAAAGCAGAAGTAAAGATGTTATTCCGCCTATCGAGAGAGGGTTGAAAGAATGTGTTAACTAAAGCGAGAAGTATTTCCAGAGATGGAAACAACCTTGCGTCCATTACATTCATCTCTGTTTCACCATAGACGTATGGGAACGCGGCTGATCACTGAAAGGTGTAAGCCAAGGGAAAGGGGAACCTTAGTTGCATCCTTAATGAGATTAACAAACTTGTGATGTTCTTTCCCTTTACTCATTCTTTTTTCAGCTTCATTCACAAGACTTGTCATCGCATTCATTAGATTCTTTTGTACAACTTCACAGCCAGTCCTCACCCTGTATCATAATAGTTTAGACATTTATTTACAACGCATTTTATTTTCAGCGAAATTTATATTTCTGTCAGACCAAATTCTTTATTTTTTATGAAAATCGGTCGCATTTACCACATTAATATCGCATATAAATGACAACAATCCCCGTGTTCGACCTCAGGTCATTTTGAGAAACTTACGTTGGAATTATACTTGGTTCCAGCGCAAGGGAACTTGTGACACGCACTACATCATCGCATACTACGAGCATATTATCATCAACGCATACACTTAGAATGTAGTATCGCAAAATATCTATATCGCAAAGCACTTGAGCGCATAGCACATCATCAACTACATTCATAAATAGCGCAATAGATAAAGATAGATTCATTTTTATCCTCACAAGTTTATGGCAACATGAGCTTGTAGCATAATATCTATCATCATAGTGCATGCATAATAAGGAATTCTAAAATATTCGTTACAGAACTCCTTCACTGAAGGTTGCCTTCGGTATTTATAGAGCTTCAGGGTGAGAAGCTTCTTCTCTCTTATGATTGCACTAATGGGATGGCATTAATTCTCTGTCTGATGCGCCAAATATTTCTCACCGAAAAGTTGAGTGTACTTGCTATAGTAGGTGGTTAACGGTTTGTCAACTTAATTCGAAATCGACCGTCATCAGCTTTCTGTTCCGTCATGATTTATTAAGCTTTCACCCAGATGTGCCCACCTTGATGCGCCGACTCTTATGCGTCTACCTTCTTGAGCAGATATTCACGAGCGCAAATGATCGCATAACCTTGCGGACGCAATCTCTTAATGCGCTCAGACGTTAATTTCTTCGGATCGCATTTCTGCCTTGCGTCAACGTTTTGAAATTAAGCCGGTCATGCTGCAAATGATCCAAAATGCGGGGCAGTTTGGAAGTATGCAAGGTGAAGACCCGCATGCCCATCTGACCAGCTTTATGGAGATGTGCAATACTTTCTCCATTCCTGGTGTTACTCCTGAGAGAATCAGATTGTACCTCTTCCCGTACACACTGATGGATGAGGCACAGAGGTGGGCTCACTCGTTGGAGCCAAACAAAATCACTTCATGGGATCAATTGGTGGAGCGGTTCATGAAGAAATTCTTCCCTCCAGCCTTTAACGCAAGAAGACGGAGGGCTGTGTTAAATTTTGAGCGAATGGAGAATGAGACTCTATGCACCACCTGGGTGCGTTTCAGAAGATTGGTGAAGAATTTTCCGCATATCGGGATTCTCGATTGCGTTCTGATGGAGACCTTTTATAATGGCTTGAACAGATCAATGCAAGCTTTTGCTGACGCCTCCGCAGCAGGAAGATTTATGGACAAGACCTACACTGAAACCAAGGTCATCCTTGATCACATTTCGCGTAACACAAATGATTGGGTGGACGACGGGTATGAAGGAAGAGGTCCCGAGAGAAGAAGAACTAAAAATGCCATTGTACTAGCGGATACAATGACAACCTTGGCCACACAAATGGCCGCAGTGACCTCTCTCCTCCAGACGATGGAAATTAACCAAGGTACCCTCTCTTAGAGTGCAGCGCAACCTAATGCGTTGGCACAAGTTGCAGCAATCAGCTGTGCCCAATGCGGAGGGGATCATGCTGCAGAAATGTGCCCATCGAAACCGCAATCAGTGTTTGCCATCAAGAATAACCTCTACAACAACACCTATAATCCGAGTTGGCGGAATCACCTTAACATCGATTGGGGAGGTAACAATGACCAAGGAAGCTAGAGGAATTCATAGAACAATTTCGGGAATCAAGGAAATCCTCCAACATTTCACCAAAATCAGAATCAGAGTCACTACGACAACCGCATAACCAACCGTCCACATCAAACACCTCTCTAAATTCATCATCCTTGGAAGCCCTGCTGAAACAATACATTGAGAAAAATGATGAGGTTCAAATGGTAAACTCTTTTATAAGAGGAGAGACTCAGCAAAAACCTCATGCAGTCACAGGCATCTTCGATAAGAAACTTGGAGGTCCAAGTCGCACACTAAAATTAGGCCTCGGGGCACCCCTGCCGGGCCCGATAGCCGTTTGGGGCACCAAACAAGCACCATTCCCAGAACCATCTGCGCGCACGGGTTTTTCTCATCGTTCTGAACCCCTAGGTCAGTTTTCAAATTTTCGCCAACCAGAAAGTTCGCACACTAAAATTTGGCCCCGGGGCACCTCCGTCGGGCCTGATAGTCGTTAGGATAACCAAACGAGCTCCGTTTCTAAAATCGTCTGCACGCACGGCTTTTTCTCATCGTTCTGAACCTCTGGGTCTGTTTTCCAATTTTCCCCCGTCGGAAAGTTCACGCACTAAAATTGGGCCCCGAGGCACCCCCGCTGGGCCGGATAGCCGTTTGGGTCACCAAATGGGCTACGTTACCAAAATCGTCTGCACGCACGGCTTTTTCTCATCATTCTGAACCCCTGGGTTCGTTTTCAAATTTTCGCCCGCCGGGAAGTTCGCGCACTAAAATTGGGCCCCGGGGAACCCTCGTCCGGCCCGATAGCCATTTGGGGCACCAAACGAGCTCCGTTCCCAAAACCATCTACGCAAATGATTTTTCTCATCGTTCTGAACCCCTGGGTTTTTTTTAAAATTTTCGCCTGCTGGAAAGTTCATGCAGAAAAATTGGGCCTCGGGGCACCCCCGCGAGGCTCGATAGCCGTTTGGGTCAACAAAAGAGCTATAATCCCAAAATCGTTGCGCGCACAGCTTTTTCTCATTGTTCTGAACCCGTGGGTCCGTTTTAAAATTTTGACCCGCCGAAAAGTTCACACACTAAAATTGGGTCCTAGGGCACCCCACCAGGCCCCATAGTCGTTTGGGGCACCAACCGAGCTCCGTTCCCAAAACCGTCATCGCGCACGACTTTTTCTCATCGTTCTGAGCCCTTGGGTCCGTTTTCAAATTTTCGCCTGCCGGAAAGTTTGCACACTAAAATTGGTCCTCGGGGAACTCTGCCGGGGCCGATAGCCGTTTAGGGCACCAAATGAGCTCCGTTCCCAAAATCGTCTGAGCGCGTGGCTTTTTCACATCGTTCTGAACCTCTGGGTCCGATTTTAAATTTTCGCCCGCTGGAAAGTTCAAGCACTAAAGTTGGGCCTCGGGGCACTCCCGCTGGGCCCGATAGCCGTTAAAGGCACCAAACGAGCTTCGTTTACAAAACCATCTACGCGCACGACTTTTTTTCATGGTTCTGAACCCCTGGGTCCGTTTTCAAATTTCCGCCCGCCGGAAAGATCGCGCACTAAAATTGGGCCCCATAGCCATTTGGGGCACCAAACGAGCTTTGTTCCCAAAATCATCTGCGCGCACGGCTTTTTCTCATGGTTCTGAGCCCCTGGGTCTGTTTTCAAATTTTCACAAGCTGGAAAGTTTGCGCACTAAAATTGGGCCCCGGGTCACCCCTGCGGGGCCCAAGAGGCACCAAACAAGCTCCGTTCCCAAAACCGTCTACGCGCATGACTTTTTCCCATCGTTCTGAACCTCTGGGTCCGTTTTCAAATTTTCGTCCGCCAGAAAGTTTGCACACTAAAATTGGGCCCCAGGGCACCCGCGCGGGCCTGATAGCTGTTTTGGGCACCAAATGAGCTCCGTTCCCACTGTCTGCCTGCACGTCTTTTTCTCATCGTTTTGAACCCCTGGGTTCGTTTTCAAATTTTCGCCCACCGAAAAGTTCTCGCACTAAAATTAGGCCCCATGGCACCCTCGCCAGGCCCATTAGCCGTTTGGGGCACCAAATGAGCTCCGTTCCTAAAATCGTCTACGCGCACGACTTTTTCTCATCGTTCTGAACCCCTTGGTCCTTTTTCAAATTTTCGCCCGCCGAAAAATTCGCGCACTAAAATTGGGCTCTAGGCACCCCTGCCGGGCCCGATAGCCATTTGGGGTACCAAACGAGCCCCGTTCCCAAAACCGTCTGCGCGCACGGCTTTTCCCATCGTTCTGAATACATGGGTCCATTTTCAAATTTTCACCCGCCAGAAAGTTCGCACACTAAAATGGGGTCCCAGGGCACCCCAGCCAGGCCCGTTAACCGTTTAGGGCACCAAACGAACACCGTTCCCAAAACCGTCTGCATGCCATTGCACTACCTTTTATGAGATGACCCATAGACCTTACATATTACATATTGGAATCATATATCATTCATATTCTTTTTCTCTCTTTCTTTCACCCTTCCATTTATCCACATACTTTTATTGCATCATAACTCATAATCGAATTGTTTTTTTATGCAAAAAATATTTCAATTGCTACAATGATATGACCAATATAACATATCTTGACTGGTTGGTTTTTTAGATACAGATAATGCAAAGCGATGAGTTCATTATTAGTTTTATAATTATTAGTTCAGATTATGTATGGGCTGATCCTGGCCGATTGATCTTCCAATATGCTAGTTTCAACAACTCTCGTTCTTTACATTTCTTTCTAGCACTTCAAAGATCCTCCCTCCTGAAACTTTTTTCAAATACAGAAGTGCAGTCTCTTCCTACGAATTAGTAAATTAGGCAGTATACTTTTGTCCGGAACTAAGGTCAAAAAGATTGAGAAAAATCAGTCATTCACAACCACTCATCTGTTATTTTGGCAAATCTTTTTAGTTCTTAAAAAGAAACAGATTGAGAAGGTTCAATTGTCTGAAATGAATTTCTAAATCTGCGGATTTATCAACATCAAGTTCGTAAAAAAAAAAAAAACCAAATTCTTGTTGGCTAAGGTTTAAAATATGGAAGAAACTAGTGTTTTCACGACTCTATCAACCAGACAATTCTGTTCCACTTAATCCCTATTTCATGGCCACATATTTTTCCGGCTAAGGAATGGGAAACCTTTCTCTTATTTAGATCCCTTATTTCACTTTGATAGTATCATAAATCGAGTCAATGCAGAGGAAATGAATGCATTTGCATACTATTAAGTAAGAGAAATGGATAAAACATAATTTGTATTATGCCATATAATACCGTTCTGAACCCCTGGGTCCGTTTTCAAATTTTCGTCCGCCAGAAAGTTCGCGCACTAAAATTGGGCCCCAGGGCACCCCCGCCGGGCCCGATAACTATTTGGTCACCAAACGAGCTCCTTCCCAAAACTGTCTGTGCGCACGACTTTTTCTCATCATTCTAAACCCCTGGGTTCGTTTTCAAATTTTTGTTCGCCGAAAAGTTCGAGCACTAAAATTGGACCTTAGGGCACCATCGTCGGGCCCGATAGCCGTTTTGGGCACCAAACGAGCTTCGTTCCCAAAACAATCTGTGCGCACGGTTTTTTATCATCGTTCTGAACCCCTTGGTCCGTTTTCAAATTTTCGCCCACCAGAAAGTTCGCGCACTAAAATTGGGCCACAAGGCACTCTTGCTAGACCCGATAACCATTTGGGAAACCAAACGAGCTCCGTTCACAACACCATCTGCGCGCACGACTTTTTCTCATCGTTCTGAACCCCTAGGTTCTTTTTCAAATTTTCATCGGCCGGAAAGTTCACGCACTAAAATTGGGACCCGGGCACCCTAGCGGGCCCGATAGCCGTTTGGGGTACAAAATGAAGTCCATTTCCAAAATCGTCTCCGTGCACGGCTTTTTCTCATCATTCTGAACCTATTTGTCCAAACCGTCTCTGTGCACTCGCTTGAAAGTTCGAACACTAAAATTGGGCCGCGGGGCACCCCCGCTGGGCCCGATAGCCGTTTGGGGCAAAAAACGAGCTTCGTTTCCAAAACCTTTTGCGCTCACGATTTTTTTCATCGTTCTGAACCCCTTGATTCATTTTCAAATTTTCGCCCGCTGAAAAGTTCGCGCACTAAAATTGGGCCCCGGGGCACCCATGCCGGGCCCGATAGCCGTTTTGGCACCGAACGAGATTCGTTCCCAAAACCATCAGCGCGCACGGCTTTTTCGCATCGTTTTAAAACCCTGGGTTCGTTTTCAAATTTTCCTCCGCTAGAAAGTTCGCACATTAAAATTGGGCCCTAGGGCAACCCCGCCGGACACGACAGTTGTTTGGGGCACCAAACGAGCTCCGTTTCTAAAACCGTTTCCGCGCACGACTTTTTCTCATCGTTCTGAACCCTTGGGCTCGTTTTCAAATTTTCGCCCGTCAGAAAGTTCACGCACTAAAATTGGGCCCGATAGCCGTTTGAGGCACCAAACGAGCTCCATTTCCAAAACCATCTACGCGTACGGATTTTTCTAATCATTCTAAACTCCTGGGTCAGTTTTAAATTTTTCGCCCGGCGGAAAGTTCGCGCACTAAAATTGGGTCCCGATAGCCGTTTGGGTCACCCAACGAGCTCTGTTACCAAAACTGTGTGTGCGCACGGATTTTTCTCATGGTTCTGAGCCCCTGGGTCCGTTTTCAAATTTTTCGCCCGTTGAAAAGTTCGTGCAATAAAATTGGGCCCCGAGGCACCCCCGCCAGGCCTGATAGACGTTTGGGGCACCGAACAAGCTTCATTCACAAAAACATCTACGCGCACGGCTTTTTCTCATCGTTCTGAACCCCTAGGTCCGTTTTCAAATTTTCGCCCGCCGGAAAGTTTGCATACTAAAATTGGGCACCGGGGCACCCTGCCGAGCCCGATAGCTATTGGGGCACTAAACGAGTTTCATTCCCAAAACCGACTGCGCGCACGATTTTTTCTCATCGTTTTGAACCCTTGGGTCTGTTTTTCAAATTTTCGCCCACCGAAAAGTTCGCGCAATAAAATTGGGCCCCAGGGCACCCCCACGCAGCCCTGGCGTTTGGGGCACCGAACAAGCTTCGTTCCCAAAACCGTCTACGCGTACGACTTTTTCTCATCATTCTGAACCTCTGGGTTTGTTTTATTTTCACCCGTCGAAAAATTTGCAGTCTAAAATTGGGCTCTAGGGCACCCCCGCCGGGCTCGATAGCCGTTTGGGGCACCAAACGAGCTTCGTTCCCAAAATTGCCTGCACATATGGCTTTTTCTCATGGTTCTGATCCCCTGGGTCCGTTTTACAATTTTCACCCCCCAGAATGTTTACACACTAAAATTTGGCCACGAGGCACACTCACCGGGCCCAAAAGCTGTTTGGAGCACCAAACGAGCTCCGTTCCAAAAACCGTCTGCACGCATGACTTTTTCTCATCCTTCTGAACCCCTGGGTTTGTTTTCAAATTTTCACCCGCGGGAGCACCAAACGAGCTCTGTTACCAAAACTATGCGCGCGCATGAATTTTTCTCGTAGTTCTAAACCCTGGGTCTGTTTTCAATTTTCGCCCGCCGAAAAGTTCATTCAATAAAATTGGGCCTTGGGGCACCCCCGTCGGCCTGATAGACGTTTGGGGCACCAAAAAGCTTCGTTCCCAAAACGGTCTGAACGCACGACTTTTTCTCATCATTCTGAACCCCTGGGTCCGTTTTCAAATTTTCTCCCGCCGGAGAGTTCGCGCACTAAAATTTGGCCCCGAGGCAACCCCGCCGGGCCCTAAAGCCGTTTGGGGCACCAAACGAGCTAGGTTCCCAAAACCATCTGCACATATGACTTTTTCTCATCGTTCTTAACCCTTGGGTCCATTTTAAAATTTTCGCTCGCCAGAAAGTTCGCGCAATAAAATTGGGCCCTAGGGCATGCCCGCCAGGCCAATAGCCATTTGGGACACTAAACGAGCTTCGTTCCCAAAACCGACTGCGCGCACGGTTTTTTCTCATCGTTCTGAACCTCTGGGTTCGTTTTCAAATTTTCGCAAGCCGGAAAGTTCGCGCACAAAAATTGGGCCACGGGGAACCCCCACCGGAACCGTTAGACGTTTATGGCACCGAACGAGCTTCGTTCCCAAAACCGTTTTCACGTACAGCTTTTTCTTATGGGTCTAAACCCCATGGTCCGTTTTCAAATTTTCGCCCATCGGAAAGTTCGCGCACTAAAATTGTGCCCTAGGGCACCCCTGCGTGCACATTTTTTCTCATCGTTCTGAACCACTAGGTCCATTTTCAAATTTTCGCACGCCGGAAAGTTTGCGTTAAAATTTGGGCCTCGGGCACCCCCGCGGGACCCGATAGCCGTTTTGGGGCACCAAACAAGCTCCGTTCCCAAAACCGTCTACGCGCACTACTTTTTCTCATCGTTCTTAACCCGTGGGTTCGTTTTCAAATTTTCGCCCGCCCAAAAGTTCGCATTATAAAATTTCGCCCCGGGGCACCCCACGATGCCCGATAGCCGTTTGGGCACCAAACGAACTGCGTTCTCAAAATCGTCTGTGTGCATGCCTTTTTCTTATCGTTATGAACCCCTGGGTCCGTTTTCAAATTTTTGCTTGCCGGAAAGTTCGTGTACTAAAATTGCGCACTGGGCACCCCGCAAACCAGAAAGTTCGCACACCAAAATTGGGCCCCGGGGAACCTCCACTGGGCCCGTTAGACGTTTGGGGCACCGAACAAGCTTCGCTCTCAAAACCGTCTGCATGCACGGCTTTTTCTTATGGTTCTAAACCCCTGGGTCCGTTTTCAAATTTTCGCACGCCAGAAAGTTCGCGTACTAAAATTTGGCCGTGGGGCACCCATGCCGAGCCCGAAAAGCAGTTTGAGGCACCAAACAAACTCCGTTCCCAAAACCGTATGCACGCACGACTTTTTCTCATCATTCTAATCCCTGGGTCCATTTTCAAATTTTCGCCCGCCGGCCCCGGGGCACCCCTGACGGGCCCGATAGCCGTTTGGGCACCAAACGAACTCCGTTCTCAAAATCGTCTGCGTGCATGCCTTTTTCTTATCGTTATGAACCCCTGGGTCCGTTTTCAAATTTTTGCTTGCCGGAATGTTCGTGTACTAAAATTGCGCACTGGGCACCCCGCGGGGCTCGATAGCCGTTTGGTGCACCAAACAAGATCTGTTTCCAAAATCGTATGCGCGCACGGCTTTGTCTCATCGTTTTGAAACCCTGGGTCTGTTTACAAATTTTCGCACGCTGGAAAATTCGTGCACTAAAATTGGACGTCGGGGCTCCTCCGCCGGGCTTGATAGCCGTTTGGGGCACCAAATGAGCTTCGTTTCAGAAATCTTCTTTCCTCATGGCTTTTTCTCATCGTTTTGAACCCCTGGGTTCATTTTCAAATTTTCACCCGCTGGAAAGTTCGCGCACTAAAATTATGCCCCGGGGCACCCCCATCGAGCACGATAGCCGTTTGAGGAACCAAACGAGCTCTATTCCAAAAATCGTCTATGCGCACGACTTTTTCTAATCGTTCTGAACCCCTAGGTTCGTTTTCAAATTTTCGCCCGCCGGAAAATTCGCGGAGTAAAATTGGGTCCCGGGGTACCCCCGTCGGGTTCGATAACCGTTTAGGCACCAAATGATCTCTGTTCTCAAAACCGACTACGCGCACGGTTTTTTCTCATCGCTCTAAACATGGGTTCGTTTTCAAATTTTCGCAAACCAGAAAGTTCGTACACCAAAATTGGGCCCCGGGGAACCCCCACTGGGCACGTTAGACGTTTGGGGCACCGAACAAGCTTCGCTCTCAAAACCGTCTGCATGCACGGCTTTTTCTTATGGTTCTAAACCCCTGGGTCCGTTTTCAAATTTTCGCACGCCAGAAAGTTCGCGTACTAAAATTTGGCCGTGGGGCACCCCCGCCGAGCCCGAAAAGCAGTTTGAGGCACCAAACAAACTCCGTTCCCAAAACCGTATGCACGCACGACTTTTTCTCATCATTCTAATCCCTGGGTCCATTTTCAAATTTTCGCCCGCCGGCCCCGGGGCACCCCCGACGGGCCCGATAGCCGTTTGAGCACCAAACGAACTCTGTTCTCAAAATCGTCTGCGTGCATGCCTTTTTCTTATCGTTATGAACCCCTGGGTCCGTTTTCAAATTTTTGCTTGCCGGAAAGTTCGTGTACTAAAATTGCGCACTGGGCACCCCGCGTGGCTCGATAGCCGTTTGGTGCACCAAACGAGATCTGTTTCCAAAATCGTATGCGCGCACGGCTTTGTCTCATCGTTTTGAAACCCTGGGTCCGTTTACAAATTTTCGCCCGCTGGAAAATTCGTGCACTAAAATTGGACGTCGGGGCTCCTCCGCCGGGCTTGATAGCCGTTTGGGGCACCAAATGAGCTTCGTTTCCAAAATCTTCTGTCCTCATGGCTTTTTCTCATCGTTTTGAACCCCTGGGTTCATTTTCAAATTTTCATCCGCCGGAAAGTTCGCGCACTAAAATTGTGCCCCGGGGCACCCCCATCGGGCACGATAGCCGTTTGAGGAACCAAACGAGCTCTATTCCAAAAATCGTCTATGCGCACGACTTTTTCTCATCGTTCTGAACCCCTAGGTTCGTTTTCAAATTTTCGCCCGCCGGAAAGTTCGCGGAGTAAAATTGGGTCCCGGGGTACCCCCGTCGGGTCCGATAACCGTTTAGGCACCAAATGAGCTCTGTTCTCAAAACCGACTACGCGAACGGTTTTTTCTCATCGCTCTAAACATGTGTTCGTTTTCAAATTTTCGCAAACCAGAAAGTTCGCACACCAAAATTGGGCCCCGGGGAACCTCCACTGGGCCCGTTAGACGTTTGGGGCACCGAACAAGCTTCGCTCTCAAAACCGTCTGCATGCACGGCGTTTTCTTATGGTTCTAAACCCCTGGGTCCGTTTTCAAATTTTCGCACGCCAGAAAGTTCGCGTACTAAAATTTGGACGTGGGGCACCCCCGCCGAGCCCGAAAAGCAGTTTGAGGCACCAAACAAACTCCGTTCCCAAAACCGTATGCACGCACGACTTTTTCTCATCATTCTAATCCCTGGGTCCATTTTCAAATTTTCGCCCGCCGGCCCCGGGGCACCCCCGACGGGCCCGATAGCCGTTTGGGCACCAAACGAACTCCGTTCTCAAAATCGTCTGCGTGCATGCCTTTTTCTTATCGTTATGAACCCCTGGGTCCGTTTTCAAATTTTTGCTTGCCGGAAAGTTCGTGTACTAAAATTGCGCACTGGGCACCCCGCGGGGCTCGATAGCCGTTTTGTGCACCAAACGAGATCTGTTTCCAAAATCGTATGCGCGCACGGCTTTGTCTCATCGTTTTGAAACCCTGGGTTCGTTTACAAATTTTCGCCCGCTGGAAAATTCGTGCACTAAAATTGGACGTCGGGGCTCCTCCGCCGGGCTTGATAGCCGTTTGGGGCACCAAATGAGCTTCGTTTCCAAAATCTTCTGTCCTCATGGCTTTTTCTCATCGTTTTGAACCCCTGGGTTCGTTTTCAAATTTTCACCCGCTGGAAAGTTCGCGCACTAAAATTGTGCCCCGGGGCACCCCCATCGGGCACGATAGCCGTTTGAGGAACCAAACGAGCTCTATTCCAAAAATCGTCTATGCGCACGACTTTTTCTCATCGTTCTGAACCCCTAGGTTCGTTTTCAAATTTTCGCCCGCCGGAAAGTTCGCAGAGTAAAATTGGGTCCCGGGGTACCCCCGTCGGGTCCGATAACCGTTTAGGCACCAAATGAGCTCTGTTCTCAAAACCGACTACGCGCACGGTTTTTTCTCATCGCTCTAAACATGGGTTCGTTTTCAAATTTTCGCAAACCAGAAAGTTCGCACACCAAAATTGGGCCCCGGGGAACCCCCACTGGGCCCGTTAGACGTTTGGGGCACCGAACAAGCTTCGCTCTCAAAACCGTCTGCATGCACGGCTTTTTCTTATGGTTCTAAACCCCTGGGTCCGTTTTCAAATTTTCGCACGCCAGAAAGTTCGCGTACTAAAATTTGGCCGTGGGGCTCCCCCGCCGAGCCCGAAAAGCAGTTTGAGGCACCAAACAAACTCCGTTCCCAAAACTGTATGCACGCACGACTTTTTCTCATCATTCTAATCCGTGGGTCCATTTTCAAATTTTCGCCCGCCGGCCCCGGGGCACCCTCGACGGGCCCGATAGCCGTTTGGGCACCAAACGAACTCCGTTCTCAAAATCGTCTGCGTGCATGCCTTTTTCTTATCGTTATGAACCCCTGGGTCCGTTTTCAAATTTTTGCTTGCCGGAAAGTTCGTGTACTAAAATTGCGCACTGGGCACCCCGCGGGGCTTGATAGCCGTTTGGTGCACCAAACGAGATCTGTTTCCAAAATCGTATGCGCGCACGACTTTCTCTCATCGTTCTAAACCCTTGGGTCCATTTTCAAATTTTCGCCCGCTGGAAAGTTCGCGCACTAAAATTTGGCCCCGGGGCACCCCGCGGGGCCTGATAGCCGTTTGGGGCACGAAACGAGCTCCGTTCGCAAAACCGCCTGCGCGCACGATTTTTAATCATCGTTCTGAACCTCTGGGTCTGTTTTCAAATTTTCGCCTGCCAGAAAGTTCGCTAAATAAAAATTGGGTCCCAGGGCACCCCTGATGAGCCCATAGACGTTTGGGGCACCGAACAAGCTTCGTTCCAAAACCATTTACGCGCACAACTTTTTCTTCTCGCTCTAAACCCCTGCGTCCGTTTTAAAATTTTCTTATCATTCTAAACCCCGAGGCACCCCCGCCGGGCCCGATAACTGTTTGGTGCACCAAACAAGCTGCGTTCCCAAAACCGTCTGTGCACACGATTTTTTCTCATTGTTTTGAACCCCTCGGTCCGTTTTCAAATTTTCGCTCGCCGGAAAGTTCGTGCACTAAAATTTGGTTCCGGGGAACCCCCGTGGGGTCCGATAGCCGTTTTTGACACCAAACGAGCTCCGTTCTCAAAACTATCTGCACACATGGCTTCTTCTCATCGTTCTGGACCCCTTGGTCCATTTTCAAATTTTTGCCTGGCGGAAAGTTCGCGCACTAAAATTTATCCCCGGGGCATCCCGCGGGACACAATAGACATTTTGGGGCACCAAACGAGCTCCGTTCCCAAAACCGTCTACGCGAAATACTTTTTCTCATTGTTCTGAAGCCATGGGTTCGTTTTTAAATTTTCTCCCGCCGGAAAGTTCGCGCTCTAAAATTTAGCCCCAGGGCACCCCACAGTACCTGATAACCATTTAGGGCACCATACGAACTCTGTTCTCAAAACCATCTACGCGCATGGCTTTTTCTTGTCGTTATGAACCCCTGGGTCAGTTTTCAAACTTTTGCCCGCCGAAAAGTTCGTGCACTAAAATTACGCACTGGGCACCCCCGCAGGGCTCGATAGCCGTTTGGGGACATCAAACGAGATCCGTTTCCAAAATCGTCTACGCACACGACTTTTTCTCATCATTCTAAAATTGGACGTCGGGGCAGCTCCGCCGGGCTCGATGGCCGTTTGGGGCACCAAATGAACTCCGTTTCCATAATCGTCTGTGCGCACGGCTTTTTCTCATTGTTCTGAACCCCTAAGTCCGTTTTCAAATTTTCGCCCGCCGAAAAGTTTGCGAACTAAAATTTGGCCCCAGGGCACCCCCGCAGAACCCGCTAGCCGTTTTGGGCAACAAACAAGCTCCGTTCCCAAACCGTCTACCCGCCGAGCTCGATGACCATTTGGGGCACCAAACGAGCTACGTTCCAAAAATCGTATGCGCGCACGGTTTTTTCTCATCGTTCTGAACCCCTGGATCCGTTTTCAAATTTTTGCCCGCCGGAAAGTTCGCCCATTAAAATTGGGCTCCGAGGCACCGCCGCAGGGCTCGATAGCCGTTTAGGGCACCAAAGGAGCTCCGTTCCCAAAACCGTCTGCGCGCACGACTTTTTCTCATTATTCTAAACACCTTGTCTGTTTTAAATTTTTCGCCTGTCGGAAAGTTCACACACTAAAATTGGGCCCCGGGCACCCCCGTCGGGCCCGATAGCTGTTCAGCGCACCAAACGAGCTCCATTCCCAAACTCGTCTACGCTCACAGCTTTTTCTCATCGTTCTGAACCCCTGGGTCCGTTTTCTAATTTTGCCCATCGAAAAGTTTGCGCACTAAAATTAGGCCCCAAGGCACCCCCGCCGGGCCCGATAGCCGTTTGGGGCATCAAACGAGTTCCGTTCCGAAAACCGTCTGCGCGCATGACTTTTTCTCATCGTTCTGAACCCCTGGGTCCGTTTTCAAATTTTTCACCCGCCGAAAAGTTCGTGTAGTAAAATTGGCCCCAGGGCACCTCTTCGAGGCCCGATAGACGTTTGAGGCACCAAACGAGCTCCGTTCCCAAGACCATCTGCGCGCACAGTTTTTCTCATCGTTCTAAACCCCTGGGTTCGTTTTCAAATTTTTGCCCGCAGAAAATTCGCGTACTAAAATTGGTCCCCGGGGAACCCCCGCCGGACCCGATAACCATTTGGGGCACCAAACGAGCTCCTTTCCCAAGACCATCTACACACACGGTTTTTCTAATCGTTCTAAACCCCTGGGTCCGTTTTAAAATTTTTGCCTGCCAGAAAGTTCACGTACTAAAATTGGTCCCTAAGGCACCCTCACGGGATCGATAGCCATTTGGGATACCAAACGAGCTCTGTTCCGAAAACCATCTGCGCGCACGACTTTTGCTCATCGTTCTGAACCCTTGGGTTCGTTTTAAAATTTTCGGCCGCTGGAAAGTTCGCACACTAAAATTGGCTCCCGAGGCACACCCGCGGGGCCCGATAGACGTTTTGGGAACCAAACGAGCTCCGTTCTCAAAACCTTCTATTCGCACGATTTTTCTTATCATTTTGAACTCCTACGTCCATTTTCAAACTTTCTCCCGCAGGAAAGTTCGCGCAATAAAATTGGGCCGCAGGGCACCCTCATGAGGCTCGATAGGCATTTGGGGCACCAAACGACATCCGTTCCCAAAACCGTCTACGCGTACTGCTTTTTCTCATCGTTCTGAACCCCTGGGTTCGTTTTCAAATAATCGCCCGCGGGAAAGTTTGCGCACTAAAATTGGCCCCAAGGCACCCCCATCGGGCCCGATAGCCGTTTGAGGAACCAAACGAGCTACGTTCCCAAAATCGTCTACGCATACTGCTTTTTCCCATCATTCTGAACCCCTAGGTCCGTTTTCAAATTTTCGCCCGCCAGAAAGTTTACACAGTAAAATTGGGCCCCGGGGCACCCCGAGAGGGCCCGATAGCCGTTTGGGCCACCAAAATCGTATGCGGGCACGACTTTTTCTCATCTTTCTGAACCCCTTGCTCCGTTTTCAAATTTTCACCCGCCGGAAAGTTCGCGCTCTAGCCCCTGGGCACCCCACCGGGCCCGATAGCCATTTGGAACTCCAAACGAGATCCGTTCCAAAAACCTGCGCGCACGGGATTTTTCTTATCGTTCTGAACCTCTAAGTCCGTTTTCAAATTTTCGCCCGCCGAAAAGTTCGCACACTAAAATTTGGCGTCAGGGCACCCCCAGTGGGCCTGGTAGCCGTTTGGGGCACCAAACGAGCTCTGTTCCCAAAACCATCTACCCGCACGACTTTTTCTCATGGTCTAAACCCCTGGGACCGTTTTGAAATTTTCGCCCGTCGGAAAGTTCGCAAAATAAAATTGGGCCCTGAGGCACCCTACGGGGCTCGATAGCATTTTGGGGCACCAAACGAGCTCGGTTCCCAAAACCTTCTTCGCGCACGACTTTTTCTCATCATTCTTAACCCCTGGGTCCATTTTAAATTTTCGCCCGCCGAAAAGTTCGTGCACTAAAATTGGGGGTCGGGGCACCCCCGCCGGGCCCTATAGCTGTTTGAGGAACGGAACGAGCTCCATTCCAAAAACTGTGTGTGCACACGGCTTTTTGTCATTGTTCTAAACCCCTAGGTCCGTTTTCAAATTTTCGCCCGCCGGAAAGTTCGCACACTAAAATTGGGCCCCAAGGCACCTTCACCAGGTCCTATAGTCGTTTAGGGAACCAAACAAGCTCTGTTTCAAAAACC
Source organism: Benincasa hispida (assembly GCF_027475165.1). NCBI lineage: Eukaryota > Viridiplantae > Streptophyta > Magnoliopsida > Cucurbitales > Cucurbitaceae > Benincasa > Benincasa hispida. The sequence goes on along the minus strand of NC_143484.1, from coordinate 37,828,199 downwards.
ATCTACGCGCATCACTTTTTCTCATTATTCTGAACACTTTGTCCATTTTAAATTTTTGCCAGCCGATAAGTTCGCGCATTAAAATTGGGCCACTAGGCACCCCCGCAAGACCCGATAGCCGTTTGGGGGACCAAACGTGCTCCGTTCCCAAAATCTTCATTGCACACGACTTTTTCTCATCGTTCTGAACCACTGGGTCCATTTTCAAATTTTCGACTGCCAGAAAGTTCGCACACTAAAATTGGGCCCCGGGGCACCCCCACTGGGGCCAATAGCCGTTTAGAGCACCAAACGACATCTGTTTCCCAATCCGTCTACAAGCACGACTTTTTCTAATCGTTCTGAACCCCTGGATCCGTTTTCAAATTTTCGCCTGACGGAAAGTTCGCGGACTAAGATTGGGCCCCGGGACACCCCCGCCGAGCCCGATAGCTTTTTGGGACACCAAACGACCTCTGTTCCCAAAACCATCTACGCGCACAGCTTTTTCTAATCGTTTTGAATGCCTAGGTTCGTTTTTATATTTTTCGCCGCAGGAACGTTCGCGCACTAAAATTGGGCCCCGAGGCATGTCCGCCAAGCCCGATAGTTGTTTGGGGCACCAAACGACCTCTGTTTGATAAACCATCTGCACGCACGGCTTTTTCTCATCGTTTTGAACCCCAAGGTTCATTCTCAAATTTTCGCCCGCAAGAAAGTTCGCGCACTAAAATTGGGACCCGAGGCACCCTCGATGAGCCCGATAGCCGTTCGAGGCACCAAACGACCTCCGTTCCCAAAACCGTCTGCGCGCACGGCTTTTTCTCATCGTTCTGAACCCCAGGGTCCTTTTACAAATTTTCGATTGCCGAAAAGCTTGCACACTAAAATTGGGCCCCAGGGCACCCCCATCAGGCCCGATGTACGTTTGGGGCACCAAACGACCTCCGTTGACAAAATTGTCTGCGCGCATGACTTTTTTTCATTATTCTGAACCCATTGTTCTGTTTTCAAATTTTCTCCCATCAGAAAGTTCACGCACTGAAATTGGGCCCCGGTGCACCCCCACCAGGCCCGATATCCATTTTGGGCACCAAACGACCTCTATTTCCTAAACCGTCTGCGCACATGACTTTTTCTCATCGTTTTGAACCCCTGGGTCCATTTTCAAATTTTTTCCTGCCGGAAAGTTCACGCACTAAAATTGGGCCTCGAGGCACAACACCGGGACCGATAGCCGTTTTGGGCACCAAACGACCTCCATTCCCAAAATCAGCTGCACGCACGACTTTTTCTCATCGTTCTGAACCCCTGGGTACGTTTTCGAATTTTCGTCCACCGGAAAATTCGCGCACTAAAATTGGGCCCCGGGGCACCCCCGTTGGGTCTGATGGCCGTTTGGGGCACAAGACGACCTCCGTTCCTAAAACCGTCTGCACGTATGACTTTTTCTCATCGTTCTGATACCCTGGGTCCGTTTTCGTATTTTCGCCCATCGGAAAGTTCGCACACTAAAATTGGGCCAAGGGCACCTCCGCCGGGCCCGATAGCCTTTTGGGGCACAGTGTGCTTAAGCAAAGAGCAGCTGATATTTTGTAGAACAGATTTTTGGCGTACAGTGTGCTTAAGCGAAGAGCAGCTGATGGTGCATGAGTACTGGAATGGATCCAAAATTGAATGCCGACCCAGAGATCAAGAGAACTTTTTGCAGAAGAGCACGTCAAAACTGTACTTGGCGTAGAAGAAATATGATGAACAACAATAAGAGGCCCGAAAAGAATCAGGGAATGAATCGGCCGCTGCAAGACCCAATCTTTTTGGCCGCTGTCTTCAACATTCCCATGAGGAACTATGCGTCGCCCAATTTATACGACTTCTTGCCGGGTATCGTAAGGCCTACTGTAGAGGAGAACGCCAGATTCGAAATTAAGCCTGTCATGCTTTAGATGATTCAGAATGCGAGCCAGTTTGGAGTTTTGAAAGGAGAGGACCCGCATGCACATCTAACCAGTTTTGTAAAGATGTGCAATACATTCTCAATTCCTAGTGTGACTCCAGAAGGCATCAGACTATATATTTTTCCATACACACTTAAAGACGAAGCAAAGAGGTGGGCTCATTCGTTAGAGCCAAATGAGATAAATTCGTGGGATCAGTTGGTTGAACGGTTCATGAAGAAATTCTTCCCTCCCGCCATCAGCGCAAGGAGACGACGGGAAATGTTAAATTTTGAGCAAACAGAAAATGAAACTCTGAGAACCGCATGGGTGCGATTTTGACGATTGTTGAAAAAATGTCTGCATATCGGGATTCCCGATTTCATCCTCACGGAGACTTTTTGTAACGGCCTGGACAGAGCAATAAAAGCAGTGCTAGATGCCTCTGTGGAAAGAGGGTTTATGGATCAAACGTATACTGAAGCAAAAGTCATCATAGATTGCATCTCACAGAATACGGATGAATGGGTTGATGACAGTGTGAAGGGAGAGGCACAGAAAGAAGGAAAGCAGAAAGTGCCATTGTACCAATGGATACAATGACCACAATGGCTATAAATCAAGGAAATCTCTCTCAGAGTGCAATACAAGCCAATGCACTAATGCAAGTGGCGGCAGTAAGCTGTGTACAATGCGGAGGGGGTTATTTAGTAGAAGTCTACCCGTTAAACCAACAATCAGTATACTCTATCCATAACAACCCACTCAGCAACACATATAACCCAGGTTGGAGGAATCATCCCAACTTTAGTTGAGGAGGGAACAACGACCAGGAAGGCCAGAGAAATATACAGACCAATCATTCTGGGAATAGAGGAAATCCTCCAGTTTATCATCACTAGAGTCAAGGCCAGAGAAATTATCAGAACAGGCAACTGTATAACCAAGCCAGAGAAATTATCAGAATAGGTAACTGTATAACTAACCCTCTTCAGCTAACACATCATCCAATACATCGTCCTTGGAAGCATACTTAAACAATACATAGAAAAGAACGAGGCGATCATGCAATCGCAAGCATCCTCAATTAGGATTTTGGAGGTACAGATCGGGAAGCTTGCGACCGAACTTAAAAATAGAACGACTGGTATGCTACCCTGCAGCTTGGAAGCACCTGGACCAAGTGGGAAGAAGCAATGTCAACCAGTGATTTTGAGAAGCGGTAGAAAGGTAGTCCCCATGCCAAATATACCAGAATCAGTAGAACGATCAGAAGAAGCAATCACCAATAATGACCACTCGAATACGAACAGCAGAACCACCAGTTTGGAACCAACTACCACTATGTAGAATGAATCTTCAAAGAACCCAGAACCAAAGTCATCACAAACTCCAGCCCCAAGAACACAGGAAGTGAGGGACCTCAAAGAATAGTCAATCGATCAAGAAGTATGGCGGGAACCTCCACCATTCCCTTCTAGGTTGAAAAAGAAAGACGATAATAACCAATTCAAGAGGTTACTAGATGTTCTCCGGTAGCTACATATCAACATTCCCCTAGTAGAAGTGTTGGAACAGATGCCTAGCTATGTGAAGTTCCTCAAAGATATACTCGCCAATAAGAGGAAGATCGGGGAAAATGAAACTGTTTCACTGACGTACGAGAGTAGTGCACTCTTCCAGAACAATATCCCCAAGAAAATGAAAGATCCAGGGAGCTTCACATTGCCATGCTCAATCGGGGGGGGGGGGGGGGGGGGGGGGGAAAGAAGTCAGAAATGCACTTTGTGATTTAAGAGCAAGTATCAACCTAATGCCCAAATCAATCTTCAAGAAGTTAAACATTTGCAACGCAACGACCACCACAGTCACGTTGCAATTGCCTGATAGGTCAATAACACTTCCAGAGGGCAAGATAGAGGATGTGCTTATGAAAGTGGACAAATTCATCTTTTCAGCTGACTTCATTATACAAGACTACGAAGCTGACACTGAGGTGCCGATCATATTGGGTCGTCCGTTTCTCGCAACAGGGCGCACGCTGATCGACGTACAAAAAGGAGAGCTCACTATAAGGGTTGACAATCAGCAAGTGAAGTTCAACGTTCTCAATGCATTAAAATACCCAAATGATATGGAAAACTTCCAGTATATTGGGGAACTACAGGAAGAACAATGGCACAAGTTTTAGGAAGAAACAGAAGAAGAAGACTTTGAGGTTGGCGCAATGTTAGAGGAGAGTTGCACCGCAATAAAGTTATCTGAACGATTAACACAATGAAGTAAGCCATTCTTGGAAGAACCACCTGTGTTGGAGTTGAAGGCGCTACCAGTGCTCCTCAAATACGTTTACTTAGGAGGCAATGACACTCTACCAGTCATAATCTCTGCCTCACTGAGAAAAGAAAATGAGGAAGCACTTATTCAGATCCTCAAGAAATACGCGAAAGCCTTGGGATGGATCTTAACAGACATTTGAAGGATCAGTCCCTCGTATTGCATGCACAAGATCCGTCTTAAAAAGGGAAAAATAGGATCCGTAGAGAGGCAGCGCCATCTAAACCCTGCCATGAGAGAGGTTGTCAAGAAAGAAATTGTGAAGTGGCTTGATGCAGGGGTCATTTACCCCATATCTGATAGCAGCTGGGTAAGCCCAATGCAGTGCATTCCAAAGAAAGGGGTATGACCGTCATCACCAACAACAAGAATGAATTAATTCCAACCAAAACAACACGTTATTACAGCACAAAGTCATAAAACAATGCAGGATTGCGATGGTAAAAATATACAATATTGCATCCAAAAGCATTAAGTTCACAACATTGCGATCGCATGAGTTCATTGCATTAAAACAACTAACTTATGTATTTTGTGCAGAAAATGCATTGGCACAAGGCGAAAATGCGATCCGAAGAAATTAACGTCTGAGCGCATTAAGAGATTGCGACCGCAAGGCTATTCGATCGTTTGCGCTCATGAAAATCTGCTCAAGAAGGTGGCCGCATAGAGCCAACACATCAAGGTAGGCGCATCTGGATGAAAGCTTAATAAATCACGATGGAACAGAAAGCTGATGACGGTCGATTCCGAATTAAGTTGACAAGCCATTAATGACATACTATAACGAGTACACTCAACTTTTCGGTGACAAATATTCGGCGCATCAGAAAGAGAACTAATGACATCCCATCAGTGCAATCATTCGAGAGAAAAAGTTCTTCACCCTGAAGCCCTATAAATACCAAAGGTTACCTTCGTCAAAGGAGTTCGACCAGTTTTAGAGTTCACCATATAAACTACAGTTAGCCTTGTTCTTAGTTTTCTTATACTTAAAAGGCGAAAGCGAGAGAAGGGAAAAGACGTCGGATCGTCCTGGTAAACTCGAGAGAGTGCAAGGGAGTGTGGAAAACAGAGAGAGGGCCGACTCTTGCGAGAGCAAGAATATCTTTTGAGCAGAGTAGAGAAGAATAGTGTAAAAGTGATTTGTTGTACATGCACTTTGATGAATATGAATGAATCAAGCTCTTGTCCCCGACAACGATGCGAAAAACTTGTAAAATTAAATTTGTAGTCTTTATCTATGTGTATTATTATGCGCTAATGAATGAAAATAATGATGCTCTATGCGCTCAAGTGCTTTGCGATAAAGATATTACGATACTACATTCTAGGTGTATGTGGTGATGCTTAGATGCTTCGTAGTGCATTCGTGTAGTGCGTGTCATAAGTTTTCTTGCATTGGAACCAAGTATAATTCTAACGTAAGTTTCTCAGATTGACCTGAGGTCGAACATGGGAATTTTTGTTGTTATTGCGATACTAATGTGGTAAATGCGACCGGTTTAACATAAAGAATAAAGAATTGGTTTGTGTAGAAAAGTAAATTGCGATGAAAATAAAATGCGATGGTAAATAAAGTGTTGTAAAATAAATTGCGTTGATAAAATAAATGACTAAAATACTAATAATACAGGGTAAGGACTGGTTGTGAAGTTATGCAAAATAATCTAATGAATGCGGTGGCAAAGCTTGTGAATGAATCAGAAAAAGAATGAGTTGAGGGAAAGGACATCGCAAGTTCGTCAATCTCATTAAGGACGCAACTAAGGTTCCGCTTTCCCTTGGCTTACACCTTTCAGTGATCGGCCGTGTTCCCATATGTCTATGGTGAAATAGGGACGAAAGTAATGAACGCAAGGTTTTTTCCATCTCCAGAAATACTTCTCGCTTTAGTTAACGCATTCTTCCAACCCTCTCTCGATAGGCGAAATGACATCTTCACTTCTACTCTCACAAGTTAAGATACCGTCGAGCAAGCTTTAGCTAAACTTAGCCGATTACCTTAACAAAGATTAACTCACTCGCTTAATCCCTCCCCTTTACCCAAGGGATTAATGACACATGATGGAGAAAATGGATGATAAATGTGTGGAAAGGAACAGAAAGATGATAATGATTATGATAATGATATTTAAATCTAGAGATCAGTATTTGATACATGATTGTGAATAAAATGGAGTGGAGTGGAAAGCTTGCCAGCGTGTGGATGAAATGGAGTGGAAAGCTTCCCTCTCAGGCTTGCTTTCCAGGTAGAAGTGACCTCTTCCACAGAGCTTCTTCTTCGGGAATGGAAAGAATTTCTTGCTCAGAGACTCACCATTCAGCCTTGTCTCGTCGTTCTCCCAGATTTTCTCTGTATTGTCTCTTCAGACCAGCCTGTTTAACAATGAATTCGAGGAAGCTATTTATAGACCTTGGCTCTCTGTATTGGTGGTCCCACTTTGTAAATCTGATAATTCCTACCATGGCATGGTGGAAATGTCTGCTCTGCTCCACGATCAATCTGTTAGAATCGTACAACAGAAAGTTGTACATGTCAAAAGTCCTTGCGAATGCGTTGTTCTTCACATCTTCGATCGATCGCCGCATGTGGTGTAGTTGTTCTAATCTCTTGTTGATTGCCGCATGCAGTGGAAATGAGTTCATAGCTCGAATCCATGATCGATCATCGCATGCGCTGCAATTGCATTGATCTTTTCTGTTCTTGATCGATTGTCGCATGTTGTGTGGATGCGTTGATCATTTTTGTCCTCGAGCAATTAACGCATGCGATGACCTATTTCCTACAAAACAAAGACTTGGACATTCCATTTCGCCATCGCAATGGGGTTAGTGGGTGTGTTCATGACACTTTACAATTTTAGTATTTCTAAGCCAATTTCTATACTGTCGATGCAACTTTTCCTTCTTTTTGCTGCATAATCTAAATAAAACAGCATAACTAACTTGTATTTCTACAAGTTATCACTTGGAAAGTAAGAAATTTCTACCAGGCTCTTTATTCTTATTTCGCATCGTCATTCCATACTTCGATTATATATATAGGATGGAACTAGCATTTCTACATCTGTTCACTCTCTTTAAAATACGCATGAGTAGCTAAAACTGTCGAATGGGTTGAGAAGTACTTAGCTAACATGACCTAGGATCTTCATTGCATGGGATCATCTTGTCTTATGTTGCGCCCATCACCCTTTAGATCTACTCGAGAGAGAGTCTAAAGAAAGAACCTAAGACTTGAGAGAGCTAGGTTAGAATCTAGACTCGAGAGAGCAAGATTAGATCTGCATAAGCAAGAGATATATACTTAGAGATAAGCTCTGTTTGCCAATATGCATCGCATGCACCCTAGAGATAGATTATGGTAGTATGTGGTCACCTTCTATATGTGTGTGTCATTTGTCATCGCATAGACAAGAATAGAGGCTTAGATGTAAGTCCTATAGACATCATCGCATACATCGCATGCGTTCTAAAACTAGAAGCCGTAGCATTTGCATTAAGAGATGCTTTGTTGTTGTATGTATGTAGCATGATTGCATAACATGAACGCAATCCTAGAAAGTGTTAGCTAAACCCCTTCTCTACCCGTTCTCCCGCATACTGATGACGGGAAATTAGAAGTCAATTTTACTCGACAACTAAAATCCCATGGACACAGTATGCGATGCATGTTCCTAAGATATGCATTAATAGTCATGCGTTGGAATGTTAATGCGTTAATGAATGTATGCGATGACCATGCGTCCTGTCACAAGTTTTCTTGCATTCACGCCAAGTATAACGTGAACACAAGTATCTCGGGTGATTCAAGGTCGAACATGGGGACTTGTAGCAAAATGAATGTGGTGATGTGCATGCGGCGGTTTGAATAAAAGACTGTTGGAGGGGTTGCTAAGTTAATCTTACTCCTACTCCTATCTAACAGACAACGCAATGAGAATATGCATGAGAGGTAGAGACACGACAACTCTCGACATGAAACAAATGAATGGGAAAGATAGATAAAATGCGGAGATTGTTTCATTGCAACCCTTAAGAATGATAGCAAGGGCAAGCTTAGTCAACGCAAGCCATGCGATCATGCTACATACACATAAACTTAACTCTAGGATGTATATGGTGTATCTGCGATATTGCCAAGAAGCCTATGCCTGCCTAGACCTCCATAATCGGCTCACTAGCTCTCGCCGCATGAACATGGTTGCCGCATAACACCTTATCCAAATTCCTGGATGCATGCAATATTATATCTGTAGGGCGCATACGCTGTGTGATAGCAAACGAAGCTTATCTCTAATTTCCCTATTCTTGCCTATGCATTCCAATCCGCTCTTCCGAGTCTTAGATTTGGGTTTTAGACTACTCTCCCAAGTATGCCTAAATGATGAATGAAGCATTCATAGGACAAGGTAACCGCATGAACTTTGCTGACTAAGATTGTTCCTATCCCTAGTGAACAATGCATACATTGCTTAATGCGACCAACCACTTACCCTTCCGGGCAGTTGGCTGTTGCTAACTTTACACATAACAAGCAATGCGTTAGCCTATAGATAGGTGTTGCCACAGCTTCACACTAAGCAAATAAAGTTACTCACACACTCATGCAACGCACACCTCTCAATGGGTTGCTACATGCTTCATATCCCTAATCCACATGACTAAGTATCTGATACCCAAGCAATCTCACTAAGTGTTGCAATGAAAGTAAAGATGTTAAGCAAAGAAGATGGAGATGGAATCAAAGGAACATAGAAATGCATTGAAAAAAAATTGTATCAATTCCTTAATCACAAAATGTCATACAATATAATATAAAAAAAAAAAGGAAATGAAATGAAATGACTGGCTGGAAGTAAAAACTTGCTTCCAATGGATGTGCGTCAAGGCTGCCGGTGGTGCCATATGGACCGAGAAGTTGACTCTCCCGAGATCTAGCTCTGGTCGAAGGCTCTGGTCATCACTCAGAATAGATGAAGGAGGTGAAGAACTCTCAAGCGTCTTCTCACGCATTTTGTCTGGATTGTAGGGAAAACCTTGGGTTGCAGGGATAATCCCCGGATTCCTTGAATTTCTGCTCATCGACTTCAATTTATAGAGCTTGGATCGCCGACAACATTAATAGAATGTTCGGATTCTGACATTCGGCCGTTAGTCTTTTTCTGAACCTCTGCAGCTAATGGCGTGGTAGGTGAAATGTCAACATCATCTTTGGATTTTCTCGAGGTAGATGCTTGATGGTTCATTCCACCAACCTTGCGTTGATCCCATTAGTATGCGTTATCGCATAGCCACAATCATTCAATGACCACATTCTCTTAATACCACAATTTTACATGATGACCGCAATCGCTTGACGAGCGCAACTCCTATGTGATGGACGCATACAGCTGATTATCGCAACATCCATGCGTTGATCGACCCGTTCACCTTTGCGATGGAGAGTTTCTCCGCATGCGATCGTCTATGCGATGGTCCAGTTTCCACATTTGCATCCACTTCCTGTATTAGCTATAAAAATAGAACATTGAACGCATATTTACGCATAATAACGGGTTAGCCGAGATTTATCCTGTTGATCAACGCAAACTCATTTTCTCATGAATTCTTAGCACAATTGTCGTATATTCTGCTTAACAACTTTCATAATTCTAAGTAAAAAGCCTAATATGACATGCATTTTTGCATGTCATCACACCCCCAAACTTAAAATCATGCTTGTCCTCAAGCATGCGTTATACTCAAGAAATTCTCACTCACTTTCATGCTTTCCTTTGCGATGACCAGCTTCTCAGAATACAATTTACACACGCCTCTGATCATCACCGCAATGCTCTCCTCCACTTTGGCTGCTTCTTCAAAAGAATCTTTTCTAAGTTTAAATCCGGCAATCCTTTGCTCAAAAACTTTTTATTCACCGCAATTTTATGTTCAGCTTTTGAAAATGCGTTCGTCAAAATAATTCAAAACTTTGCGATGACTTATTCAAATGCGACGTTGAACCTGGTTATGCCCTTCGTTTTGGTATACTCCCACGTGTGTCCTATAGGCATCCAACTTCGGTTGCATTCCATATTCAACTCAACTCTTGTCTTGCTTGATTGGGCTTGCGCCCGACAGAGGAGTTGCGCTAATGCACTGATCCTGGCGACTTTCCTTAGTTTTGGCTTGCCCCCACGTGTGTCATGCAGATATCTAACTACGGGTAAGTTCCTTTCACAACTTAACTCTTATCAACATGAGTTTCCCATTGCGTTGACAGTGGAGTCATTATTCTAAAAAAAACGCTTCATTTTTTTTTCCAATGATCGCAATGCAATGAACGCAATTCTCTGAGACTGCTGCCACCCCCAAACTTAGAGGTTGGTAGCATTCTCACCGCAAAGCTAAAAGAAAAATTACAAGAATGCGGTAAAAAAATGTTTGAACAAAGGTTTGCACAAAATAAAACTTAAGACTTTCAAAATTTGAAGTAGCTAATAAAAGTAAAGAGCGCCTTGCGTTGATTAGTTAGAAGATGCAGTGAATTATACGTACCATCATAGAAACATCGCAAAACAACGCAATCCAGAAAGAAAGAATTTCAAAAGGATAAGGCATGCAAGATAACAGAAAAAGACCTTAGACGGATCAACGCATGCGATCATGCGTTGGAATTCACGCGATTGAAGCCATGCGTTGAAGGATGAAAGGAATTCTTCCGTTGAGCTGCGAACCGAGGAGACTTATTGTTGCACCTATGAGAGCAAACGTACCACACCCAAGGAGCAACCATATATCCAAAATAACAATGAGAATAAAAATAACCAATACTAAGAAAGCAAGTTAAAGATAGAGTAGAAGATGCCCCTGGAAAAATAGAAGTGTTGTCACCGCAAGGGGTCTTCCATTGGAACTTCCGACAATTGTTGGGCTCATGTTGGCCACCATGTGCTTAGAATTACCTTCAGCTCTTCTGCGACTGATTGCCCTTCTACCTTGGGGTCAATACTAGCTTTCAGCACATCGCCTACACTTCAATATTGTTTGCAGCCTGGTCACACAATCTACAATACTCCCAAGATAGAAAGTTTGCCTGCAGAGACACAAAACTCAACAAACAATTAGTTGCCAAGTCCTCAACAACGGCACCAAAAACTTGATGACGGGAAATTAGAAGTCAATTTTACTCGACAACTAAAATACCTTGGACGTGGTATGCGATGCATGTTCTTATGATATGCGTTAATAGTCATGTGTCGATGGTCATGCATTGGAATGATAATGTGTTAACAAATGTATGCGATGACCATGCGTCCTATCACAAGTTTTCTTGTGTTTACGCCAAGTATAACACGAACGCAAGTTTCTCGGGTGATCCGAGGTCGAACATGGGGACTTGTAGCAAAATGAATGCGGTGATGTGCATGCGGTGGTTTGAATAAAAGAATGTTGGAGGGGTTGCTAAGTTAATCCTACTCCTACTCCTATCTAACAGACAACACAATGAGAATATGCATGAGAGGTAAAGACACGACAACTCTTGACATGAAACAAATAAATGGGAAAGATAGATAAAATGCAGAGATGTTTTCATTGCAATCCTTAAGAATGACCGCAAGGATAACCTTAATCAATGCAAGCCACGCGATCACACTACACACACGTGAACCTAACTCTAGGACGTATGCGGTGTATCTGCGATATTTCCGAGAAGCCTATGCCTGCGTAGACCTCGATAACCCGCTCACTAGCTCCCGCCGCATGAACATGGTTGCCACATAACACCTTATCCTACTTCCTGGATGCATGCAATATCCTATCTGTAGGGCGCATACGCTGTGTGATAGCAAATGAAGCTTATCTCTAAGTTCCCCATTCTTGCCTATGCATTCCAATCTGCTCTACCGAGTCTTAAATTTGGTTTTAGAATACTCTTCCAAGTATGCCTAAATGATGAATGAAACCCTCATAGGACAAGGTAACCGCATGAACTTTGCTGACTAAGATTGTTCCTATCCCTAGTGAACAATGCATACATTGCTTAATGCGACCAACCACTTACCCTTCCGGGCAGTTGGTTGTTGCTGACTTTACACATAAACAAGCAATGCGTTAGCCTATAGACAGGCGTTGCCACAGCTTCACACTAAGAAAATAAAGTTACTCACACACTCAATGTCACTAAGTGTTGCAATGAAAGTAAAGATGTTAAGAAAAGAAGATGGAGATGGAATCGAAGGAACATAGAAATGCATTGAAAAAAAAAATTGTATCAATTCCTTAATCACAAAATGTCATACAATACAATATAAGAAAAGAAAGGAAATGAACTTATCGGTTGGAAGCAAAGACTTGCTTCCAGCGGATGTGCGTCAAGGCTACCGGTGGTGCCATGGATAGGCAGAGGAGCTGACTCTCCAAAGATCTAGCTCCGGTTGAAGGCTCCGATCGTCACACGGAATGAATGAAGGAGGCGAAGAACTCTCATGCGTCTTCTCATGTATTTTGTCTGGATCGTAGGGAAAACCCTGAGTTGCAGGGATAATGTAACACCCCGCACATTTTATTAGTAATAATGTAATTTCAATAAATTTAGTATTTGGAATTTCAGTCATTGTTATAAGTTGGAGGGAATTTTTGGAATTTTGGACTTCAAGTGTAAGTGCGGGAATTTAATTGTTGGCGTGAAATTATTCAATTTGAAATTCAAATTGAAAATTAATGGCAGAAATTAATTTTCTTTTGAAACAGAAAGAAGTTTAATAGTATAAAACGAAAAGGAATTAAATGTAATTATATTTACTTCCTTTTTTGTTTTATTATTATTGTTGTTGTTGTTTATGAAAAGTCAAACCCTACCCCCTTTTTCTTCCTCACGTTCGTGAGCCCGTCCAACTCCGCCCAAAGCTGCCGTGTCAGTTTCTTCTTTATGACCTCCGTCCACCACTGCTCAAGCATCGTTCGCTTTTTCCGTCACTAGATCTATCGATTTGGGTAAGATTTCTACCGTTTGGGTTGTTTTCGGTTGATTCTTGAATACTCATTTACTTTTGGCATCAATTGGTTGATACCTATTGTGTTTCAACTTTGGATTCAAGTTTGTGAAGGTATTGAGGTGTTGTTCAGTGAAGTTGGAGTTCGTTTTAGCGAGTTTTGGTAAGTTTTATGCTTTGATGACCCTCTTGTGGATTAATTTTGGTTGTTGATAAATTTTGGTAAAGTCATTTGGAAGTGATTTTTTGATGAAGCTACATATGGATAATTTATTTGAGACATTGGTAGTGAAGTATGTATTTGATTCAAGCTTTAATCATGTAAGCCTAATTTTAAATTATGATTAGGGGGTTGATTCAAGAATTTCATTCAAGATGAAGAGAAGCTTGGTTTACTAATTATTTGGACTTAAAATTGGAGGTTTGGAAGGTGAATTCGAATTGGACCACACCTTAGGCTTGATTAAGGATTCAAGAATTTTACAAAGATTCAATTGCTTTTTGGTTCGACCTAATATCAAGGTAAGTAATCTTACTATTGGAACTGCCCATGGGCCATACATTAGATGTATGCTAGCATGTTAAATGAAGTTTATGGCAGAATGACAGCATGAAAGATTGATAGTATAACATGATTAAAGTATGTTATGTTATGAGATCCGAATTATTTATTTATGCACATAGACACTTGAATGCTAGTAATACTAGATTAATTACGTATGTTGAGGTTAATTAGCCTAACCTTGATCAGGAGATTTTTTAGAGATTCATGATTAGGTGAATATTATATGTAATATGAAGTTAGATGCAATCTTTTTTCCTTTCCGGACTATGTGATTGCATGAAAATGATGCACGTCCAAAGGCACAAGTACATGAAAGAGATGTACTAGGGCTAGTGTGTATGAAAGTGATACATACCTAGAGGGTATTGGGGTGTACGAAAGAGGTACACATTCAGTGGGTTATGTGTATACAAAAGAGGTATATGCCTAACCATGTGTACGAAAGAGGTACGCATCACTACATTTATAGAGAGGACCAGTGGTGTACGAAAGAGGAACATACTCAGTGGGTTATGTGTATATGAAAGAGGTGTATACATAACTAGATGTACGAAAGAGGTATATACTCAGTAGGTTAGGTGTATACGAAAAAGGTGTATACTTAACCAGGTGTACGAAAGAGGTACTCATTCAGTGGGTTATGTGTATACAAAAGAGGTGTATACGTAACTAGATGTACGAAAGAGGTATATACTCAGTAGGTTAGGTGTATACTTAACCATGTGTACGAAAGAGGTACACATTAAGTGGGTTATGTATATACGAAAGAGGTGTATGCATAACCATGCATATGTAAGAGATTGTGTATCCTTCGAGATTCACCAGAGGTTGTGGGTCCTACAGGATTTACTAGAGATAGTGGGCATACTTAACTACAGTAGAATAGAACTCAGTTTTTCATGTACGTATGTATCCCATGAGGACTAGAGCAATTTATATGTTTCACCAGAGGTGGGTATCTAGAGAACATAGATGCCCAGCCTGACCCCAGAAGTGGGGTTACTTACTGAGTATTTTATACTCATTCTTTCTCATGTTGTTGTTTCAGGTAAAGGTAGAGATGCACTGGCGATGGACAAGTGAAATTCGTGATCGAGCCACTGGGACTAGTTCCTTGAATTTTTGCTCATCGGCTACCATTTATAGAGCTTGGATCGCTGACAGCATTAATGGACTGTTCTGATTCTGACATTCGACGCGTTAGTCCCTGCGGCTAATGGTGTGGTAGGTGAAATGTCAACATCATCTTTGGATTTTCTCGAGGCAGATGCATTGATGCGTTCATTCCACCAACTTGCGTTGATCCCATTAGTATGCATTATTGCATAGCCGCAATCATTCAATAACCGTATTCGTTTAATACAGAAACTCTACACGATGACCGTAATCGCTTGATGAGCTCAACTCCAATGCGATGGATGCATACGGCTGATTACCGCAACATCCTTACGTTCGTCTATGCGTTCGCCTTTGCGATGGAGAGTTTCTTCACATGCGGTTGTCTATGCGATGGTCTGGTTTCCGCGTTTTTGTCCACTTCCTGTATTAGCTACAAAAATAAAACAATAATGCATAATAACAGGTTAGCCGAGATTCATTCTGCTGATCAACGCAAACAAATTTTCTCATGAATTCCTAGCACAATTTCTGCATATTTTTCTTAACAACCTTCATAATTATAAGTAAAACGCCTAAGATGACATGAATTTCTACATGTGATCACATATTCATCGCATCTTTCGTACTATTAACTCTTTTCTCAACTCTGCCGCATACACTTTATATTGTAAACAACAAACCAACTAACCCCTTGATTTATTTGTTACCGCAAAGTGATCTAAAATTACTATCGTACACCGTTTTCCTTAGTCCCTATGTTCGACCCTGGGCTTACCAGGCAACTCAGTAGGATTTATACTTGGATCTTGCTGAGAAAACTTGCATGCACAACGCATTTTCCACCATCGCATTCTTTACCATTATTTCATCACATGACAACACGCATCAGATTCTCACACCGAGAATACCAAGGTCGCCTTGTTGGTGGTGTCAAACTCAAATCGACACCGTCAAGGTTTTCTGAGGTCGTTCCTGGTGCTGTGGAGGAGGTCATTCGTGTTGCGGAGGAGTTCATGATCGAGGAGATCGTTGAGGACGAGCGCGAAGTGTTCGTGCGGTGTTTGTGTTGTGTTGCGATCGTGTAGATCGAGCGCTCGTGGTTGCTTTTGTTCTATCAGAGTTACGCAATGGAGCATGGAGACGAATTCTCATATGTGCGTAAAGTTTGATCTCTGTTTATTGAGTTTATTCATGCTGTAATTTCTAGAATTATTTGTATAACCAATTGTTTTAAAGTCGACTGTAAATGTTATGTTAATTCATGATTGTAATTTGGAATAGTCTTGTTTCACTGCTCATGGAAAACTCATATCTGATTTCCTTCAATTGGTATCAGAAACAAGTTCTCTTATATTCCAAATTAAAGATCTGAATTGAACATTTTTTACAATCGCGGTGGGTTTCTACATTTGTGGTTAACCGTTTTCTACATTTGTGGATGAATTGATGAATGGTTTGGGTTTAAATTGCCTTTTTGTTAAAGCTTTTGGTATTACAAAGTGTTAATTGTAAGGGCCCCTGCATTTTTGGGCGAAATTAACTTTGCAATCGAGTCTGTAATTCGAAAAGTTCGAGTTCGTCGAGTCGTTCGTGATGAAGCTTCGGTGCATGGCAATGCAGTTCTCAACGAAGAAGAAGATCAAGCGTTGGTTGGAACGTGTAGTTGCAGGTAAACGATCGTTAGGATTTTACTAAGCGATCGTTTAGATATTTTTTTCTAGACGATTGTGTAGTACTTTCTAATCGATTGTTTAGCTAAAGCTAAGTGATGGGGTAAATCGTTTACCAGATCGTGTGGCATTGGTTGCGCGATCACGTAGGCGCTGGAGGTAGACGATCGTAATGGAAGCATGCAATGCTCGTTGTTTAGTAGAAGGAGCATGCTAGACGATCGCGTAGTTAGTAAGCTTCATCGCTTAGTTACTACCTATGCAATCGTGCATATGCTATACAGAGACGCTAGCTAAACGATAGCTTAGGCGATGGTGCTTCGCGGCATCGTAGTCGCTTAGTCGATCATGGAAGGCGGGCGTCGTGCAGAGCGCGCTAAGCGATCATGTACTTCAGGCTTCATCGCTTAGTTACGGTATACGATCGTGTAGTAATAACTAAACGATCATTTGGATTTTTCTAGACGATCGTATAGTAAATGATAAACGATCATTTAACTCTGGGAGCATTGGTAAGCGATAGAACGAAGGGTTTTTTTCATCATGTAGACGATCGTAGAGTGCTAAGTACACGATGGATGGTTGGAGAAGCAATGCTTTGCCGAGCGGTTCAAGACCCAGTTCGCTTGTTTGAACCGGAGACTCCTTGTCTTTGTAATAGTTAGCTTTCCTTTTTGTGTTTTTAAGGCAATTTTACCCGATTCATCAACTTTTATTGCTTATACATGTGATGTATGGTACTTATATGCCAAAGTGTTTGTCATATAGTTAAAAACCCACCTTAGGTTGTGCAATTATTCATGCATCATGTATTATAAATGTTATAATCTTGCATGAAGAAATTACTTGAAAACATGTGCATGCATCATGAAATATAAGAGTTATATTTTGCATGCATTGAGCATTATCATGCATCATCTTTTTATTATAATTGTTATAGTCTAAGGGTGAATGGAAGCATGTTTTGCTTGTTTCATTGTCGTTTTTGAGTGTTATATAAAAGAAGTAGCAATGAATGGACACATTGAGCATGACACTTAGGCTGTTTATAATCATTATGAATGCCTTGCATGTGTTAGCTTAACATTGTGATTGTTTCCGTTTATAAGTCTTATAAAGGAAATTAGACCTAAAATCAATAATTCAAAGTTGCATGCGGACTTAGGGTGAACTCAAGTTTTTTAAAAGGGTTTTAAAATTGGATTGAGATAGACCTAAGTTCAAGTGGTTCTAAAGATTTTAGTAACCTAGATTAATCTTTTAAAATCGGTTTAATAGGATTAAATTGGTTGAAATAAAAGATTAAATTTGTTGTAAACCTATCTATAAGGGACCTTTTGTCTAAGGCGGGTTCTGGTTAGGCTAAGGTTCTTAAGTTGATAGAAATGTAACATCCCTACCTGGGAACCTACCTGGAAAGGTGAATTAGATAGATTTTTAACAAGCATGCGACGTTTTGGTCAAAGACTCCGTTAAAGAGTTTAATGGATGATGATCAAAAAAATTTTCAACCATCTAAGGTAAAAGTTACTCTTGAGAAAACCTAAAAGTCACTTAGTTAAAATCCTTACCCGTGTTTTTTCTAAGTAAGCTAAACCCTAGGTTATAAAATACTCAATGGGAGGAAGAGGCATATTAGATATGTCTATGATTCCACTCATGTTTCTCCCTATATGTTCACACCGTGAGATTCATGCTTGGCCTCGAGATGCCCAGGGTGCATCTCCCTTCGGATGATGTTTGCATGAGTCAATATCAAGGTGAACCGAGAGAGTGTTTATAGTAAGTGGGTGAAGGGTGTGTGACAACACATCCTATGGTCTCTGTCATTGGTTGACATCGTGAGATCATTCTGTATGCCCTCGTGCCGCCTTCGGAGCGACCCCCTTCGGATGGGTTTTGTGCAGTTGGTCAATATCAAGGTGAACTTCAGAAATGGATAGGGTCGCTTTAGGTTTTGCCCCAATCGGATTTTTTTCCCTTTGGATTGGCCTTTTGGGACAGACCTCTAAGGCTTAAAATGACGAGTCACACTTATTGGAGATTGTTGACTAAGTTAATGATCTCTTGGCGAAATCAATGATGGTTTATCATTATAGGAATAAGAGTTGTTCTGGTATTAATGACTAGTTGAGAACTTCTCAATTCATAGGAGGGATAACTAACCTCCCTTCAGCGGCTTTTGTCCTAAACCTTTGAAGCATCATTGCGTAACTAAATGTCACACAGGGTTCATGTTAGTTTTCCTAAAACCTTATTGGACGTTGTTTTGTTTTACAACGGGTATTTGCTTAAAACCTAACATAAGTCAATGTGTTTTTCTTTTCAACAACTCGTTAGTAATTTCGTTTAAAGCTTTTAAAAATGACCGATTATTTACAGTGGAAAGAATCGTGTGAAATGAATTTCGTGGTAAACGACCTCCATCCCACTACTCTCCAAAAGAGGAGACAAGACAGTAAATATGATTAACTTGTCTTGGAGACATGTCTGGTAGAGAATGATGATCCTGCCTGGATCCTCGATTCAGGTGCTACCAATCATGTCAGTTTCTTTTACCAATGATTCAGTTCCTGACAAGCGTTGTCACAAGGAGAGATGACTCTTCGAGTCGATACTGGTGAGGTTGTTTCAACTGTTGCTGTAGGCAGGCAGAAGTTATTTGTTGACAAGAAACATTATCTGTTACTGGATAATGTTTTTTTAGTTCCTAATATTAAGAAAAACTTAATCTCGGTTTCTTGTCTCATTGAACAAAGCTCTACCGTCTCCTTTTCTGAGAATAAAGTGTTTATTTTCAAGAATGGAATGAAGATTGGTTATGGTTCAATGGAAAATAACTTATATGTACTAAGGTCGTTAGTCATAAAAGCCTTGTTTAACACTGAAATGTTCAGTACGGAAACAACAGCTAAAAGGCCAAAGGTTTCTCCAAAGAAAAATGCCCAACTTTGGCATCTTAGGTTAGGTCACATTAACCTCAATAGGATTGAGAAGTTGGTGAAAAGTGGACTTCCAAAGAGTTTAGAAGAAAACTCCTTCCCGGTATATGAATCATGCCTCGAAGGCAAGATGACCAAATGACCTTTTTCTGGAAAAGGTTACAGAGCCAAGGAAGCCTTGGAGCTTGTACATTTAGACCTCTGTGGTCCGATGAATGTTAGAGCTCGAGGTGGGTATGAATACTTCATCTCTTTCATAGATGATAATTCAAGGTTTGGGTATATCTTCCTAATGCAACGTAAGTCTAAAGCCCTTGACAAGTTCAAGGAGTATAAGCTTGAAGTTGAAAACTTGTTAGGTAAGAAGATAAAAACACTATGATCCGATCGTGGTGGAGAGTATATGGACCTCCAATTCCAGAACTATATGATAGAACATGGGATTGCATCCCAACTCTCGGCCCCTGGTACACCTCGGCAGAATGGTATATCAGAAAAAAGAAACAGAACTTTGTTGGAAATGGTTCGGTCTATGATGAGTTATGCTCATCTTCCAGACTCATTTTGGGGTTATACAGTACAGCCTACATGTTATATCTTGAACAACGTTCCCTCGAAAAATGTTTCTGAAACACATTTTGAGTTATGGAGAGGCCGTAAAGGTAGTTTACGCCACTTCAGGATTTAGGGTTGTCCAGCACATGTGCTAGCGACTAACTTAAAGAAGTTGGAACTGCGTTCGAAAATTTGCCTCTTTGTAGGCTACCCCAAGGAAACAAGAGGAGGATACTTCTATGATCCAAATGAGAAAAAAGTGTTTGTTTCCACTAATGCTATCTTCTTGGAAGAAGATCACATGAGGGATTATAAGCCACGAAGTAAGCTCGTTTTACATGAGATCTTTAGTGAGGCTGAGACTGCTGAGGGTTCAACAAGAGTTGTTGAGGTCGGGACGTTTAGTCAACTAGCTCAAGAGTTGAGACTGCCTCGACGTAGTGGGAGGGTTATGAACCCTCCGGATCGTTACATGGGTTTGACTGAAGCCCATAACGTCATTACGAATGATGGGGTCGAGGATCCGTTGTCTTTTAAAAAAGCAATGGAGGATGTTGACAAAGATGAATAGGTTAAGGCCATAAACCAGGAAATGGTGTCTATGTACTTCAATAACGTCTGGAAGCTTGTTGATCCACCTGATGGGGTACGACCTATTGGGTGTAAGTGGATCTATAAGCGAAAGAGAGGTGTAGATGGAAAGGTGCAAACCTTTAAGGCTACACTCATGGCAAAGGGATATACCCAAGTTGAGGGAGTTGACTATGAGGAAACTTTCTCACCTGTTGTCATGTTGAAGTCTATCAGGATTCTCCTGTCCATAGCCACATTTTATGATTATGAAATATGGCAAATGGACGTCGAGACTGTCTTTCTGAATGGTAATCTTAAGAAGACCATCTATATGATTCAACCAAAGGGATTCATAGTTCCAGATCAAGAGCAAAAAGTTTGCAAACTTAATAGGTCCATTTATGGGCTGAAACAAGCATCTCGATCTTGGAACATCAAATTTGACACTACTGTCAAGTTGTTTGGCTTTGACCAGAACGTTGATGAGCCTTATGTTTACAAGAAGATCAACAATAGTTTAGTAGCTTTTCTGGTATTGTATGTGGATGATATCCTACTCATTGGGAATGATGTAGGGTATCTGACTGACATTAAAGGTTGGCTAGCTGCCCAGTTCCAAATGAAAATTTTGGGTGAGGCACAGTATGTTCTCGAGATCCAGATCATTCAGGATCACAAGAACAAACGGTTACCCTGTCTCAGGCATCATACATTGATCAAATGTTGATCAGGTACAGGATGCAGGATTCCAAGAGGGGTTTGTTACCTTTCAGGCATGGAATCGTTCTGTCTAAGGATCAATGTCCTAAGACACCTCAAGAGGTTGAGGAGATGAGACGGATTCCCTATGCTTCTGCTGTAGGAAGCTTGATGTATGCAATGTTGAGTAATAGACCCGATATTTGCTATGCAGTAGGGATTGTCAGTCGGTATCAGTCCAATCCAAGATTTGATCACTGGATGGCGGTCAAGACGATCCTCAAGTATCTTCGGAGAATGAGGGACTACATGCTTGTGTATGAAGATAAGGAACTGATCCTTACAAGATACACGGACTCTGACTTTCAGACCGATCGAGATTCTTGCAAATCGACATCAGGGTCAGTGTTTACTCTGAATGAAGAGGTTGTAGTTTGGCAAAGTATCAAGCAAGGATGCATCGCGGACTCCACTATAAAAGCTGAATACGTAGCGGCTTGTGAAGTAGCTAAAGAGGCTGTTTGGCTGAGGAAGTTCCTTACAGATTTGGAAGTTGTTCCGAATATGGATTTGCCTATCACTCTTTATTGTGATAATAGCGGGGATGTGGCAAAATCAAAGGAGCCTCAGAGTCATCGTCGGGGTAAGCACATAGAACGGAAATATTACCTGATCAGGGAGATTGTGTGTCATGGTGATGTGATAGTCAAGCAGATCGCATCGGAGCACAACATTGCTGATCCCTTTACAAAGGCCCTGACGACTAAAGTGTTCGAGGGTCACCTGGAGAGTCTGGGTCTGCGGGACATGCTGCATCTTGTCTAGGGCATGTGGGAGATGATACTGGGGTATGCCCTAGTTTATTGTATATTGTACAGTTTTATATTGTATTGTACATTAGTCTCCCGAATCATTAAGACAAGTGGGAGATTTTTGGGATTGGTGTCCTAATTCTCCCGGAGTTTCGTTGTTTTGTAAAGATACACATTGTTCAATGAATAAAATAAATGTTATTTAATTCTAGCATTTACTCATATCCAATAAATCAATCTTCTTGTTTATCTTATGTGAACTTAAGCATGTATATGTGATATACAAGTGGATCATGCCTTAAGTGATAACCTAAATCGGTCTGTAGTATAAGGATTAAGGTGGGATACCTAATCCTGGTGACATTACGGATACAGCCCGCTTTGTAGAGGTTTGCAAGTGTTATAAACTACTACAGATGATAGATCCTGACCATTCATGTGGAGACGTGGAGCGGGGGTGTACTATAAAAAGAGTTTTTATAAGACCTGGACCACGAGATGACTAGACTCTGTATATAACATCGTTGATACTAGAGACTTACATCTCACCTAAACGACCATAGATGACACGACCTCAATCTTGAGTGTTTTGGGAACTCCTGCCTTTGAAGGTGTTCCTTTGATTAGTATGGGTGAGAGTGGCCAGATTGCAAACTCAACATTTCTACCTTTTTGGGGACTTGTCTGATCTGGGAGCTGGGAACTCAATCCACAAGATGGAATTCACTCCTTTCCCGAAGCATGGATAAGTAGAGAGATTGCTCCCTTAAGGACTGATTCCGAGGCTTGAACATAGTGGCCCCAGCTTCTTTTTGGAAGAGAAAACTCAGTCATAGTAGGACTATATTTATGTTCATTAGAGGGATCAGTGGTACTTAAGGAGACAAATGTAACTATAGGGGCATAACAGTTATTAGCCCAACTATACTTACGAGCGATCTTTGAAGGGTTGTCGCACTACTGATTGGTTAAGATGGACATATAATATATCTATAGTAAGGAGAGTTCAGCTGTCGATCTTTAGTGGAGTGCCTGACAGTTAACGGATGGTGGATCCCGTGACTAAAGAGTTTAGTCAGTTATTCATGTACTGTTGGAGCTTCGGAGCTACAGGTCCATGAGGTACTCTCGAAAGCTTGGATTCAGTTGAGGATCAGTTTTTTATGTTGATTTGAAATGTTCAAATTGATAAGAGATATTTTGATTATATATGATATAATCGGTATGATATATAAGATACATCTAGTGGAGGAATGATGTAAATGAGATTTACATTAAGTACCATAGAATAGAAAAAGAACTATGGTTTATATGTTTCAGGAGATGAAATATTAAAACTATAGGTTATAAATATAGTATGATAAGTTGGTTATCATTTATATTTATAATAATATTAATTATTGGATAATTAATTCTTTTTCTTTTAAATAACCAAAGTAGTGGGTCGTTATTGGATCATGGTAACCGTGAGTTTAAAAGGAAAATTGGTTTTCCTATTTAAAGAAGAAGTTTTTTTTACAAAAGTTTGAAAAGGTTTTCGCATTTTCTCTCACGAAAAAGAAACTCACGCGTCGTCAAGTAAATTCGGATTTACTAAACGACGGATGGGCGAGCTAAACGATCGTGCAGTGTTTACTAAACGATCACATAGATTTGCTAGACAATCGCTGGCCCAAGGTAAACGATCATGTAGAGTCTGTAGGCGACAAACAAAGCTAAACGATAGACTAAACGATCGCATAGCTTTTGCTAAACGATCGCATAGATTTATCTAAAAAATTTGGCATCGACCTATACGATAAGTCTCCGCCATCTCCCACTTGCCTAGTCGTGTACGCGGTCGTTGTTTCCTCCATTCGTCTGCCTCATACCAAGTTTGAACAAAGCCCACCTTCTGGATTTTCACATCGAGAATACCAAGGTCGCCTTGTTAGTGGTGTCAGACTCAACTCCATACCATCAAGGTTTTCTGGAGGTCGTTCGTGGTGTTGTGGAGAAGGCCATTCATGTTGTATAGGAGTTCGTGACCGAGGAGATCATTGAGGATGAGCGCAAAGTGTTCATGCGGTGTTCGTGTTGTGTTGCGGTCATGTAGATTAAGCATTCGTGGTTGGTGTTGTTCGATCAGAGTCACGCAATGGAGCGTGGAGACGCATTCTCATATGTTCATAGAGTTTGATCTCTGTTTATTGAGTTTATTCATGCTGTAAATACTGGAATTATTTGTATAAGCGTTTGTTTTGAAGTTGACTATAAATGTTATGTTAATTCATGATTGTAATTTGGAATAGTCTTGTTCTCGCTGCTCATGGAAATCTCAGATCCAATTTCCTTCACATCTTCTTTCCCTTCACCGAACTTATGGCCAGACAGTCTACACACTCTTCTTCCCAGCCATCATCCCTTTCCCAAGCTCCTATCCCCGTGCGGGAGGCAACTTTCCTAACCGCCAGCCGTCGCCCAGCCCAAACCAACTCTCATAATCGTCGAAATGCCTAGGTGAAAACCCTCAGCATCAGCAACATCGTCTACCCACCGAGAGGGACCAAGCACGAAGAGTGCTCCTACCACCAGACCTAATGTGGCACTCTCATTACCTCCAACCGAGAGTGAGCAGAAGAGAAAAGACAATAAAGAGGTGTTTGGGAGCATCTTGAGTCACTTTGAAAAAGACGGGGGGTTTTCAGAAGCAGGAGTAGTAAACCAACCCCTGCCATCAGAGGCGGAGTTAGTTTCGGCTTCACAGAAGATGGCCCTCACCATCTTGAATCCTAAGAAGACTGCCCCAACAGACTCCAATGAGGGCCCATTAGGGCTGTTCTAGAGGTCATGGAGGCAAAGAGGCGAACGGAGCAGTCCGAAGAACTGGAGAAGGAGGAGAGAAGAGTTGACGAGAAACGGGCAGAGGAAGATGAAGTTGCCCGACTAGAGAGAAAGAAAAGAAGGAAAGAAGGAGAAGTGAAAGAAGACAACGCAGGCGAGAAGAGAAGCGCCTGAGAAAAGAGGAAGAGTGGAGGAAAAGGGCAGAAAGCACGGATTTTGACGGAGAATCAACCACCGCAAGGGTGGAAATGGGAATGTCAGTGCAATTTGAACCAGCAATGCAACAACAAACCTCATGGCCGTATTCAAGATTAATTGCATCGGAGGCTCAACTCCGTGGTTTGGACGACAAGGAAGACCCTGACATCTCCCCACTAATGTGGCATCGCAAGGAGAATGCGCTGCAAGCGTCCACAAGAAACCCAGCAATCCACGAACGCATAAAGAAGAAGAAGGAAGAAAAAAAAGGAAATTAGAGGAGATGGAAGAAAAGATGGCAAGGGCATGCCAAATCATTACCTCGGCCGATTTGGCTAGACGGCTTCATAATGAGGAGGTTCGCCTCACCAACCCAAGGGCAGAAGAAGATGAGAATAGAAGGCTCGAGGATGAGCAGCGCATTGCGCTTGCCTCCGAGCAGTTTGAAAAAGAGATGCAAGAAGAAGAGGAAGCGAAGAAGAAAGAGAAGGAGAAAAAAGAGTTATGCCGTAAAGCCAACATGCAACACAACAGAGAGCTCAAAAGAAAAGAAAGAAAAGAGTGGGAAAAGGAAAAGCAAGAACAACGCAAGGAGTGGGAACACATTCAACAAAAAAAAATCCCGCCTTGCGTCCATCCAAGAAAAAGGAAAAGCAAAGGTGGAAGGCAGCGAGCTTTTGCCGGCCAGGAGGTGCCAAAAAACCTAGAAGGAAAACGATTATTTATTAATGGAAATGGGTTTCTTACCTGCACTGGCACCACTACAAGATCTTTTCATCAGTATTGTGGTGGAGCATGGGTGGGAAACTTTCT
Organism: Benincasa hispida; assembly: GCF_027475165.1. Taxonomy (NCBI): domain Eukaryota; kingdom Viridiplantae; phylum Streptophyta; class Magnoliopsida; order Cucurbitales; family Cucurbitaceae; genus Benincasa; species Benincasa hispida. Next base: position 37,802,196 of record NC_143484.1, on the reverse strand, counting down.
GCCAATACCCATCCATAGTCAGCGATAGTGAGGGCCTTTTACCACAGCCAGCTCCATGATACCGAAGATGCGGTGATCGTTGACAGGAAGGTAGTGCCATTCAGCACTGAGGACATCAATCAGCTCCACTAGTTGAAGAATTTCCCAGAAGCACCAGGCAACAAATTGATTGATGATCCTACCGAAGAGCACATGAAGGATGCGCTGAGAGTACTGATGCAACCAAGCACCAAGTGGACAGTGTCTTTCACCGGCATTAAAACCCTAGCCTCCAACCGTCTGTTGCCTGAAGCACGCCTTTAGGTCTACTTGGTGAAGAAATGGCTTATCCTAACTTCTCATGATAAAACTATTGCAAGGGATAGAGTCATGGTCACATACATTATTGTGCGCAGCATTCCAATCAATGTGGACCAACTTCTTGCGAAACAAATCAGAGGTTATGTAGGCCGCGTCAGAGGCTAGTACTTCTTTCCATGGACGATCTCTAGCCTATGCCTATCTGTAGGCGCGGGCATTGAAGAAGAACCCATGTCAAAAGTCCATGGCCTCATCAGCACGAAAATCCTGAGAGTCCTTCTCAACGATTCGCCGCATTGCCCAAAGCCTCCACCAAAGTGGCCCCTCATCGACCTAAATGCGCCGCAACCACCTAGACCCAAGAAACGTCGCCATAATGACAAAGGAAAGGAAATAATCCAAGGTAGTGCATCACATCAGCCAACCAATTTACCCTTGGAGGATCCCTTACCCTTAGTCATTCGCCCACCAAGTCCAACAACTGAACCCATTTCCCCTCTTCCTGAGCATTTTACAAACCACCTCCTTGCACCCAACTCCAACCTCGAATCCCCAGCAGCATCCATTAGCCATCCATCTCCATCCCACTTTTCCCCTCAAACATCGCCCCATGTCAATGACCCACATGGTTTGGGAGTAGGCACTTCCGCTTAGCCCCAAACCAATGCAAGTGAAACATCAACGGCACCACCCCCCACCGCATGCATAGCTACTGCCCTTGAGGACATGCGGGACTTCTTGACACAAGAATTATCTTCATTCTACCATACAATGATGGAGTTGTGAGAGAGAAATACAGAGCTGCGTCAGGCGATGATAAACATTCAACGCAACATCTTTACCCTTCGCCTGAATCAGAGGCAGATGGTAGAACGCAACCACGAGTACTTTAATTTCTTGAATGCATATTTGCATGGCCCTGTGGTTCCTCAGCATCTGCAGCAGCCTCTGTTCTTTCAAAAAGCGCTGCAAGGAGCTCCTCCGCAATGCCCTCCTCACAACAAACCCCCGCCGCAAAGTTAAATTTGGGGGTGTACCACATTCTCCTATACCTTTGTATTCTCCTTCACATTTTTTAATTTTTTTTTATCATTACTATTCTTTTATATACCTATACCTTTGTATTCCCCTTTACATGCTTACAATTTTTGTGTTTGCGATCATTACAATTCTTTGTGTACTTAGACAATTTTTATATACATTGAGGGACTATTCTTTCCTTATGTCTTGACCTTTTTATTTATATCATCCTTTGTCAATTTAATGTGGTATTTCCTTTCTTTTCTTTTGCGCTGTTTCTTTGAGCTGCTATGATGAGTATTATGCGTAACCTTAGTGCAATTTCTTTATATAATTGTCTGTCTAACACTTAGACAATTCATCGCATTAGTTTCCACTTTACCTTCTCTATCACAAGACTCTGCTCAAACCTTTTTTTCAAATTTTGACTAACTGTTTTGTCTTTTCTGTCCAAAACAACGCAATGAGGACCTTGCAACTCTCTAAATTTGGGGGTGAAAAATATCTGAGCAGATGCGTTCATATCAAGCAAATGCGTTCTTCAAAAATAAAAACTCCACTGTCAGCGCAAGGAAAAATCCCAACCTGATAAGAGTTAGGTCGTGAAAGGAACCTGCTCGTAGTTGGATGTTCGCATGACACCCATGAGAGCAAGCCAAAAAAAAAGGTAGGTTACCAGGATCGACACAATACAAAAAAAAAAAGAGAGAGAGAGAAAGAGAAAGAGATAACTCCACTAACCAGCTAAAGTGAAAACTTGGCTAAGGGTCAAGAGTTGAAGTTGAGCTTGGTACACAACCAAAGTTGGATGTTTGCATGACACCCGTGGGAGCAAGCCAAAATGAAGGGTGTAACCATGATCAATGCTCTCTAGAGTAAGACGCAAACTAGGCCACCGCATAAAAGGCGCAATTCGTTGTTTTCAATAGAACAGGAAAAACATTCTTTTCAAAACAAGAAGAGAATTTTGAGCAGAGGTTTGTCTAAGGTAAGAATAAAGTATAGCATGCTGAAAAAATGTTCAAAGGATAGAATGAATTAGCAATTTTGAGAAATTATGTAGAGGTGGAGCATTCGGAGTAGCCGATCAACGCAAAGTTAGGATAGGACTTGAGTTGAATTCCCTTAGTAGAGGATATGCTTGAGGATAAGCATATATCTAAATTTGAGGGTGTGATAACTTGTAGAAATACAAGTTATTTATACCATCTTATTTAGAATATGTGGCAAAAAGAAGGAAAAAGTTGCGTCGAATATATAAAAATTGACTTAGAAACACAAAAGTTGTAAAAGGTTAGAAGCACACCCGCTGACCCCATTGCGATGGCAAAAAGGGATGTCCAAGTCTTTGTTTTGCAAGAAACAAGTATCACCGCATGCGACGATCTCTCGAGGACAAAAAGAGCAACGCATTCGCACTGCATGCGACGATCGATCGTGGAAAAAAGAGCAACGCATTTGCACCGCATGCAACGGTCGATCGAGAACAAAAAGATCAACGTATTCGCACCGCATTCGACGATCGACCGCGGATAAAAAGAGTGACGCATTCGTGAGGATTTTTGAAATTGTGCAGCATTTCTGTTGTACGATTTGACAAATTGCATGTGGAACAGAGCGGACGTTTCCACCATGCCTCGACAAAAAAAGTAATTTTTCAGAGGGGGGCCACTAATGAAAGAGGTGCTAAGGTCTATAAATAGCTACATCAACACCAAAGATAGGGGGCTGGTCTGAAGAGACATTGATAGAGAATCTAAGAGAGGCTGGTTTGAAGAGACATTGATAGAAAATTCGAGAGAGGCTGGTCTGAAGAGACATTGATAGAGAATCGAGAGAGGCTGGTCTAAAGAGACATTATTAGAGAGTCCGGGAAGATAGACGAGACAAGTTCGAAAGGAAGTCTCAGGAGCCAGAAATTCATTCACAATCCTGAAAAGAAGCTCTGTGCAAGGGTCATTTCTACCTGGGGAACTATCCTGAGAATGAAGTTTTCCACCTCACTCCTTCTACACGCCGGCAAGCAAAAAACCTCCAATCGGGATCCTTGTCAAGACATTGACACACTATCCTTATTTGTTCTTACTTTTTGTTCATCAACTATTATTCATTTCTAATCTTTCATTCATCTATCTGTAACAAATGCTTTATCTTTATTCGTAATATCATTATCATCTTCATCTTCATCTCTCTATTCACCACCATACATTCATCGTCCATTTCTCTCACCATGTATAACTAATCCTCCAAGGTAAGGGGGAAGGATTAAGCAAGTAAGTTAATCCATGTTGAAGAGGTCAGCTAAGTTTAGCTAACGCATGCTCAACGGCATCTTCACCTGTGAGAGCAGAAGTGAAGATGTTAATCTACCTCTCGAAAGAAGGTTGATAGAATGTGTTAACTAAAGCAAGAAGTATTTCTAGAAATGGAAACAACCTTACGTTCACAACGTTCATCCCTATTCACCATAGAGATATGGGAACGCGGCCGATCACTGAGAGGTGTAAGCCAAGGGAAAGCGGAACCTTAGTCGCGTCCTCAACAGGATTGATAAACTTGCGATGTCCTTTCCCCCAACCCGTTCTCTTTCTGATATCTTTCACATGACTTGCCATCGCATTCCCTCATACACTTGCACAACTTCACAATTATTCATTTATTTGTTTATTTGTTTGTTTGTCGCTGCATGTTACTTTTCAAACACAACACATTATTTATTTGTTTTTGGTCGTTGTATCAGTTCAATATCGCATCTAGCATTGTAATCCCTGTGCTCGACCTCAGATCACTCTGAGAAACTTGCGATGGAATTATACTTGGTTCCAACGCAAGAAAACTTGTGACACGCACATACTACATGAACGCATACTACGAGTGCATCTCAGCAGCATCGCATATGTTATTTTAAAGCATAGTATCGCATATATTATCTAGAAGTGTGATTAAACAACACATATCATACACATCATCGGTCGTTGTAGTGGCATCACGTCCGTCGCAATTCAAATTCAACAACCTGCAACTCATGCAGCTCTTCTATTTGCATGTTGATCTGCAATATAATGAAGAGATTGGAGTGAAAATTAGGCATGCAATCTATAGAATTTTAAGAGAAAATTCGGTTTGAAGAATGGTTCTTCAACAAAGGTTGCTACAGTGAGCTTTTCTCCTTCATCCCTTGATTCAAGCTTGTTTTGAGTCCCACAACTCAATCTAGAGCACCAAAAGAATAGTGGGGAAGATCTTGAGGTGGTCTACAACAAGATTTGGAGAATATTGCACGTGGATAAGGAGCTTTGAAGAAGTTATACAAGAGGTATGTCTTGAAACCCATTTTTCTGCAGAAGCATGCTTTATGTTATGCCAAAATTAGTGAACTTGAGTGCTTAGATGATCCTTGTGCTTCCGCTACTATTGATACAATCCTACAGTTTAGGGCACCAAATGAGCTTCGTTCTAAAATCGTTTGGCAGAAGTTTTGGCGCATTTTCGCGCTAGAAGGTTCGGGCACAAAAAGTGGGCCTCGGGGCCGTTTCGGGCACCAAACGAGCTACGTTTGCAAAATCGTCTAGCACACACCTTTTTTTCATCATTCTTAACCTCTGGGTCTGTTTTCATGCTTTTTTGTTCCAGAAGGTTCGCACACAAAAAACGGCCCCTTGGGGCAGCCCACAGGTCCCCGAGGACCTTTTAGGGCATCAAACGAGCTTCGTTCGCAAAACCGTCTAGCACACTACTTTCTTTCATAATTCTTAACCCATGGGTCCGTTTTCATGCATTTTCGTGCCAGAAGGTTCGGGCACAAAAAGTGGACCCCGGGGGCCGTCAAACGAGCTTCGCAAAATCATCTAGCACACATCGTTTTTCATCATTCTTAACCCTTGGGTCCGTTTTCGCACTTTTTCACTCCGAAAGGTTTGCACACAAAAAATGTTCCCTCGGGGCAGCCGCGGGGCCCCAAGGGCCCTTTGGGGCACCAAACGAGTTTCGTTCCAAAAATCGTCTGGCACATGGCATTTTTCATAGTTCTTAACCCTTGGGTCCCTTTTTGCACATTTTTGCTCCGGAAGGTTTGGGCACAAAAAGTAGTCCCCGGGGGCCGTTTGCGGCACCAAACGACCTCCGTCCCCAAAATCGTATGGCACACGGCTTTTTTTCATAGTTCTAAAAACCTCGGTCTGTTTTCATGTATTTTTCATGCCAGAAGGTTCGCCCTCAAAAATTGGGCCTCAGGGCAGCCCCGCGACATCCCAGCAAGGCTTGGCGACACCCAAGCAAGTTCCGCGACACCTCAGCAGGGCCCAGGGGCCGTTTGGGGCACCAAACAAGCTTCGTTCGCAAAATCGTTTGGCACACAGCTTTTTTCATAGTTCTTAACCCCTGGGTCCGTTTTCGCACACAAAAAGTGGGCCCCGGGAGCCTTTTGGGACACCAAATGAGCTCCGTTCGCAAAATCGTCTGGCACACATCTTTTTTTCATCATTCTTAATCCCTGGGTCCATTTTCGCGATTTTTCGCTCCGGAAGGTTCGCGCAAAAAAACGGCCCCGCGGGCCGATTAGGGCACTAAACAAGCTCCATTCCAAAAATCGTCTGGCACACGGCTTTTTTTTATAGTTCTTAACCCCTGGGTCCGTTTTCACACATTTTCGCTCCGGAAGGTTCGGACACAAAAAGTGGGCCCCGGGGGCCGTTTGGGGCACTAAACAACCTCCATTCCCAAAATCGTCTAGAACCCCTCGATTCATTTTCACGCATTTTTATGCCGAAAGGTTCACTCACAAAAATTAGGCCTCGGGGCAGCCCCGCGACACCCCAACAGGGCTTGGCGACACCCCAGCAAGGCCCTGCGACACCCTCGCGGGGCCTCGGGGGCCGTTTAGGGCACCAAACGAGCTCCGTTTTCAAAACCATCTAGCAAAAAGATTTTTTCATAGTTCTTAACCCCTGAGTTCATTTTTGCGTATTTTCACGCCAGAAGGTTCGGGCACAGAAAGTGGGCCCTAGGGCCCCCAGGGTCGTTTGGGTCACCAAACGAGCTCCGTTCGTAAGATCATCTGGCACACATTTTTTTTCATCATTCTTAACTATTGGGTCCGTTTTCACGCTTTTTCGTTTTGGAAGGTTCACGCACAAAAAATGGCCCCCCGAGTAGCCCGCGGGGCCTCGGGGGCCGTTTGGGGCACCAAACAAGCTCCGTTCCAAAAATCGTCTGGCAACCGGCTTATTTTCATAATTCTTTGATGGAACACGAGACATACGCAGCGGAATAAGGATCTAATTACACTCTAATTAAAAGAAAATTAGCATGCAAATGTAAAAAAATAAAAATAAAAAAAAGGAAATTAAAAGGGATAGTGTACAATCTTTATAGCTCCCGAAAAATGCTTTTTCTCGCTGAATCTCGACTTGAACTCTACCGAACCACCACTACAGTATCCTTGCTATACTCCAGACTCAGAACCGGGTTGTGGGACCAGATTGTTGGAGTCTTATTGAGCCAGCGCTGTTGAGCTGCTCTCACCTATGCAGATCTAAGGATAATCCCGAATGAACAGGAGTTCATAGTTAGCTCAGGATTGAGATCGAGTTACCTAGGTCATCAAATTTGAATTAGTCAGTTTTCTACAGTTAACTGTGTTATAAAGCAAAAGTGACTAAGTTGTGGTCCAGTCTTATACAAACTCATTGCATAGGATGGCCCCACTCACATATCTCTATATGAACAATTCAGGATCACATCGTTTGTACTAACTACAAAGTAGGCCGCATCCATAGTGTCCCCAAAACAAGGTGCCCAACCTTATCCCTATACTATAGACCATTTTAGGCTATATACTCGAATTTGATCCATGTTTTATGTTGTAACATAAAGTTCAAGTCTACATTAAATAACCTCAAGACCTTAGTTTATTGGATTCAAGATTAAAATTTTAATAACAATTTTATCAAAAAAAAACAAAACAGAATATGTTTATCAATTTACAAACTACGAGTTTTAGGACATAAAATCCAAACACGGACAATCACGCACCAGTCTCTTAAACCTCGCCCAGGCATCGCTGAGCGATTCGTCAATATTCTGTTCAAATTTTGTAATCAACTTCCTCCTTCTTATATTCTCTGTCGGGGGGAAGTACTTCTTCATGAACTTCTCTATTACTTGTTCCAAAGACGTGATCTTCCCTTGCTTGGTTGCATAGCGAAAATAAGAACAACGTTAGTCGAACTTCCTCAACTGAGATGTTTAGGAACACAAAAGTATTACAGATTTCAATAAAACTCTGGAGATGGGCGTGCGGATCCTCGACACGCCTTCCACCAAACTTTTCGACCGTTTGAATCATCTGCAGCATAAGCGGCTTCATCTCGAACCTCGATCCATCCAAGGCGGGCCTCATGATTCCTAGGGAGAAATCATAGAGGTCGGGCGACGCATAGTCTCGAATGGGTCTATTGCGGTCGTTCCTAGGAGAATGGGGTTTGCCATGATGTTGTTTGCGTTTGCTGCTCTATCTTCTGGTTGTTTCGCCATGTTAGGATTTCTCTCTAGTTGTTGTCGGCGGTTATTTCTTCATCTTCTTTTGAACGTTCTTTCAATCAATGGGTCATAGTTGTGCTCCGGAACTTGTCCTTCACTCATACGAAACCCGCTTATTCCCTTACCAAAGGAGAGGTGATGCACAGAGAAAATAAAAAAGTTAATGTTAGCACAATATGTACTACCGTAGTCCCTGACAACGGCACCAAAAATTTGATATGTTGTAAATGAGATGAAATAATGGTGTATAATTGCAATGATGATTTATGCATTGCACATGCATGTTTTCCTAGTAAAATCCAAGTATAAATCTCACTAAGTTTCCTGGTAAGTCCAAGGTCGAACATAGGGACTACTGAGACACTAAGCGACAATAAATTTTGATTCCTTGCTGGTTACAAAAACAAATAAGTGATTGATGTGTTGTTTAAGTATATTTCCTATGCGGAAAATTCAAGTAAGGAGTTGATAGAATCGAGAATACAATGAGTATGCGATGAACGGGTTGAGAAGGGATTTAGCTAACACTTCCTAAGATTGCGTTCAAGTTATGCAATCATGCTACATACACACAACATGTCATCTCTCAATGAAAATGCCATAGTTCCTATTTCTAGGACGCATGCGATGTATACGATAATGTCAATAGGACTTATGTCTAAGCCTCTATTCTTGTCTATGCGATGATGAATGACACACACATACATAATGTGACCACATACTATCATATCCTATTTCTAGGGTGCATGTGATATATAATAGCAAACAGAACTTATCTCTAAGTTTCTATCTCTTGCTTATGCAGTTCTAATCTAACTCTCTCAAGTCTAGGTTCTTTCTTTAGACTACTCTCCCAATTATCTTTAAAGAGTGAATAATGCATACATAAGACAAGATGATCGCATAAAGTAAAGATCCTAGGTCATGCTAGCTAAGTGCTTCTCAAACCATTCGGAAATTTAGCTACTCATACGAAATGTGAAGAGATTGAATAGATGTTGAGATGAGAATTCCATTTTATAAATAAAGTCAGAATACAAAACAACAATGAAAAGTAGGGATAAGAATCTCGGTAGCAATATCTTGCTTCCTGTGGCTTTTACACTGTCTTTTTACTCTACTCTGTCCAGAAGAATGTCCTTGCTTTCGCAAGTGTCGGCCCTCTCTCCCTTTACAGCGCTTCTCGGCAATCCTTTGAACTATCCAAGAGTGATCTCTCGGCGTCTTCTTCTCTTCGCTCGCCTCCACCTCTAAGTATAAAAATTACTACAGACTAATGGCAATCTATGATCTATCTTCTATGTATATGGCGAACTGTGATGAACTCCTTTACTGATGCTAGCCTTCGGTATCTATAGAGCTCAAGATGAAGAAGCTTTTCTCTCTAATGATTCCAATGATGGGAGGTCAATAAATCTTCTGTCTGATGCATCGATTAATGGTCACCGAAAAGTTGAATGTACTTACTATACTGTGTTGTTAATGGCTTGTCAACTAAATTCGGATTCGACCGTCATCAGCTTTCCGTCCATTCACGATTTATTATGCTTTCACCTTGATGCGCCATCTTTATGCGGCCACCTTCTTGAGAAAATTCTTGCGAGCGCATACGATCGCATGGCTTTACGGTCGCAATCTTTTAATGCACGCGGTCGCAAATTCCTTGGATCGCAATTTTCTTTGCACCAACGCATTTTTCCTGCACAAAATAAGTAAATTAGCTGCTTTTATATGATGGGCACATGCGATCGCAATATTCTTAGTTTAACTCTTTTGGACATGATTTTGTATATTTTTATCGTCACATACCCACATTGTTTACATCTTTGCGCTATAATAACGTGCATTTCTACCCGTTATCAATGCACAAATATAACTCTTATATTTTCATGATGCATGTGCATGCTCTCATATAATTTCATCATGCAATATTAAAACACATATAATACATGATGCATGAATAATTACACAACCTAAGGTGGGTTTCAAATCTATATGTCAAACACTTTGCCATATAAACCACATACGTCTCATGTATAAAAAAATCAAATGCTAATGAACGGGGAAAAATTACCTCAAAATCATCAAAAACTAAAGCAAACTATTACCAGAAAAAGGAATCTCTGGTTCAAACAGGCGAACCGGGTCTTGAACCGTCCGGGCGAAGCAACGCGTCTCCACTGATAGTGTACTAAACTCCCCGCGATCATTTACACAAAAGAACAAACACTTTGCTCAATCGTTTACCTATGCTTCCAGAGCTAAACGATCGTTTAGCAACGATCGTGTACTTTTACTATGCAATGAAGCACGAGGTACACGATCATGCAGCTCACTCCGCAATGCAAGCCTTATACGATCGTCTAAATGACAACGATACGGTGAAGCATTATCGTCTAAAGGATCGCTAAGCAAGCGCTAATAACTTGTAGCAATACAAGTCATTTATGCCACCTTATCTAGATATTGCGGCCAAAAAGTTAGTAATTATGTGCCAATTGTATGAAGATTGGCCCAGTATGACAATAATTATAAATGTTTATGCTTACACCCACTAACGCCAAAAAGATGGAAGACAAGCCAAACTTTACTCTATTTTACAGGAGACAAAATCACCGCATGCGCTCAAGGCTCATGAGAAACTAATTAACGCATCTCTACCACATTGCGCCCGTCGATCAACTATCAAGAGACGATTATTGAAGTAACGGCACAATGCAACAGTTGATCCAGAGCTATGCTTCAACCGCATACAGTAATAAAAACAAACACCGCATGCGAACCTGTGACCGAAAGATGCAACTGAGCAACGCAAGAGCGGGGGATTGAGACACGTGTATAATTAACGGTTGTGCAGAATTGATGGTCTGATTGCATAACTGAAGGAATAATATCCCTCCATCTGCGGATTTACCATAACCATCAAGTGGAGACCACAAGGCCAAAGTCAAAGATCTGCTCCAATAAATACCCCATTGATTTCAAAGAAAAGTATGCTATTTGATACGGGGCTAAGTGCTGCAAGATTTTAGAGAGAAAAGCCTGAGTTAAGTACTGAAGAGAAGAAATCCGAGAAAAGAACGAGATAAGGCCAAGAGGTGAACTCTCAGATCTAACCTGCCATATATCCAATCGAAGCTCTGTGCAGAGACCCCAACTACCGGTGGAGCAAGCCTGAGAGGGAAGCTCTTCCTGCCATCAAAACCATCCTATCCGGCAAGCAGATCTCCATCGAACCTGTGCCAAGACATTGGCACTTGTTTGTATCTGTTCTATCTCTCTTTCATTGTATTCCATAGTTTCTTTATCTCTTCACACACACGTCATGTATCAAACGCTTAGTAGAAATATTAAATCTTTCGATAGATTCCATTTACCATTTTCTGTCTGTTTCCGTTCACCCATTAGTCACTTTCTTCATGATGTTTTCTTAATCCCCTGATGAGCAATATGAATCACCAAGAACTTAATCTGTATTAAAGTTATAAAATACGTTTAGCTAAAGCATGCTAAACGACATCCTCACCTGTAAGAGCAGAAGTGAAGATGTCATTCTGATCTATCGAGAGAAGGTCAGAAGAGTGCGTTAACTAAAGCGAGTAGTACTTCTAGATATGGAAGCAACCTTGCGTTCATTACGTTAGACTCTATTTCACCATAGACATGTGGGGAACACGACCGATCACTGAGAGGTGTACGCCAAGAGAAGAGTGGAACAGTATTTGTACCTTCAAATCAAATTAAGGTCTTGCGTTGTTTGTAATATTTATCTTTCTCTTTCTATTCTGTTCATAAGACTTGTCGCTGCATCCCACATCTTTGCATAACCTTCACAGCCAGCCTTAATCCTAGCATCTTGTACATGAAGTCTGTATCTTGTAACATCTAGCTTAGATTTATTGTATTTTTATGTTTTATCACATCTTTACTGCTTTCCTTTATTTTACTGCAATTTACTTACCTGTACAAACTTCTTTATAAAGAATTGAAAACCTGGTCGCATATAACATGAACATACCGCAATAACCGACACCATTTCCCTGTGTTCGACCTCGGATCACACCGAGAAACTTGCGGTGGAATTACACTTGGTTCCATCGTAAGGAAACTTGTGACAACGCAGAGCATACTACCTGAACATTCAAAATTGACACATAAATAGAAGTAGTATCGCATCATCATGAGAACTTAATATCATACATCCCAAAAAAAACAAGTTACAAGTTTATGGCGTCGTTGCCGGGGAATCTGGTTAACAGATTATTGTTCGAGTGGTTTTTGGTATTTTGTAGAACAGATCTCATTGTACTGGCTGTTTAATGTGGAAAGCAGCCGGACGGTTTATGAATCTTCGTGCTGAACCAGAATTCATAGTTGACCCTGAGATCGAGCGAACCTTCCACGCAAGGATACGCCAGAACAGAAATCGGCGAAAAAAAGTAGCCAGCATGGCAGATAATCACTACGATGCGGTGCCAATGGTAAACCCAGGGGTTGTTCGACCAGCCCAGGATCCCGTATTCCTGCAGCCGATCGCAACATCCCAATGTGAAATTTTGCGACACCCAACCTGTACAATTTTTGGCCTGGAATCTCAAGGCCAACTGTTGTGGAGAATGCACGCTTTGAGATCAAGCCAGTCATGTTACAAATGATTCAGAATACAGAGTAATTTGAGGGTCTGCAAGGTGAAGACCCGCATGCCCACCTGACCAGCTTCGTCAAGATGTGCGGAAATTTCTCCCTACTTAGCGTGACCTCAGAGAATATTAGGTTATATCTGTTCCCTTACACTTTGAGGGATGAGGCTAAGAAGTGGGCTTATTCACTGGAACCCAAATCACTTCATAAGAGCAATTGGTTGAGTGGTTTATGAAGAAGTTCTTCCCACTGGCTGTCAACGCAAGAAGACGAAAGGATGTGTTGAACTTTGAGCAAAAAGAGAATGAGACCCTGAGCACTGCCTGGGTGCGATCCAGAAGATTGGTGAAAAACTGCCCGCATATCGGGATTCCCGATTGCGTCTTAATGGAAACATTCTACAATGGACTTAATAGAGCAACGCAAGCTGTTGCTGATGCCTCCACGGCAGGAGGTTTTATGGACAAGACATACACGGAGGCCAAAGTCATCCTTGACCGCATCTCATGGAATATGGATGACTGGATAGATGACGGATACGGAGGTCGAGGTGCTGATAGAAGAAAAGTTGAAATAGCCATTGTCTCTGTGGAGACAATGACCACGTTGGCCGCGTAGATGGCCACGGTCACCTCGATCCTTCAGTCAATGGCAATCAACCAAGGAGCCATTGCTCCACAATCAGCGTAACCCGCTGCATCAACTTAAGTGGCCGCAATCACTTGCGTCAATTGTGGAAGAGCTCACAGAGCTGAAGGATGCCCATTGAATCTTCAGCAAGTGTGTGCTATCCATAATAACCCCTTTAGCAACACCTACAATCCGGGCTGGAGGGGCCATCCTAACTTTGGTTGGGGCGGTAATCCCAACCTAGGGGGGTCAATGAATCATCAAGGGGGCAGCAAAGGAAATCATTCGTTTCACCACAATCAGGGGCAATCAAGACCGCATAACCAGCAACCACCATCATCATCTAATGCCTCGGGAGGATTTTTGGAGACGTTGCTGAACAGTACATGGACAAGAATGATGCAGTAATGAAAGCACAAGCGTCCTCAATAAGAAATCTGGAGATCCAAATGGGACAGCTGGCCTTTGAGTTGAGAAGTCGGACACCTGGAACACTACCCAGCAATTCTGAAGCCCCAGGATCAATAGGGAAATAGTAATGTCCGTGAATACATTGAGCAGGCAAGCTTGACCGCCTGCGGAGATGTGGATTGCAATCGTCAAAGACAACGCAATTTTCGATCTATATCTCAATACTACGTTTACTCTGCTTTATTGAATTCTATCTCTTTGAATCCAGTTTTAATGACGCATTTAATTCAAATTTTGACTCTTCAAATTTCATTCTTCATTTACTTATGTGCATTTAATTGTTCCTGTCTTTAATTTTTTTTTTTTTTTTTTTTTTACTTTTTTGGTAATTAGTGCGTATGCTTTAAATTGTGAATGATTGAGTAATAAAGAAAAATGTACCACCGCAAGTCACGGCACTTGCGCTGATAAATTTTTTTTTTTTTTTGTGTAAAATATAAATAATATTAATAAAAACGATTAACAACAAGAAAGCAAGATGACAATGGACGCATCCCAAACCAACTAGGAATGCATTGCTTTCACCCAACTCAACTGTATTGAGTTGAGGGATGTGTTGCGCTCACATATGTCCTTTGCCCGTCTTTAGCTAAATGCACTATGTCGAGGTATCCTCCAGAAATGTATGGTTAAGGGTTGTGTTGCGGGGATATATGCGTTGTTGCCTGTCCTCTGGAAAGATGCAGTTGCGCTATTGAACACAATGCCTTATACCTTATCATGCGTCCATTCAAATAAAATATTAAAGAAAATTTTTCTGGTAATTTGGGAAGACGACCAATCGATTCGTATCCCCAAGCAATTATGGCTTGGCAGACGAAAGAACATTTTTCTGAAAATTCCATAAATACGGGAGGTGGAACGACGCACCTGTTGAGCTGCTCGAGTTCAGTAGCCGCACAAATCGCATTGAGCCCTACCACGGCCCAACCTATAAATACCCCCCTCCTCTGTCTTTGGAAATTCTTTACCAGCAAATCAGAACCCTAAACATTTTGCTTTCAGAACCTTTTCTTCTCCCAAAAGCTCAAAGTTTACCAGACCTTCCAACCCGTTTCAATGGTTGACCAAACATCAAACCGACCTACTTCACCTTTCATCCCTATCCAAGCAGCCATGCGAGAGGCAGCATTCCTGACTGCCAGTCATAGGCTTGCTGCACAAGCCCGTACTTTCCCCAGACCCACCGGAATCGGAGAAATCCTTTGGCCGTTAGGCCTCCTGTGTTCAAGAGGGGAGGAAGCACTGAGAGCATGCCCACACCAACACCATCCGTCTCCACTGAAAGTGAACGAAAGAGGCGAGACGATACAGAGGTGTTTGGCAACATCCTAATCACTCTAGAGCAAGGAGGTAGACTGCCTGAAGCAGAGGTTGTAAACCAGCCACTGTCTACAGAGGAGGAGATGGTGGTTGTGGCGGATGAGGCAATAAAGGATGGAGTAGTGGTGGTTGAAGAAGAAGAAAAAGGGAATGATGTTCTGGTCCTGAAGGCTACGGAGGCCGCCATCATCGCAGAGATTTTTGATGAGCCTCCACAAATGGAAGAAGAGGAAATTATGATCATTGAAATAAACAAGAATGAGATCGCAGTTGAAGAGGCCGGAGAAGCGGAGATAGCATTAATAACCCCTGACATTGCGATGAAGGAGGTTGCATAGGGTGTGCTACCAGAAGAAGCCAAGAAGTAAAAGTTGAAGGCAGCTGAGGTAGAGAAGGAAGAGGGAGCTAGATTGAAGAAGGCAGTAGAGGTCGAGAAGGAAGACAAGAAGAAGAAGAAGAGTAAGGGAAAGAAGGCTGGAAAGGTGGAGTCGTTGCATCATCACAAGTCAAGAAAGAACAAAGAGAAAAAGGATGATGACGAAGATGAAGAGGCCAAGAAGAGAAAGTAGAAAGAAGAGAGAAGACTGCGCCGAAAGAAGAATAGGTGCCTGAGAAAAGAAGAAAAAGCAAAAGTGGGGGCTGCATACCCCGAGAAGGATGGAGAGTCAACCTCCGTAAGGGAGGATAGGGGGGAAACGGTGCAATTGATGGAGCCGCCGCAACTTGAAGCAACACAATTGGTTGTGACGAATGAAAGAGAAGAAACAGAGGGAACCCCCCTAATACGGCGTCACAGGCAGAATGCGCCGCAAGGGTCTAGCATCGACCCTCAACGTTTAATGGTAGCATTGGAAGAGGAAAAAAGAAGAAGAAAAGAAGGAAGAAAAGATGGAACGGGGCAAGCTCAACATCGCAGAGGGGAATTGAAGAAGAATATTGGAATTTGAGGAGATGCGAAGCAATAACGAGCTTGCCCGACTTGAAGGGATCCAAAAGCGTGAGGAGGACCAGCGCATATTGCTGGCCTCTGAGCAGTTTGAAGAAGAGAGAAGAGATAGAAGAGAGAGAGGTGGGAGAAGAAGAAAGGAGGAAGAAGGAAGAAGAGGAAAGGCTGCTTTCAGAAGAGAAGAGAAGGAAGCGCGAAGCTAACAAGAAGCGCTCGTATAAAAGTAAGGGCAAAGAACTCGTTGAACGCAAGAAAGAGGAACAACTCAAGGAGCAGGAAAAGAGAATAAAGCAAGTAGCCTGCTTTGCGCAAGCAAAAGGCAAAGATGTAGCAGAAAATAGCGAGCTTGCGTCCACCAAGAAGCGATCATCTAAAAGAAAGGAAAATGATGACATGCTGATCAAGATGGGTTTCTACCCTGCGTCAACCCCACTACCTGACCTCATCACAAGCGTCATTGTGGAGCATGGGTGGGACACATTTTGTCAGTGCCATACATTATCGTGTCTCAGGTATTGCAGGACTTCTACTGCGGGCGTCTGCACGAAAATAGAGATGCGGTGACTTTTAAGGGCGAGACAATACACTTTATTGCAAAGGACATCAATGAACTTTATCAGATGAGGGACAACCCTGATGCACCAGGGAACAAGATCATTTATGATCCTACAGAAGAACTTATGAGAGACGCGCTGAAGGTATTAGCACAACCAGGCACAAGATGGACAGTCTCCCCTAAAGGTATCCGCACTCTGGAGTCTAAATCTTTGCTACTGAAGGGAAGGCCCTAGGTTTATCTGGTCAAGAAGCAGCTGATCCCAACAACGCATGACAGAACTGTATCAAGGGATCGGGTGATGGCCGCATATTGTATTGCTCACAACATTCCTATTGACATGGGAAGGTTGATCGCAGGGCAGATCAAAGCATTGATGGGGCATATACGGGGGCAGTACTTCTTCCTGTGGATCGTCTCAAGTTTATGCCTGAGTGCGGGTGCAGGCATTGATGAGGAGCCCATGCCAAAAGTTCACGGCCTCATTAACATCAAAATTCTGAGGATGCTCTTCAAAGATTTCCCACATTGCCTGAAGCTGCCAGCAAAGAGACCTGCGATCGATTTGAATGTGCCACAGGAACCCAGACCAAAAAGAAGACGAAGAGAAGATAAGGGAAAAGAGAGGGTTCATGAGTCACCAGCACATGATCCAGAGCTCATAAACCCTCTTCCCTTGGTCATCAGATCTCCAAGCCCTCCTAGCCCGCCAGCACAAGCCTCCTCCCCTCTTCATGAACCTCTTACCAACCTTCCTCTTGTCCCCAACTCTCCTAATCAACCAGCAGCCCCACCTTCACCAACAATTTCATCACCACATCCCACCACCCCACCACCACAAGTTGATGACCCACACGATTTAGGTGAAGGCACATCTGCCCAACCCCAAAACGGTGCTGGCGAGACATCGCAGGCACAACCATCCCCCACCTCCTTGGCTGCTGAGCTAGCTGAAATGAGAACCTTTTTCGCCCAACAGCTAGAACTTGTCTCTCAGCAGCATCACTTCTTCAACCATCGATTTGAGGTAGCAATGGAACGCTTTGATGAGATTCAACGCAGTGCTGCAACTTCAAGGGAAGCACTCATCAATGTCCAGCACAGTATGCACAGGATCTTCCAACACCAACGAGAAATAGCGAAGTGCAATCAAGAGTACTTCAACTTTTTTACCGCTTATCTGCATGGTTCGATGGTGCCTCCACATCTAAGGCAGCATTTAATGTTTGACGATGGATCTGTTACACCGCTTCAATATCCTCCACCAGATCCCTCTGCTCCTCAACCTTAGTCTTTATTCGTTCTTCCATTTTAAGTTTTTATGCAGACATTCTTTAATTGTATTCAATTCTATTATTATTTTGTAACTTAACCGAATTCTTTGACTTTTGTACAGCATTCGAAAACTTTCTGTAATGCATTCATTTGTAATATATTCTCATACTTTGTTAATACTAAATACAATCAGAAGTATATATTCACTCCACTCTTTGTCTGTGCCTCTTTCTTTATCTTTCTTTGATAACTTTTGCTATGTTCTTAATCCTTTATTTTTTACAATCATCGTTACGTTGCTATGATGTATCATAGGTTTACACTTAGAAACATTTCCCATACTTAGTAAATTCTGACTAACACTTAGTTAATTTTTAGTTTAGCAGTACTTTACCTTTTATCTTTCAAAGTTCTGCTCAAACCTTCTTTTTAAAATTTTCTTCTAAGTGTTTGTCTAGTCTATCCAAATAACACAATGAGGACAAACATTGTTTAAATTTGGGGGTGTGATAACGGGCAGAAATATACGTTATTACATTGCTAAGTTATTAAACAGTGGGAGCTTGCATTGATGAAATATGTTAAATTGCGTGCAAAAAACATTAAGTTTATAACATTGCGGTTGCATGCGTTCATCGTATAAAAACAGTTAACTTTTGTGTTTTTATGCAAAATATGCATTGACGCAAGGTGAAAAGCGGGATCACAAGAAATCAATAGATGAGCGCAGCATTATCGTAAAGCTTTGCGGTGATTTTTGCTCGCAAACATCTACTCAAGAAGGATTGCCACATAGAGCCGGCGCAACTTGGTGGGCGCATCTGGGTGAAAGGCATAATTAATCACAATGGGATAAAAAGCTGATGATGGTCGAATCCAAATTAAGTTGGCAGTCGCTAACGATAACAAGTACACTCAGCTTTTCGGTGACAAATATTCGGCGCATCAATTAGAGAATTAAAGCCATCTCATCTTTGCAATCATAAGAGAGACGCCGCCTTTCACCCGAGAAGCTCTATAAATACCGAAAGCAGCCTTTAGAAAAGAAGTTCGGGGAGTTAGAGAATTTTTCCTTAAATAGTTTAGCCTTGTTCTTAAATTTTCTTTTATTTTAAGGCGGACACGAGAGAATGAGGTTATGCCGACAGATCATTCCGGTAAACTTGGGAGAGTGCCGAAAGCTTCGATCAAAGAGAGGGTCAGCTCCTGTGGAAGCAAGAATATCTTTCGAACCGAATAGAGTTTGCCAGTGTAAAAGCCTCGGTCAGCAAGGGATTGCTACCAAACTTTTTACCTTTATCTTCCATTGTTATTTTGTATTCAAATTCATTTATAGAAATAGAATTTACTTCTCTATATCTGTTCACTCTCTATTTATCACGCATGAGTAGCTAAATCTGTTGAATGGGTTGAGAAGCATTTAGCTAACACAACTAGGGATCTTCATTCTATGCGATTATCTTGTATTATGTGTGCTTCATTCGTCCATTAGAGATACTCGGGAGGGTAGTCTAAGGATAGGATCTAGGCTTGGGAAAGTCAGGGTAGAATCTAGGCTCGGAAGAGTCAGATTAGAACGCATAATCAAGAGATAGAAGCTTAGGAATTAGCATTATTTGCTATTAACGTATTGCATGCATCCTAGAGATAGGATATGATTGTGTGTGGTCACCTTGCCTTTGTGCATCTTGCTTCATCGCATAGGAAAAGAGTAGAGACTTAGGAATAAGCTCTATGGACACTTTTAAATTCAACACATATGTCACACCCCGCCCCAAACTACCCTCTGAGGCTGAGAAAGGGCGTGACTGCAGCAGTTATCAACCCTTTTGTTGACACTTACTGCCTAAAAACTCTTGTGGAAATAACTTTGATACTAATGAACAAATTCAACAACCAACTGATTAAATCAAGGAGAAAAAAAAACTGATTAAGTAGGCCCATTTTATTACAACCATATAATGTTTATACAACTCCAAGACTTAGCTACAAATTTATAAGAACAACTGTAAAACCCTCCGGAAGTGTAACTGTGGCTTGTGGCAAACCTTGACCTAAACAACACCCTGGAACTCCTCACCTTTCCGCTACCTGGGGGGAAAAGAAAAACATTTGAAAAGCATGAGCTATAAAGCCTAGTGAGTGATCAGAAAACTAATTCTTATCAAAAGAACTACCCCACACTTGGGTACTTTTGCTCAGATACCTTCTCGATTGTGTCCTTCAGTATCAAGCTACTCGGATACCTTCTCAACCATACTTGGGTATCGAGTTTCAAGTAAAACTAGTCATACAATGACTTTCTTTAATAAAACTTAGAAAACATGTCTTTATCTTAAAGATTTTTCTTTAGCACATGGTTTCTTAAAACATTTTAAACATTTTAGTCAAACATTTTAGTCACTCGCCTTGATTGTTAAGGAACCTTTCTCTCTAGAAGTTCCTTGGTCACCTCGGGCTCCCTTTTGAACCCTACGATCCACATTCAACTTAAAGCTCAGATTACTTATAGTTCTAGGCTTTATCTCGAGATACTTCCTTCTACAAATATTCTCTAAACCGTATTATGAATATTACCTCAAAATCGTAGCTTATAAATCCTCGTGGTTTTTCTGGAATCATCAAAAAATCAAGACTGGCCCAGCTTACCCGACAGCTCGACCCTTCTGTGTTTTTTTTCATTCTCCAGCCCGTTTCCTTAAAGCTTCTTCTCCGACAGCCCTACCCTGAAAACTAGACTTGCAGAGCTTTCAGGTGGCTTTGGAATCACTCCAAACGCATGAGTATAATGGGAGAACTCCTCGTCCTAAGTTGATGCTGTTTTCCAGACTTCACTATCTACTACATCCCCCTTGAAGCTTTATGATCAATGCATGGATTTTGCTATCAACGCAATGTTTACTCAGCTTCCCACTCTTCTTAAATTTTGATCTGAAAAAGAAGTCCTTGGCCCTATTTATAGTCGTCCAAAAACTCTCCAAGGTCGACACCTTCTCATCCAAGTGTTTTCCTTAGCGTCTGCCACTTCCAGCCTTCTCCACCTCCTGCTTGAGGTGTCTTCACTCACACCATCAATGTAACTTTTGATCAACGCAACTTTAGGTGTCCTTCTCCTACATAGCTGATGCATGGGGCTCAATTTGCATGCCCTCTTGTGCCACCATCTCATTTGCTTAAGGCTTAAGTTTTCTTCCCAAGAAGCCACATGTTTGATGACGTCCTCCATATGAGCTCATCCTTCATATGCGTCCACAACCCTTGGATGTTCATCGCATAGTAGCCCTTGGTTCCACTTGGTTTTCAACTCACCACCTTTGCATCTTCTACAATGCAACCAACCAGTGGTCACCGAAAGCCTCAACCATCGCAAGAGCCAACAATCATGCGTCCAACCTAGCCCATCGCATGACCTATGTCCAACGTATCTATCGTACAAGCCATCATCAACCTCTAATGCATAGCAAGATCGCACGGCACCAACGCACGGGATGATCGTTTAGCATCGACGTATAGCTCACTCAACATCAACACATGGATTGCTCGCATGGTATCAACACATGAGACACTCGGTCGCATGGCATCGACGCATGGGTCACTCGCATCGCATCGACCATGGGGCGCTCGACCACATCAACGCATAGGACGCTCGGCTGGTCCAACGCGTCCATAGGGGCCAATGCGACCCTCGCGTCTACGCATGCCCTCGTGCCTCACCTACCCTCACGCCATACCAATGCATCAACCTCAGCTGCCTTTCTTCAGCCATATGGACACATTCCACCACGTCCAACGTATGCAAAACATCCATCAAGCCTATGCGTTGGTCTAACCTCTAAGAGCAGCGCATGTGTCACTCCTACTTCAACTTCTCCCTTTGCCCAAGTAATCTCTCCAAGATCTTATGGCCAATGCATAGCAATGCCTAGTCCAACACTTAGCCAATTTTCTCCTTGGCTTCCAACACATAACAACTCTTGGCAATGCCTCTTGCCAATATTTTGGCCAATCATGCATCTAACCTTACAAATGCATGGTTTCCTTTTCAACTTATGCGTTAATGTCTCCTAATACTTCACGCATGGGTCCTTTTTGACCTTACACTTAGCCAATATTTAATTAAAGCTTAACTCAAAACTACTCAAGGAAAATCTATTCAACACTTAGAAATTTCCTTCACTTCAACATAGAATTTAACTTCCACCTGCTTAAGTAGGAAAAATGAAAATCAAGGTTTCACAAAATACATCCTAGACTTAGGAGCACCGCATTTGCATTGGAAAATGACTTGCTGTGTATGAGTGTAGCATGATCGCATAGTCTGACACATTCCCAAGTAAATCTAGCTAAAGACCTTCTTAACCCGTTCATCCGCATACTCAATGAATCTATCACACAATCAAACTTTTCTCAAATCTGCCGCATTTGTTTATTTTATTACCACAATCAACAAAACCAAACAACTATTTGAGTTACCGATTATCGCAAGATTTTTTTTAAAAAATTACTACCGCAATCTGTTTTCCCAAGTCACTGAGTTCGACCCTAGACTTAACAGGAAACTCAATAGGGTTTACACTTGGATTTCACTGAGAAAACTTGAGTGCTCAACGTAATTCCATCACCGCATTTCCTCCATAATTTCACATCATAAAATAATGCATCAAGTTTTTGGCGCCGCTGCCGGGGACTGAAAAAATGGTGTACTAACGGTCATTTTTCCGATTTCTTTGCAGACTCTCAATCTCTGGCGAATTACGACCCAGAGATTGAGAGGACATTTAGACGAAGATTAAGAGACCGCCAACAACAATAGTCAAACAAAGAAGATATGGCGGAGCAGCCTAGAAACGGACCACCAAATGAAAACAACATCATGGCGAATCCAATCCTTCTGGCTAACGATCGTAATAGGCTCATTAGAAACTATGCATTGCCAAACCTCTATGATTTCTCTCCAGAAATCATGAGGCCTGCCCTCGATGGAAGCAGATTCAAAATGAAGTTGGTGATGTTGCAGATGATCCAGACTGCAGGACAATTCGAAGGACGGCGTGGTGAGGACCTGCACGCCCACCTCCGTACTTTATAGAAATCTGCAATACTTTTGTGTTCCCGAATATCTCTGCCGAAGAAGTTCAACTAATTTTGTTTCCATTTTCTTTGTGTGATCAGGCAAGAAAATGGGCCTATTCTCTTGAATCGAGAGAGATAACTTCGTGGGAACAAGTGGTGGAAAAGTTTATGAAGAAGTATTTCCCACCAACTAAGAATGCCAGGAGAAGGAAATTAATAAAAAAAATTTGAACAAGAAGATGACGAATTGCTCAGCGATTCTTAAGCGAGGTTTAAGCGGCTGGTAAGAGACTGTTCACATAATGGCCTACCAGACTGCATGCAGATGGAGATTTTTTACCAAGGACTGAATCCCTCTTCGCAGACCGCTGCCAATGCGGCAGCAGCTAGTGGTCTGCTAGACAAAACATATGAGAAGGCAAAGTGTATATTTGATCGCATTTCCAAAAATCACGAGGATTGGCGGAAAAGCGATCAAAGATTAATAATTAAAGATAATGACGCAAACAACGGGGCCATCGCATCCCTGTAGAGCCAAATGACTGCGATTATGAGTTTAATACAAGGCATCGCAATTAACAGCATGGGGGTGAAGAAAGGGCAGGTCAACGCAATTGCTCAAATGACTGCAAGTTGTGTCATTTGCGGAGACGCTCATTCGATGGAAGAATGCCTAGAAAATCCACAGTCGGTATGCTTCATGAAAACTAATCCCTACTCTAATACCTACAACCCTGGGTAGAGAAACCACTCAAATTTCGCGTGGAAAAATTAGCAACAAAGCCTTCAACCTATGGCACAAAAAGGAGGGCCACCCGGATTTTTCCCATGAAATGACGGTCAGATGAGCAATCATGCCAGTAGTTCGCAATCATCACAGTCTTCGTCCTTAGAAAGCTTGTTGAAGCAGTACATTGAGAAAAACGAATCATTGCCTCAGAATCAAGCATCATCCATTCGAAATCTCAAAATTCAATTGGGACAAATTGTGAGCAAACTGAAAAATAGACTGCAAAGAGCGTTGCCCAGCTCAACCGAGCTTCCTCACAATGTTGGGGGTACCGGGAAGGAATATTGCTTAGCAGTCTCCGGCTAAGCGACAAAATGACTACGGAAGAAAGGGAGGAACCCATCGTGATCAATTTGAATGCGGTGACAACCGAAGACCCGTTGACCTATAGTTCGAAAAAGCCCGAGAAAATGAACCCTGAAGTTGCGTCCACCCTCAAGCCTCTAGATCTTGAGATAGAAGAAGTCCAACCATTAGCAACTCCGCAAAGATTGAAAGAGAAACAAAATGATGAAGACAAGATCGTAATAGTGGCCGCAGCGCAAAATGCTATGATCCCACCAGAAATGTGCGACCTAGGAATCTTCACGATACTATGCTCCATTGGAGGGATCTACAGTGGCCAAGCGCTATGTGATCTTGGGGTGAGTATAAACATCATGCCGCTATCAATCTTCAAACAATTGAATATTGGCACACTCACGCCCACGACAGAGACTCTCCTGCTTGCAGACAGATCCTGAATACATTCTGAAAGAGAGTTGAAAAATGTCGCAATCTCAATCGATAAATTCATCTTGCCGGCAGACTTCCTCATTTTGGATTATAAAGCGGACGAAGATGCGCCCATCATATTGGGACAACCATTCCTTTCAACCGGTCGTGCTCAAATTGATGTGCGCAAGGGGGAAATTGTAATGAACATTCATGGGGAAAGGCTCCGGATTAAGGCAGTCAAGATCCCAGAGGACAAAGAAAAGAGGGAAAAGCCACCGTGGACGTGAAAAGACCAACTTGGAATAAGCAGTCTCTTAGTTTCTATATAACTTAACCTCATCAGGGACGCAATCCTTTTGAATATCCTTTTTCCTGCCTCAAGACTTCATGAACTTTTATCATCTTGTTATCATCTATTATTGCATATCTACTTTTTTTACTTACTTCCTCTGGAAAAAAAATGGAGATTGCGGTAAAAGAATTTTGTTTTGTTTAAAATCATTTGACCCTCACACTGTTTTTCTTGCAACGATCGAGGCGCAGGATTGCAGAAGTGTTACACGAAAAAGTAACTTATCTTATTCTGTCACCGCAATCCAAAGAAGATAAATCACCATAAAGAAGGATGCATCAACACACAATGCGGGCGACAGCACAAATTTGGGGATTGCATTCTTCCTTAACTTTATTTCAAATTTTGCACTATCGCATCGTATTTTGATTTTGAAAGTTTTATCACCGCATCCTCTTTGATTACCGCAATCATTTAATATTGATAAATTTAGTAAGTCGTCATATGTTGTTTCTTTGCCAATTATGCTTTCAATGATGAAAAACATACTTCTATTCCTTTCGTATATACTAGAGTCAACTTAATTTTAAGATAGTCACCTTATGAAATATTTCTAGAAGTTAGGGGCCTGCTAGCTTTCTTTCAAACTCTATTTACGAAGCTTTCTAAGAACATTGCATGACTTTTTTTCCAATCTTTTGGCAATGGGGAATTGCCGCATTTTAAATTTGGGGGTGAGGTATTTATTTTCGACCTTGCTATTTTGAAAAACAAAATTGAGAATAATAATTCCATTATCAACACAATGGGGAAACCCATGTTGATAAGAGTTAAGTTGTGAAAGGCACTTACCCGTAGTTGGATGTCCACATGACACACGTGGGGGCAAGCCAAAACAAAAGTAAGTCACCAGGATCAACACATAAATATAATGACCGCAACTCTGCTGCCACGTAGGTATGAGTTTAGTCTGAGAAATAACGCATTGCTCGTGGTTAGATGTCTACATGACACACGTGGGGGCAAGCCAAAATGAAGGCAAGGCAATTGGATCAGCGCAAGGTCAGAAAAAAATAATAATGCCAAGAAATATGCAAGGATAAAAATCACTTGACACACCAGTGGAAAAGTTTTCTTTTTGAAATAAATCATGCGATGTCTCGGAAGTTAGTAAACTCCTTTTGAAGGTTAAACTTGCAGTCCCTAGGTATTAGGAAATATTTTTAGAGGAGACTTGAATAAGACTTAAGGAAATTTTGGTGTATAGGATTTGAATGAAGTATCCTTGAGAAATCTAGGAAAAGAGAATTGCGGTCGACTTACTAAAGGAAACCTTTAGCTTAAGCTTGAGGACAAGCATTGTTTAAATTTAGGGGTGTGATAACGAGTAGAAATGTACGTTATTACGTTGCTAAGTTATTAAATAATGAGAGTTTGCATTGATGAAATACGTTAGATTGTGTCCAAAAAGCATTAAGTTTATAACATTGCGGTCGCATGCGTTCATCGCATAGAAACAGTTAACTTTTGTGATTTTATGCAAAATATGCGTTGACGCAAGGCGAAAAGCGCGATCACAAGAAATCAAAGGACGAGCGCAGCATTACCATAAGGCTTTGCGGTGATTTATGCTTGCAAACATCTGCTCAAGAAGGATTGCCGCATAGAGCCGGCGCAACTTGGTGAGTGCATCTAAGTGAAAGGCATAATTAATCACGATGGGACAAAAAACTGATGACGGTCGAATCCGAATTAAGTTGACAGCCGCTAACGATAACACGTACACTTGGCTTTTCGGTGACAAATATTCAGCACATCAATCAAAGAATTAAAGCCATCCCATCTTTGCAATCATAAGAGAGACGCCGCCTTTCACTTCAGAAGCTCTATAAATACCGAAGGCAGCCTTCAGAAAAGGAGTTCGGGGAGTTAGAGAATTTTTCCTTAGATAGTTTAGCCTTGTTCTTAGATTTTCTTTTATTTTAAGGTGGACACGAGATAAGGAGGTTGTGCCGAAAGATCGTTCCGAAAAGCTTGGGAGAGCGCCGGAAGCTTCAAGATCAAAGAGAGGGCCGGCTCCTGCGGAAGCAGGAATATCTTTTGAACCGAATAGAGTTTGCCAGTGTAAAATCCTCGGTCAGCAAAGGATTGTTACCAGGCTCTTTACCTTTATCTTCCATTGTTATTTTGTATTCAAACTACCTTTATCTTCCATTGTTATTTTGTATTCAAACTCATTTATAGAAATGGAATTTATTTCTCTATATCTATTCACTCTCTGTTTATCATGCATGAGTAGCTAAATCTGTTGAATGGGTTGAGAAGCATTTAGCTAGCACAACTAGGGATCTTCATTCTATGCGATTATCTTGTATTATGTGTGCTTCATTCGTCCATTAGAGATACTCGGGAGGGTAGTCTAAGGACAGGATCTAGGCTTGGGAAAGTCAGGTTAGAATCTAGGCTTGGGAGAGTCAGATTAGAATACATAATCAAAAGATAAGAGCTTAGGAATAAGCACTGTTTGCTATTAACGTATCACATGCATCCTAGAGATAGGATATGATTGTGTGTGGTCACCTTGCCTTTGTGCATCTTGCATCATCTCATAGGAAAAGAGTAGAGACTTAGGAATAAGCTCTATGGACACTTTTGCATTCAACCATGCATCCTAGACTTAGGAGCACCGCATTTGCATTGGAAAATAACTTGCTATGCATGAGTGTAGAATGATCGCATAGTCTGACGCATTCCCAAGTAAAGCTAGCTAGAGACCTTCTCAACCCGTTCATCCGCATACTCAATGAATCTATCACACAATCAAACTTTTCTCAAATCTGCCGCATTTGTTTATTTTTCCTTACCGCAATCAACAAAACAAAACAACTATTTGAGTTACCGATTATCGCAAGATTTTCTTAAAAATTACCACCGCAATCTGTTTTCCCAAGTCCCTGAGTTCGACACTAGACTTAACAGGAAACTCAATGGGGTTTACACTTGGATTCCACTGAGAAAACTTGAGTACTCAATGTAATTCCATCACCGCATTTCCTCCATAATTTCACATCATAAAATAATGCATCAAGAACCGCATCTCCATGCTTCGAAACTTCATCACGAACAACTCGACTAACCAAAACACTTTGAATTACATACTCGATTACATGTTAATTATGCCTGAAAACACAGGGCCTTTAAAAATGAACACTTTGTAATTTAAAGAAAACTTTAAATATAGGCAATTAAACCCGTAAACATTCATTAACGCCATCCACAAACGTATTTAACAATTAAATGCAATGCAGAAAACCCACCACAACTGTAAAAGCAGTTCAAAACAAAAGTGAAATTTGGAATATCAAAACAACCTGGCTTTGATACCAATTGAAGGAAATTGGAACTGAGGATTTTCATGAGCAGTGGAATGATCATTCCAAATTTCAATCGTATTCAAATTACAACAATTACAATCACAAAACGGAAACAACAAGATATGCGCAAAATCGAAATTACAACATGTTTTACTATACGATTAAAGGACAGAATACACATACCTTTGAATACTCATCTTCAATCTCCCTTGATCACGGACGCTCGAACATACTCCAAGACTGCAACACGCGAATGCTCAAACTCAGCGATCTCCAAGATCACGAACAAAATAGGCAACCAACACACGAAAACTGCAAACTCAACAAACGGTCTCCAAAAAACCTCAAACGATGTCGAGTTGAGTACGACACCACCACAATGGCTACCTGGTATTCTCTGTTGAGATTGGTGTCCTAATTCTCCCCGAGTTTCATTATTTGTACTGATATAAATTGTTTGATGAATAAAATAAATTGTTATTTTATTCTGGCATTTACTCATATCCAATAAACAAAGCTCATTGGTTATCTTATGTGAACTTAAGCATGTATATGTGATATACAAGTGGATCATGCCTTAAGTGATAACCTAAATAGGTCTACAGTATAAGGATTAAGGTGGGATACCTGATCCTAGTGACACAACGTATACGACCTGCTTTGTAGAGGTTTGCAAGTGTTGTAAACTACTACATATGATAGATCCTGACCATTCATGTGGAGACGTGCGAGCGGGGGTGTCCTATACAAAGAGTTTGTATAAGACCCAGACCACGAGATAATTAAACTCTGTATATAACATCGTTAATACTAGAGACTTACATCTCACATAAATGACCATAGGTGACACGACCTCAATCCTGAGTATTTTGGAAACTCCTACCTTTGAGGGTGATCCTTTTATTAGTATGGGTGAGAGTGGCCAGATTGCCAACTCAACATGCTTACCTTTTTGGGGAATTGTCTGATCTGGGAGTTGGGAACTTAATCCACAAGATGGAATTTACTTCTTTCCCAAAACAGGGATAAGTAGAGAGATTGCTCCCTTAAGGGCTGATTCCGGGGTCTGAACATAGTGGCCACAGTTTCTCTTTGGAGTAGAGGACTTAGTCATAGTAGAACTATGACTTATGTTCATTAGAGGGATCAATGTACCTAAGGAGTTTGATGTAACTATAGGGGCATAACAGTTATTGGCCCAACTGTACTTACGAGCGATCTGTGAAGGGTTGTTGCACTTCTGATTGGTTAAGATGGACACATAATATATCTGTGGTAAGGAGAGTTTAGCTGTCGGTCTTTAGTGGATTGTCTAGCAGTTAACGGATGGTGGATCTCGTGACTAAAGAGTTTAGTCAGTTATTCACGCACCGTTGGAGCTTCGAGCTACAGGTCCATAAGGTCCCCTTGGTAGCTCAATGGATTCAATTAAGGATCAATTCTTGGTATTGATTTGAAATGTTTAAATTGACAAGAGTTATTTGATTATATATGATATGATCGGTATGATGTATGAGATACATCTAGTGGAAGATTGATGTAAATGAGATTTACATTAAGTACCATGGAATAGAAAAAGAACTATGAATTATATGTTTCATGAGATGAAATATTAAGACTATCGGTTATAAATATAGTATGATAAGTTGGTTATCATTTATATTTATAATAATATTAATTATTGGATAATTAAATCTTTTTCTCTAATAACCAATTGAATGGGAGGTTATTGGTGGTTCATGGTAACCGTGAGATAAAAGGAAAATTGTTTTCCTAATTTTAGAAAGTTTTTATCAAAATTGATTTTGGAGATTTTCTCTCTCGGAAAAAGAATCTCACGGAAGCTGTTAAGTAAATAAGATTTACTAAGCGACAGTTTAACAAAGGTAAACAATCGTGTAGTGTTTGTAAGCGTTAGACATGGAACTAAGCATGAGCTAAACAATCACTTAGCTTTTGCTAGACGATCGTTTAGCTTTTGCTAAACGATTGGGCATCAACCTATACGATAGGTTCAGCCTTCTCCCACTTGCTCAATCGTTTAAACGATTGTTGATTCCTCCATTTTTCTGCCTCAATCCAAGTCCACACAGAGCCCACCCTCTGGATTCTCACATTGAGAATACCAAGGTAGCCTTATTGGTGTTGTCATACTCAACTCGATACCGTCGAGGTTCTGTGGAGGTCGTTCATGTTGTTGGGGTGTTCGTGACTGAGGCGATCGCTGAGTTCAAGTGCGCGAAGTTTATGCAGTGTAACGGTCATGTTGTTCGAGCGTTCAAGGTTGCTGTGTTCGAGTGTTCGTGATCAAGGAGCGTGGAGACGAGTCTAAAAATGTATGTTGAAATTTCTTCTTGATCATTTGTAGTTTCATGTTGTAATTTCTGTATTGATTGCATAACCGTATGTTTGTGTTTACGACTGTAATTGTAATGTTCATACATGATTGTAATTTGGAATGATCATTTTCACTGCTCATGGAAATCCTCGGGATCGATTTCCTTCATTCTCGATGTGAGAATCCATAAGTGTGGGCTCTGTGTGGACTTGTTAGAGGAAGAGATCGGAGGAACAATCGTGTACATGATTGAGCAAGTGGGAGATGACAAGGTCTATTGTATAGACAATGCCCAATCGTTTAAGAAAAGCACTACGATCATTTAGCTAATCAACCAGCTGAGTGACTGTCGTGTAGAGTCACTCCACGATCGTCTAGTCTCTCTTCAGCTGTCGTTTAGTAAATCTAATTTACTTGACAGCCAATTGTGAGAATTTTTCGAGAATAGAAACTTTCAATTCAACCATTAAAATTAGGAAAATATTTTTCCTTTCATCTCACAGTTACCATGAAACCACCATAACCTCCCACTCAATTGGTTATTAGAGAAAAAGAGATATTATCCAATAATTAATAATCATAGTTTTAATATTTCATCTCATGAAACATATAAACCATAGCTCTTTTTCTATTTCATGGTACTTAATGTAAATCTCATTTACATTAATCCTCCATTTGATGTATCTCATACACCACACCGATCATATCATATACAATCGAATTACCTCTTGTCAATTTGAGCATTTCAAATTAACACCAAAAACTGATTCTCAACTTGAATCCGTTGAGCTACCAAAGGGACCTTATGGACTTGTAGCTCGAAGCTCCAACGGTACGTGAATAACTTACTAAACTCTTTAGTCACGGGATCCACCATCCGTTAACTGCTAGGCACTCTACTAAAGATCGACAGTTGAACTCTCATTACCACAGATATATTATGTGTCCATCTTAATCAATCAGCAGTGCGACAACCCTTCACAGATCGCTCGTAAGTACAGTCAGCCAATAACCGTTATGCTCCTTTAGTTACATCTAACTCCTTAAATACCACTTATCCCTCTAATGAGCATAAGTCATAATCCTACTATGACTGAGTCGTCTCTTTCAAAGAGAAGTTGTGGCCACTATGTTCAAACCCTGAAATCAATCCTTAAAGGAGCAATCTATCTACTTACCCCTGCTTCGGGGAATGAGTGAATTTCATCTTGTGTAACTGAGTTCCCAACTCCCAAATCAAACAAGTCCCCAAAAAGGTAGGCATGTTGAGTTGGCAATCTGGCCACTCTCATCCATACTAATCAAAGGACCGCTCTTAAAGGTAGGAGTTTCCAAAACACTCAGGATTGAGGTCATGCTACCTATAGTCGTTTAGGTGAGATGTAAGTCTCCAGTATCAACGATGTTATATACAGAGACAAATCATCTCGTGGTCCGGTCTTATACAAACTCTTTATATAGGACACCTTGGCTCGCATGTCTCCACATGAATGGTCAAGATCTACCATCTGTAGTAGTTCACAACACTTGTAAACCTCTACAAAGCAGGCCGTATCCGTAGTGTCACAAGGATCAGGAATACCTCATTTATCCTTATACTACATACCTATTTAGGTTATTGATGACAGGCAGAAATGCACGTCATTATAGTTCTTTTATTTAGAATTATGAGGGCTGTTAAGTAGAAGATGCGGCGATTATATTAAGAATTCATGAGAAAACGAGCTTGCTGCGGTCGGCATTAAGAATATCAGCTAACCCACTTTTATGCATTTTTATGCTTTCAATTGTCTATCTTTGTAGCTAATGCAGGAAGCAGTCGCATGAGCGGGAGCCAGGCTATCATAAAGACAACCGCATGCAGGGAATCTCTCCATCGCAGAGGCGAACGCATACGTTCGACACATGGATGTTGCGGCCATCAACTGCATGCATCCATCGCATAGAAGTTGCGGCTGTCAAGCGAATGCGGTCATCGCAAAGAGATTACGGCTACAGAATAATAACCATAATAGAGGGATGACTGCAAGGGTGGTGGAATGCGTTGATACTCCAGAAACCAAGCATGAATGCATACCTCAAGAGTAAAAAAAGGTGTGTTGACATTTCACCTACCACACCGTTAGCAGCAGAGATTTAGAGCAGGTCCATCACGTCCATCACGCCGTTAGCTGCAGAATTTCAAAGAATGACCATTAATGTTGTCAGCGATCAAACTCTATAAATAGAAGCCATTGAGCAGAACTTCAAATTATCCAAGGTTTTCCGCCTAAGGTTCTCTACCTTAGGGTGGATCCTTGTGATCCAGACCAAAGCGTGAGAAGATAGTCTTGAGAGTTCTTCATCTCTTCAATCATTTCGAGTGACGACTGGAGCCTTCGCTGGAGTTAAAGTTCGAGAGAGTCTACTCCACCACTCATCCATGGAACCATCGGCAGCCTTGACACACATCTGATGGAAGCAAGACATTGCTTCCATCTGGCCCTCCGTTCTCTTCTATCTTTGTATTGTATTACATTATGGCTTAAAAGATTAATACATTTTGTGATCAATGCATTTCTATATTTTCCTTCAATTCCATCTCCATCTTCATTTACTTAAGCATCCTTTACTTTCATTGCATCACTAAGTAAGACTGCTAGAGTATCACATACTTAATCATGCGGCATAGGAATATGAAGCATGTAGCAAACCACCGGGAGGTGTACGTTGCGCGAGTGTTGTGAGAAAATCTTATTTGTTTAATGTGAAGATGTAGCAATGTTTGTTTATAAACCGATGCAATGTTTGTCTATGAGTAGAATCAGCAGCAACCAACTGCCCGGGAGGGTAAGTAGTTGATCGCATTAAGCAATGTAAGCAAGTGTTCACTAGAGATAGGAATAATCTTACGTCAACCATGTTTATGTGGTTACCTTGTCTTATGAGTGCATCATTCATCATTTAGGCATACTTGGGAGAGTATTCTAAAGACCAAATCTAGACTCGAGAGAGCGGATTGGATCACATAAGCAAGAATGGGGAACTTAGGAATAAGCTCCATTTGCTATTACACAACGTATGCACCCTTTAAGTGGGATATGGTGGTATGCGGTCATCTTGTTTATGTGTGAGAGCACGTGAGCGAGAATAGAGACTTAGAAATAAGGCCTCGCGACATTATCGCATATACATCGCATGCGTCTTAGTCAAGTGTGTATAACATGATCACATAGCTTGCGTTGGCTAGGGTTGCCCTTGCGGTCAAGCTTAGTATTGCAGTGAAGACATCCTCGCCATTTTATCTATTTTTTCATGCATATTACTATGCGATAATAATTGTTGTATCTCTACCTCTCGGTCATACTTCCACCGCTTAATCTGATAGTTAGAAGTAGGAGTAGTGCATAGCTCATAACCCTCAACATTCTTTTATTCTTCGCCACAAACACATTACCATACAATATTTAGCTACAAGTCCCTGAGTTCGACTTGGATCATCCGAGAAACTTGCGATCTCGTTATACTTGGCAAGAGCGCAAGAAAACTTGTGATAAGAACGCATGGCCATTGCATAAGAGATTAACGCATACTTTCCATTCTAACGCATGACCACTGACGCATAACCTAAGACATGCATCATAATATGCGCTTCCATATTTCATCATCAGTTATCACTTAAGGCATGATCCACTTGTATATCTCATATACATGCTTAAGTTTACATACAATAACCATGAAGCTTTGTTTATTGGATATGAGTAGATGCCAGATAAAATAACTCTTATTTTATTCATAATAATATGTATATATTACAAACAATGAGACTCCGAGAGAATTAGGACATCAATCCCAACAACTTAAAGAAAGGTTCTTCAAAGGTTTGTATACTTTATCCCTTGTTTGTTCATTTATAAGAAGCATGTTGTAATTTATAAACATAATCTGTTCTCGTTGGACTGTAATAGTTTAAGTTCTTTCTTGATAGAACTTGGAATGATCCACTTCCGCTCATTAGATCTCTATATTTAGATTTCCTTCAGTTATATAATGAGACTAAACATTTCGTGGTCCGGTCTTATACAAACTCCTTTGTATAGAATATCCCTACTCATATATCTCCACATGAATGATCAGGATCATATCATTTGTAGCACTTTACAACAATTGTAACATCTACAAAGAGGTTCATACTCGTAGTGTCACTAGGATAAGATATCCAACTTTATCCATCTACTAAAGACATTTTAGGTTATCACTTAAACATGATCCACCCGTATGTCTGTACATACATGTTTAAGCTACAAGATAACCTTGGATGTTAGTTTCTTGGTTTGTGGTTAATGCAACTAATTTTAAAATAAAACATCATATATTTTATTATATAAATAAAATTTTTGTACAATACAATTACAAACTATAGGACCCTACAAGATTTAGGGCATCAACCCCAACACAATAAACACATAACTTATCTATAGTGCAAAAAGTGCAGCTGTCAGTCTATAGTAGAGTGACCGACCGTTAATAGAAGTTGATTAATTCAATTAAAGAGTTTAATAGAATAATCAAGTACCATTTGAGCTTCAATCTATAGGTCTATAAGGTCCCCTCGTTAGCTCAATTGAGATTAAAGAGAATCGAATTAATTTGGATTAATTTGAATTATTCAAATTAATAAAGGAAATTAATTATATGAGATATATTTAATATAAAATTATTTATATGAGATATAATTTTATAAAGTTTCATTGGAGAGAAAATGAATATTTGAATATGGTTCAACTATTAAAATTAATATGAATTTGATTCATATTAAATATTATAGGTTAAATGAGATAATATTAAATTATATGTTATATTATATGTGACATAAATATAAACTATAGGTTATGTATTATATTAGATATAACATATGTTTCTTTTAATATATGATATTAAATTAGCTTATATAATTAATGGATGAATTAAAGAAAAATTAGTTTTTGTTTAATTAAATAATTTAGTTATTAGGGAAGGAAGTTATTTGATAAATTTTTTTTTCTTCCTCATTATTCTCTCATTAACTAATATATGGAAGTGAGAAGAGTTGAATCTTTCATCTTCCTCTTCAATTCTAGTATAAATATAGGTGTTGTGATGAGATTCTTTGCTTTCTCAAATCAAGAACATTCATCTCTTTTTCCAAATTAATCTTGAAGCTCACATACTCTCAACGATTCTCTACTCCGAGAACACCAAGGTTTCTGCATGTTGGTGTCCGATTGATTGAAAAATTTGCTACGTTTTTTGTGGCTCATGAGTTCGAAAGGAATTCGAAGAGTCCGCAATTTCGAGAGGAACGTGAATGTTTTTGTCTTCAAGGGTATGTGATCCTCGGATCTCTTCTTCCTCTTTAATTTCTAAACAAAAGCATGCTTATTAGATTATGTATATATCATTATCGTCCTTTGTGTTTTTTGTATATTCTGTAAAATTAGAATTGGGATACAATCACTTTTGTAATAGGTACTTTCGTATCCTTACAAAATGATTGATTGACCCAAAAGTAAACTATTGTGTGGAGGTAAATTTAGGACCATGTGTGCTCTGGTACCATGTTAAATCATCGATTGATCAAAAAACTTAAGCTAAATAGCAAAGGTAAATTTAATAATATATCATTTAACACTTTTCTTCACTTATGGGCTTGAAGCAAGCAGAAGACTCAACAAGCGAAAATGAATATTAATTAGAAAAGATATAATATTGAGGTTTGAATACAAACTCTCTCGAATTACCTATTTTGATATTATATTAAATCATCAACGAACAAAGCTTAAGCTCTTGGACTACTAGACGTATAACATTTAAGGAAAAGTCATCCTATCTTAATGTGGTTATTCCACGATTAGAATATTTTAATTTATCATTTAGCCAAATCAATTATTGTAACTTTATGGAGCTTTGGATTAAAGGTTTACTTGAAGTGAGTGATGTGAGTGACTCAGCGAATATCCAGAAAATTCCAGATTAATAATATTAAAAAGTCAAATTTACCCTTTGAATTCGGTTAAAACCCAATCCCCCCATTGCCTCTATTCCTCACCTTACAAGTAAAACCGCTGCTTCAATTTCTCAGTAACGTCACTCGGACCGATCGGCTTTCAGTTTCTCTAGCTTCACCGATAATGGCCGCCGCCGCTCCTCCGCCGCCGCCCACCCCAACCCCGACTCCGCCCTCCACAGTTCCAGCCGATTCAACTCCAATTGGTCACCCTCTCTTCTCCCGAGTCCGTCTCGCGGGCCCCTCCGACGTCCCTCACATTCACAAGCTCATTCACCAAATGGCCGTCTTTGAACGCCTCACTCATCTCTTCTCCGCCACCGAATCTTCTCTCTCCGCCAATCTCTTTTCCTCTCCGCCGTTCCGATCCTTCACCGTTTTCATCCTCGAAGTTTCCCCTAAACCCTTCCCCGAAAACTCCCCTCATGACTCTAACCCTAATTACACCCCCGTCGTTCGCATCATCAATTCTGACCTCCCTGTGGAAGATCCAGAACGGGAGATTTTCAAATCGGAAAACGAAAATGTTGTGGTTGCTGGATTTGTTCTGTTTTTCCCCAACTTCTCAACCTTCTTAGGAAAGCCTGGCTTCTATGTGGAGGATATCTTCGTGAGAGAGTGTTATCGGAGGAAGGGTTTGGGGAAAGTTTTGCTGTCGGCGGTGGCAAAACAGGCCGTGAAAATGGATTACGGTCGAGTGGAGTGGGTGGTGCTTGATTGGAATGTGAATGCGATTCGGTTTTATGAGGAAATGGGTGCTCAAATTTTGCCGGAGTGGAGAATCTGTAGACTCACCGGCGATTCTCTTCAGGTTTATGGAAATGATAACTGAAATTAGTGGAGGTTTTGCCTTTTCCCCCATTTTCTGGCTTTTTATTACACTTGAAGAAACTTGAGAGAAATGCCTGATGTATTTTCCATTTGGATATCTTCTTATCTGAGTATGGTTTTAGTTGAAGTTAATCTCTGAAACGTTGCTTCTTTTTGGTGGTTGTTTGTTGATCATGTTCTGTTTATCATCTTCATTTTCTGCCTTTGTCATCAACATTATTCTGCTCCGTTCTGATGTAGGTTTTTCTCGTTGTCTCTAATTTTACTTAGAAATGAGCAATGAAAAAGTTTCTGTAACGCTTTTCCAATTCTATGTGTGTCTTTCAAACCCACCATGGATAGTTGATTGTGATCACTGAAATTTAAGCCCTTGATCAAGTAATTGCATTTAGTATCCTTCTTTCCTCTTGTTGCCTCCTTTCTGAAGGGTCGAAGGACATTTTGTTTTGGTGTCTTTTTATGATGGGGTAACAATTTAGGAGTTCTTTTTTTGTTTATATTGATACTCCAATGTGCTTTGCGTTGTTATCAAATGACCCGAGTTACTAATCTTTTCCTTAAATCATATATCACCTATACCACTCATATCGCTCTCGCTACTTTCTCCGTCCCTCATTGCGCTCCTTTCTCCCCTTTGCATCACTCGTGCTCGCTACTTTCGCCCGTTTCTCCCTTGCGCTTCATCCTTCTAACCGTGGTTCTTTCTTCTTCCTTCCCTCTCTCTCGCTTATACATGTGGCCATTGTTCGACCATTCATCACTCGTTTCCATGGTCGCTCATGCTCGCACTTCAGACCACTGATTCACCCTTCATCACCTACTTCAACGAACCATTGCACTCATATTTTTAGCCACTTTCCAACCGTTTATCGTGAGTACGAGGATCTGAATGAGGAACGTGAGGATTTGAAGAGGAAGAAGAGAAACATGAGTGTGGATATGAGGAGGAGCTAGCGAAAAGTTTGGTTTTCATTGTTTTCATAATCTAGTTTATGTAAGTCATTCCTATAAATATCTCAACAGTTTTAGTTGCCTACCTTATCTAAGGAATTTTTTTAATTGCATTAATTTAGAATAGATTTGGTAATCATTTGATTTTTTGTTTTTATTTTAGAAAATTAACTTCATGGACATTACTTTCCTCCCAATTTTTTCCTTTGTTATCTACTTAGCCAACTTAAGTAACATTTAAAAATTTGTTTTTCTTTTTAAAATTTGGAAAGAATTCAATCATTATATTTAAAGATGTAAAATTTTCAAAAATAAAATAAAATGGTTACTAAATAGAATTTTAATGTTTGAATTTTATGATTTTCCGGCTGTCATTAAAACTTGAGCAAACTACAAATTTTAAAATTTAAAAGCTAAGCCTGTACTTTAACCTAAATGTAGTAGAAAATTGATGACATTTTTTTTTTTAATGGTAGACTAAATTGTTAAATAATGGTTACATAATGTTGACACTCAATTATTAGCTTACGTACAAGTACTTTTTAAATCTTTTAAAACAAAGAAAAACACAATTCTTGTAACTATTCTGTTAAAAAGAAATGTGTTCGTGAACCTTTTAAAAAATAAAATGTATAAAGTTTCGTATGAATATAAAATTTAAATTCAACATGCAATCTTTAAGTCCAAGAATGAATAAAAAAATGCTATATTATGTTTAGGGAAAAAATAATAGCTAAACAATAAACTAAAATGAATTAGACTATGTTGGATGATTATCTGACTTTTGTTTTCTTTTTTGAAAATTGTCTTTATTTTCTCACAATTTTTTATAAAATTTTCATATTTCCTACTTAAACCTAGAATTCTTAGCTAATTTTCAAAAACAAAAATACATTTTTGAAAAAATTATTTTTTTTATTAAAAAAATAGCTTTGATTTTCAAAAACAATCCTAAAATTTCGATAACCACACAAAAAATTACTAGAATACTGGATACAATTGATATTTACATACTTTAATTTTTTTAAAAAAAATCAATACTTTGTTTGATAATTATTTTATTTTGTTTGATAATTATTTTGTTTTTTATATTTTTAATTTTTGAAAATTAAATCTATAAGAACGATAATTTTACTTTTAAATTTTTTGTTTTATTATCTACCTTTTATCAATGTTCTAAAAAATCAAGTCAAATTCATAAGGAAAAAAATATAAAGTTTTTTTTAAAAAAAAAAATTGAAATTTTATTTAGAATTCAACTCTTTTATTAAAGATAGTTAAAATTTATTTTAAGAAATTGGGAAGATATAGATTTAATTTTCAAAAACGAAAAAGTTAAGATTCTATATGATATCTATTTTGTTTTTTGTTTTTAATTTTTGAAAATTAAATCTATTTTCTTTCCATTTCTTAAAATCATGTGTATCTTTCTTAAGTACAATAATTGATTTTTTAATCAAATTTAAAAAACAAAAACAATATTTTGAAAATAATTTTTTTTTTTTTTTTTTTTTTTTAGTTTTCAAATTTTAGCTTAGTTTTTGAAATCATTAGTAAAGGTAGATTACAGATGAAGAAATTTTGAGATGAAAATAGTGATTATAGATTAATATTTCAAAAGTAAAAATTAAAATATAAAAGATTATTAAATGGGATCTAAATCATCATCAAAGGAGATTTAAATGAATATGAAAGGAAGGATGTTTTTTTTGTAAGGTGTAACATCTTGAGAAACAAAAGAAACTTGAAAGTGTCAACAAACAATTCATTGTATCTTACTTGCTCCTTCTCTATACCAAAAAGTGGTGTGTATTTGTAGAAGAGATGAGACATAAGAGTTTGGGGTTTCAAAGTATCTTCTTTTGAGAACTTTACGTGGGGTATGTTTGTTTGGTAAGAAACCACATGTGCATGTCTTTTTGTAAAGTCTATGTGATTACAAATCTCGAAAGGACGATATTAGTTATAATTATATTCTCAACCTTAGATTATAAAAATCGAAATTAGGTTTTCAAATATTTAATAGTAAAAATTGAACATTTAAACTTATATAATTATTAAAATCAAGCTCCTAAATCAATTTGATGTTAATCTAAAAAAAAAACTAGTTCTCTACTCAAAGTTTAAACACTCTACAAGTAAGTTGATCAATCTTATTTTGAATGATTGAGCATGCAACTCAACACATGAATAGCAACATTCAAGAAGTTCTACTGGCTAAACTTGAAAGCATAAAGGCCAAATTTGGTTTATTGAAAAATTTATCAAAACCATGAGGCAATGCTTTAATAGTCTCTCAAAGAAAGCTTTAAAAAAACCTTCACTTGAAATATCATAAAAAAGATAAAATAGAAAAAAGCTAAAACTATATCAAACTCATTAAATGAAATACAAATAATAATTTGATGTCTTGAACGACTCATGTCAAGTAAGATGAGGATTTAAACCTCTTATCTTTTTAGTGGATGATATATAACAACTTTATCAGTCGAGTTATACTTATATTGACAAATTTCATTTTGTTGCTTAATTCTTAAAAAAAAAAAAATTGTCGATTTGATTATATCTTGAAGGTACGAGAGATTTTGAGCTCAAGGAAAATTAAATACTAATCACCACTCGACTACGTTTACTTTAGCTTATCTTTATGAAATTTGATTTTAATACACGTGCTCTATATTAGTGGGTTAAGTTATAATATGGATTACTTTGAAACTGTGTTGAATATTGTGGATTGTGGGCAAAAACATCATTGGGTGAGCCAAAAGAAAGATGCCCAATTTTTCTAAGATGGAAAAATTCAAGATAAGAGTTGGCCACACCCACCCTAAAGTTGCAACTTTCGTTTAATTTCCACTAGACATATTACTTTACAAGAAATATCAGGGTAAATTATACTTAGGGATGGGATTTTATTCGAGTTTCCAAAATTAATACTTTTAGTTGTTGAGATTTGAATTTAACTTTTATTTAATCTGTGAACTTTAAAAATAGATATGTTTAGTTATTGATATTTATGCTCGATTTCTAATTCAATTATGAAATTTGAAATTAAATTTAGTTACATTCGTTCCTAAAACTCGTTTAAAAAATACATATTAATAATACCTATTCAATCTAAGTTGAAATCCTATTATTATTTTGTTAGGTCAACTAACAATCAATTCCTTGCTTAAGCTATTTAGTAATCTCAAAAGTTAGAGATCAGGTTGAAATCAAATCCAAACTAATTTAAGAACTAAACATAAAATAATCAAACGTACAAGTTTTTAAATTTCAATGATCATATAGAAACTAAATTCAAATCTTGGATGTTCAAATCATTAGATTTAAAACTCATGAATCAAATAGAAATCGATTTAAATTTTAAAGATCGAGATCTAGTTTGATAATGATTTAATTAGGGCAATTTAATAACGAAGCTTTTCAATTTGTTGTTTTTTTAAAATTAAATGTATAAAAAGTATTTATAATTATACTTTGTTTCCTTTATTGTTCACATTTTCAAAAAATCAAGTCAAAATTTATAAATTAAAAAATTATTTTTAAATTTTAGTTTAAAATTCAAATGTGCATTTTTAGAGAAGGTTGGAAGCTTACCCAAAATGATGAGAAAATTATTATTATTTTTTAAAATAGAAAATTAAAGAACAAAATAGTTAATTTTTCATTTTTCTTAAATATATTTTATTTTCTCACAATATCTTTACTACACTTTTCATTGAAGAAATATTTGAATTCTTAATCAAATTACACAAACAATAATAAGTGGGTGAATATTTGAAACTTGGAGTTAGAGAGTAGGAGGAATATTTGAATTACACACCTCTTCATCACTAATTCATATAATATATGTCAGTTAAGCTATATTTATTTTGGCGAAACGTTGAAATGTTTGAGATATAAAAATTAAGTCTATATATTATAATGGGTTGAATTTATAGTTTGAAAAATGTTGAAATATTATATTATATTATTAATTAGTTCATGCACTATGATGAGTAGGAATAAATTTGAAATGGCCAAAATTACTTTTGACATATTTAATCATTCGAAATCAATTCTTTTTTTATTATTTTATTTTGCCCTTTCTAACAAAATTTTTGTACAATTAAAATTGATTTTGAATAATAAAAAAAAGTATTTTCAATTGATTTTCAAAATAACAAAAGTAATTTTGACTATTTTAGAATCATTCCCAATCACGCTATAATTCTATTTTTGTCTCAGCATTAAAAGTGTATAATATAGCTAAATACTAAAATGAAAAAAAAAAATAAATTACACTTAAAAGTTTGACAATTGTGTGGGTAAAAGTTCGAATCATCCACCTTTGAAATAGTAATCAGTGTCCTAATCACTAACTACATTATATATATATATTATTTTCTTTAGTTTAATAATATTCGAGTTCAATAATGACATTCTTCGATACATACTTCATATCCGTTGAACTATTTTGACGTAGACAAATATATTTTTTACTTTACATATAAATCTTTTAATATTTCACTAATAATACGTTACTTAATTGATTGAGTTGGATGGTGAATACCCATTATCCAAGTTGGATTACTGGGAGAGGTTTGATTTATTAGTATTAATTTTGCATTTATTTGTGTTTATAATGAGTAAAT
The DNA here is from genome assembly GCF_027475165.1 of Benincasa hispida. Classification (NCBI taxonomy): domain Eukaryota; kingdom Viridiplantae; phylum Streptophyta; class Magnoliopsida; order Cucurbitales; family Cucurbitaceae; genus Benincasa; species Benincasa hispida. The sequence continues at coordinate 37,759,466 of NC_143484.1, read as the reverse complement.
GAATTAGAAACATCGTGTTTATGTACATAAAAGTCTTGGCATACATCATCAATGATCTCACTTATTACGTATAAACTTCTCGAAAGGCGGCTCCAAAACTTTGTTCACAATTCAACTTTTCTGTTGTTCTTTGCAGAATGTTCTTAGAACAAATGTTATTTAATCGTTACACATTTTTTTACTTTAAATTATGGATAATGATTAGGTGCTAATTTAGATCGCATCTCATGTTCCCTTTTTTTATCACATTAAAAATAAAATAAAAATAATTTAATTTTTAAAAAAATGTATATCACATGACATTTTACTAGCAACCTCTAAGTTTTTTTTTTTTAAAAAAAAAACATTATTATGTTTCAAAGGTTAAATTACAAATTTACTCTCTAAAAGAAGAATATATGAGAATTTTGTAATATCGTAGAGTATTTTTTCAAAAAAAAAAAAAAAAGAAAAAGAAAAAAAAACTATTGTATTTTTACAATTGTGTCAGTTTTCATAGTTACGGTAGTTACGGAGTTATATGTTTTTTAGTCACGATAACTAGAGTATAAAAATTTGAACCTTCAATTTCAAAAAATGTTAATTACCACCGAGTTATATTCATTTGATAGTTATGATGTTATATTATTAGAAAGCTAATATGGTATATATCTTAATGTATTCATGGACTAGCTAATATAATATTGGTTAATGTTGGAGGATTTGATTTAGGGGAAAAAAAAGTTATGCTTAGTTTCGTTATGTTACTGTAAAGTTAGTTTAAAATTAGATTTATTTCAATTTTCATGTTTATATTTAAATAGTCTTTAAAGTTTATAAAGTATGTAATAAATTTATAAAATTTTAATTTAGTGTCTAATAGATCTCTAATTTTATATATGTTCAATTGACTCTTGAATCTTTAATTTTGTGTCTAATAAATCTCTTAATCTAGTAATATTTAAAGTTAACTAATATTGAAATGTTGTATTTAATATGACGTTAAACTTTTATAGATATCCAAAATGTAAATCGAGAATTTGAACTCTATTTATTTCTTTGTAATATTCTTTTTTTTGCTGTTTCTTTCTTTTTAAACGAATTATAGGAAGTCCTTTTGTAAATATAGGTTTTCTTAATATCTATTGAGCCTTTTATTTATTTTTCTATCTTTTGACATTAGTTCCCGATGATATTGAAATTGAAAAAAGAAAAAAAAAACACGAAGAATTGTTGATATTTTGATTATCATTTATTAATTGAAATAAAAAATGACAACTAATTTGCGAAATGATGATATCATTTTCCATATTGTCTTTAGAATTCTTTATTATTTTTTAAGACGATAAATAATGAGTTTGAATTAATATTTGAAAAAGTTTGTATATATTTTGATGTTAAGTACTTAACTTTTATCACCTATAAAAATTAAAGTCTGCATTATAACCATCGACGTATAATAAATGGTGTTTATATTTTAAAGAAATTCACATACAATTTTAACCAACATAATACAATTGACATATAAATATGTTAACGATCAAGAAATTTATTGTACATGTTTTTCTTTTTTATCTCCTATTATACTAAAAATAAATAAATAACTCTTGTAGGCATTTCAGAAGATTAAAAGCTAAAATTAAAAGTTGAGAATTCTAGTAGAAATGAAATTTAATTTAATGTCTAACAATAAGTTAATTGTTTTTAATCTTCTTTACTATTTTAAAGATTAGGTGTGTTTATGGGTTGAGTTAGATTCGATTGAGACATTTTTTTTAATCCAACATAATTGTCCCCATTGTAAAATTTTCAACACAACCAACCTTTATTAAATAATAAACTCAACCCAATCCAATCACGAAATACTTGAGTTTGGTTGGTTCGGTTATTTGGATCATTTGTTCAAAAAGAAAAATATTTTAAGAAAAGTGAAATGCTAATATTCGCTTGCAGTCTCATTCTCCTACCCCTTTCTAGGGAGAAAACAAAAATCCAACGCTCAAAACTCACATCTCTTGCTTTTGTCCAACGCATTAAATCGGTGAAAATGAAAAACCAATTGACTAAATAGAACCATGTTCTAACGAAAATCCATACATATGACGATCTGACAATCTTTCAGATCCCTTTTCAATGAGTTCAAGACCTCTTCGATGTACACATGACCAACCACCACTGTGCAATAATCGAGAAAGGAAGAGGACAAAAAAGATTAAAAATATTTAGATAATATTGAAATATGTCAATAATGATATAAGTAAAATGACAAAAAAAAAAATTAAGTTTAAAAAAAGTGAGGCTCGCCTCAGGCTAGGGGCACAAAAATCATTAAGCTTCGATCTGTCTACCCAAACTTTGCCTTGGAAAGAAAAGAAACAAATAAAACCTCAAATTTTAATTTTGTATATATAAATACATCACATTAATTAATTAATTGAGTATAAATTTCTCGGTAAGAACCGAACCCCACAACACCCGCGTGGAATTGCCGAAGAAGAAAATTCTCGTACGATTTTTTTCGTTAATTAATTTATTCAAGAACCGTTTCTAAAAATCAGACGTTTGATCTCGTCTTCTTCTCCCTCGTTTTGAGTTTCGTCTTCTCCGATTGACAGTGACATTACTGAAAATCTTCAATCTCTGTTGCAGACCAAACCCTAATTTACCAAACCATCTGCATTTCCCCTTATCAACCGGCCGATTTCGACGCCGCCGTTTCCTCCTCCTTCTATGATTCTTCCCCCCAATCTCTCATCCTCTTTCATCCGTTCTACAAGTTCCTATGTTTTCTGATTTCCAATTTTGCATTTCGTCACTCCGATGTGCAAGTCTAAGAAGAGCACAGACGTGATCGATCCCGCTAGCCCTAGATCTTCTCGCCATCAACGAACCTCCAAATCCTACGCCTCTTCTTCCTATGCAGATCCTTCCGCTTCTGCCAATTTCACCAGCTACAATATCACCACCACCGATACTAAGTCCAGCACTAAGGGTTCCTCCAAATCTTCCGCTTCTAGTCGGGCTTCGCTTGCTAGTTTGAAAGATTCTCTTCCCGATAATCCTCTCATTTACGAGTTCTCTGAGATTCGTTCTGCTACCAACAATTTCCTCTCTAAACCGTTCTCCTCCTCCTCCTCGTCATCTTCCTGGCGGTGCTTAATTAGGGGAAAAGACGTTATTGTCTTCCAGCGGAAATTGCTTCGCCCGATTGAGCTGCCGGAGTTGAAGTATCAATTGTCTGTTATCTGCCGGAGCCATCATAACAGTTTGGTGAAGCTCCTTGGCGCGTCGATTTCGGGGAATTACGTTTATCTGGTGTATGAATTTATCGCTGGAGCAAGCCTGGCGGAATGTCTACGGAATCCGAGAAACCCCAATTTTACCGTCCTATCGACGTGGATTTCTCGGATGCAAATCGCTACGGATTTAGCGCACGGACTTGATTACATCCATCATTGTTCTGGATTGAACTCCAAATTCATCCACAATCACGTCAAGAGCTCCAGCATTGTAATCGCGGAGGAAACCCTAACTCCGAAGATTTGCCACTTCGGTACCGCGGAGCTCTGCGGCGAGTTAGCAATGGCAGAGGAGGAGAGGGAAGAAGAAGAAAGAGATGAATTAGAGATTACGACTTACAGGCGGCCGAAGCGGTCCAACAGTAAGAAGATGAAATTAGAAGGGACGAGAGGGTACATAGCGCCGGAGATGATGGCGAACGGGACAATGAGTCAGAAAGTCGACGTTTATGCGTTCGGAGTGGTGGTTCTGGAACTGATCTCCGGCAACGAGGCATTGAAGTACATTTTCGAGGAGGGGAATCGCGGCGGATATGTGAGACTGAGTGTGATAGAGACGGCAAGAAAGGCGGTGGAGGGTGGGATCGGGGGGGTTCGGACATGGGTTGACCGAAGATTGAGGGACTCTTTTCCGGTGCAGGTGGCGGAGAAAATGGTGGTTGTCGGGTTGGAATGCGTGGAAGAGGACCCAGATAAGCGGCCGGATATGGGTCGGGTCGCTGGAAAGATTTCGAAGCTGTTTCTGGAATCTAGCCGGTGGGCTGAAAGCATTGGGAAATCTGTAGACATGTCGGTTTCGCTTGCCCCTCGGTGAAAGGTGATAGTGAAACGACAGTCGGCACACACTGCCATTGCTTAAATTTCTTTTTTCTTTCTTTTTCTGATACCTCGTAACTAATTGATTTTTGTTTTATTGCACATATTTCCGGTGATTTTGGTTTATGGGGTAGGCTATTGGAAAAAGTGTTCATTAGATTCTTGGGAGATTTTAACCTTTTTTATTTTTTTATTTTTTTAATGGGGCGATTTTGGGATATTTGAACATTTATATGTACATTCTTTTTTATCTATTGAGATGAATTGTTTATACATGCAGAGGAATAAATGGGGTTCATATTTCGGGAATGATTTTTTCTTTTTTAATTTTGTTTTACCCATAAGTAATTATGAAACATGTTGCATGTGTAATATATAGTATGTGAAATCAAATTTTATCATTTTTTTGTTAAATTTAACTAATAATTTATAACTTTTAAGGTTTGTGTTTATAAGTTTTCAATAGAAACTCTAAAGTTCGAGACCAAGTCGGTAATTTATAATGGTAATTTTATCTAGGGGCAGTTGCAAAAATGTTTCAATTTTTTTTTTTAAATTAGGCCATGACCAATATTTATTGATTTTGTAAAAATGTTAACTTTTTAAATCCAGGCTAATTTTACTAATGGGATGAAAAGAAAATGGTGAAAATACCCTCATTTATTTGGATCAAATCGTGTTCTTCCTCATCGCAATTTTAGGGTTTCACTTTCTCCAATTTCTTCTTCTTCTCTTCAACGTTGATACCATCATATTCTGCTCTAGTTCTTCAACACCAACGTCAAGACCATCATCTTCCACTCCAGTTCTTCAGTGTCATTTTCACATCGATTACAAGTTGATTCTTTACCCACAAAAAAAATCCTCTTCTTTCGAAGTTGTTTTTGCTTCAACTGAGAGAGAAGAATGAGGTAAGAATATATTTAGGAAGATTGCTTCAAGGGTTTTAAATCTCCTCTCATATCTCATCTCGCGTCTCACTCTCCGTCTCATACTCTTTACTGTTGTGAGTCGTCTCATGAAGTTACTTCACGAGACAAAAGCCAAAATGTGAAACTTGAACTTAGGACCCTCATGTAAAGCATTTCAATCTTGAAAACAAACTGTGAAATTGAATCGAAACGAACAACTTTTATGTAGTTCGGTTTGATTTAAAAAAAAAAAAAACACTTTCTAAAATTTGATGTTCGATTCGATTTGAGTCCCAAACCGATTCGAATCGAACCATAAACACCCATATTCTTTGTCACATGGTTTGTTATTTGTGATATTGTTATTCGACTACAATTTGATTAAATGCTAATGGAAATGTATTCAAATCCATAGTAAAAACAAATGTCAAACAACTCCAAAATCAAAGTGCAATATGATAATAGCAATGTCATTCATATATTAAAAATAACTTCAAAATCCATATATTAAAAAACTTCAAATTCTTCAAAAGATGTTCCATACAAACACAATATTGAGCTGATGGAAACACATTTAAAACAGCTTTTGAAATTCTTATATGCCTATAAGAAACAATAACTAACCCATCTCCATCCCTAAAACAAACTTTTAACTTCTCAAAAAACCAGAGACGTCATTTTCTGGATCTACTATACTGAAAGCAAGAGGAAAAGTTTGACCATTATAATCCATCATTGAGGTAGTTAGTAATGTTCCAGCATATTTACACTTCAAAAATGTCCCAACAACAGAAATATTCGGTCTATAATATCTTCAACCTTCAATTGATAATCCTATAGCCATGAAGCAATATTTAAAATATCTGTTTAATTTCAATTCATATTCAGTAAATGATCCTATCAAAAAAAGGGGAAAAATAAATAACTTATAAATGAATGTGCAATCTGTTAACTGATTACTAACTTATTACTAACCGATTACTATATAACTAGTTGACTAATATACCAAGAGTAAGTATATGAGTCAACTAATTACTAACTGATTACTAACTTATAAGTATAAAATCAATCAACAACACAACAAAATAAGTGAAAAAAAAAAAAACATGGATTCATTTCTTTTAACTTCATAAAGAACTTGGGAATCAAAACATAAAAATCATCAACATATATAATACCAATTATGGTAATCAAACAATAATCAAATATTAATCAAATAGTCATCAATTGACAAAAAAAAAATAGAAATCACAAAGTATTTAATATCTGACAGTTAGATTACAATCAAATATGTATTAAATGGAAATCAGATAGCAAATAGATGAGAATTAGATATAAATCATCTAAGAGGAATAGAATTTAGAAAAATTGAAATGGAAAGAGAACACAAAACAATCAAAGAACATTAGAAGAATAAGAACAGAAACTGAAACACAAAATCTGTAAATAGAGAAATTGAACACACACCGAAACACGGACTACAAATAATCTTCGACTAGGAATGAATTTCAAGAAAACAACCAAATAGATTATCTAGTATAGAAAAGATACATCAAACACAAAATAACATGAAATCGAACGAGAATTGATGATGAAAATAAGAAAAATGGGACTACAAGTGAGAATGAACTTCAAGGAAACAATCAAACAAACTTTCATCTCAAACAAATAAAGCAAATACAAACCGTGAACAAAAATTTATGCAACTTCCCCAAATCTAAACCACTCAAATATTGATTTTGAAATTAAAATTGTTGAATAAGAAGGAGAGGACAAACTTCAAGCCAAATAATCAAACATAAATCGTGAACAAATCGTAAAACACAAACCGTAAAACAGAGAGATTTGCTTCAAGAATTCTCCGATTGATGCAGTCGAAATCATAAGAAATCTTCAATAATGAACGATGCAATGGAGAAAACTAATGAATCAAAATAATCTTGAAGGTGATTTTAGGAAAAAAGACAAAATCGAGGGAGAAACAATGAAGGAAAGAAGTGGGAGAACATGTAAGGGAAAAAAAGCTAGAGAAGACGAAATCACTTAAGCCAATTCGTGAATCATTTTTTAACGAGGGTAGTTTGGGAATAAGGAAAAACGTGATTTTCCTTTTTAAGATTTTGACATATTGGTAATATTTTAAAAGTTAATGACAAAAATGCTAAAATATAATATTAATTTGACACCCAATGCAATTCCCCAAAGATAAGGGGAAGAAACAGGGTAGAGAAATTGGTCAACTCATTAGGCCTCGAATTGGACCCGACTACCGTCCAACATCCCAACAAAACAGCAATGCGAAAAGAAACCGAACTTGATAGCTCTAATATGCTTTATTGTATGATGTTTAGGATTTTTTGCTAGAGCCATGATTTCGAAGACGACAATCACAATATCACGACTCGAAGAACATCACTTGAGAGAGTGAACATTTTTCTCAATCATTGACTTGTTTCATACCATTCTTCTTGTCATGCATTTTCTCAGGAACAGTTGGATATAAATAGACATCAAAGCCGAAACGTCTTGTTTGGTACAAATCCGGTTATGAACTGATACATCGAGAGCGGATAGTAACTTAACAAGTTTAGGTCAATGTCTTGTTTGTTTGTTTTCTTTTAATATAAATTATATTAATATACCAGTGGATAATATTAATTCGGACAAATTATAGAGTACGGTGAGAAATGTTTAATTTAATCAATGTAATATTATATACCACTTTCTTCACGTCTTAAGTTCTTTTAATGGTCAAATTAAAAGTTTAGTTTTTAAACTCACTTTTGTACGTATTTTGTCTAAGGATCTTTATTTTTGTGTGTAATGTTGTATATATTTAAAATTTCTAACCAGTAAGGCTCTGTTTAGTAACTATCTTATTTTATTCTTCTGTTTTTCTTTTTTTTTTTTTAAATTAAGTTTATGGATACTACTTCCACCTACAAATTTCTTCATTTATTATCTACTTTTCACTTATGGTTTAAAAAGTAAGTCAAATTTTGAGAATTAAAAAAGATAGTTTTTAAAAAATTGTTTTTGCTTTTAAAATTTGACTAAGAATTCAACCATTATACTTAAAAGACGAAAATAATTATAAGAAATGTGGATGAAATAGACTTGGTTTTAAAAACAAAAACAAAAAACTAAGATCCCGTTTGGTAACTATTTTGTTTTTTATTTTTGTTCTTGAAAATTAAGTCTATTTTCTCCATATTTCTTATAATGATTTACATCTTTCTTAAATACAATGGTTGAATTTTTAACCAAGTTTCAAAAATAAAAATAAAAGTTTAAAAGCTACGACCCCATTTAGTATTTTTTTTTTAATTAAGTCTATTTCATCCACACTTCTTACAATAATTTACATCTTTCTTAACTATGTTGAACTCTTAGCCAAATTTAAAAAACAAAAATAACTTTTTGAAAGTTACTATTTTTAGTTGTCAAAATTGACTTAGTTTTTTAAAATATGAGTGAAAGATAACAAAGAAAGAAATTTGAAGATGAAAGTAGTGTACATAGACATAATTTAAAAAACAAAAAACAAAATAATTACCAAACAGAACCTACTTTTTTAGTTTTCAAAATTTAGCTTGATTTTTAGACCATCGTTAAAAAGTAAATAACAACAAAGAAATTTAGAAGTAGTAGTAATGTCTATAGGCTTAATTTTTTTAAAAAAAAAATAAAAAATCAAATAATTATCGAACGAGACCAAAATATTTATGAAACAGGAGCTAATTGATTCCTAGCATGTGCCTTCAATACTTGACGTTTAGGCTGGCGTACCAAAAGCTAGATTCAACATTAACTTAACATGACCACAACAAATGTTTGGTATCTAGTTGTACCAAAAATAAAAATAAGTATAATAAACTAATATGGCTGTTCATACATTGCGATACCTATATTTTAATACTAACAAAAATTTATATTTAGATATATATTTTTTTATAGTTAGTGTATCTTTTTATATCTGTAACTGTCGACCAACGAGTAATATAAAAATCATTAAATACGTATTGGTAATATTTTTATTTTCAAATTATTCTGCCTAATGAAGATTGTTTAAATCATTTTTTTTTAATGTTGCTTAATATTCAGACTTTGTCATAAAAAGTAAGTAAAATAAAATAAAATAAAATGCTTATATGGATTAGATCAGTACACAACATACCATTCCAAATGTATATAATTACAAATTTTGTTCTATAATTTGATATAGTTTTATTTAGTCTACTTTGTATGGTTTTAATTGATTTTCCTCATTTTGTTGATAGATTGAAATATGTGCCTTTATGATATTCTAGAGTTAATTTTGCATGACCAAAATTACTATATTTGACAAATAAATTGTTATGAGTGGATTCTGGAATCAAGAGTAAAAACTCAAAGAGAGCAAGAGAATAAGAAAGTGTGGGTCCATGAAAGATTAGGGTCGAGCCCTTAATAGAAGTCCAAAGGCTAAAAGGCCAAGAACTAAAAGGGATTAAACCTAACGCGCCAAGTAAGGATGTTGGGTCGGTTGGCCTTGGCTCGGGATAGATTCACATAAAGCACACCCATCTAATCAGAAGCCCTAGTCAGATAAGGAATATGAGAAGAATCGGAGCCTATAAATAAGACAAGGAGAGGCAGGTATAAGAAAGTGAGTTCTAAGACTTTGAGTAAAGTTAACTAATTCATTCAACCTTCTTGACTTAGGCATCAAAGTACATATGGCTCGCACCACATGTTGGAATGCCTTGAATTTGTTTGTTAACGCTTCGAACAACCTGGGGTCTCGCCGAAACCTATATAGAATTCGTATTTAGCATATTTATTTATTTGTAATTATTTACGATTATGATCCTAGGGTTTAGAGTAGTGCGCTATATAAACTCTCTAACCCTAGAGGCGCCATTTGGTGTAATTTTTTGAAAACATTCTCCCTAATAATACTATTCTCTCTCTGCCTGTGAACGTAGCTAACACACCGTTAGTGAACCACGTATATCTGTGTGTCGATCTTCTTTATCTCTACATTCCTTTTTTTGTTCTTTAATTGTCGATTTCGTAATACCACATTTTTTCTTTTGCTTGCAGACGAGCTCTTTACCGTTGAGGTCAATCTAAGGCCAGTCAATTTCCCTTAACCAAAATTTGGCATCAACATAGATAAAATTGATTTTAAAAAAATCTAAAATCATTTTAAATTGAGGTTCGAAGTAGTAGTTGATAGGCAATTTGTTGTTGATTTCAATGGTTGGAGTTAGGTCCAAAGTTTGCCCTAGATTTATTTACTTATCGAAATACCAAAATTCCCTAACACAGACACATTCAGACATTTTCCTCTGCACTAGGCTTTAAGGGTCACTTATAATTTTTCCAATTATTTTTTACATCTTCACACATACACAATTTCCGAGTTTTCCTCAGTGATTGGCTTTAAAGGTCACTTATAATTTTACTGATTACTTTTTACCTCTTAAATTAAGAACAATAGTTAAGGTCTTCAAAGGTCCCTTATAATTTTCTCTGATTATTTTTGACATCTTAAATTAAAAACAACAATTTTGTTAATGATATTGTTTTTAGTTTTTGAACTTTGTAAATAAGCGCGCATATACTTTTTTTTATCTTTGAGTTCTCAGCAATAGGCTTTAAAAGTCACTTAGGATGTGTTTGGTGTGTGATAAAAGTAGATAGTTGAGTTGAGTTGAGTTGATTGAGTTGGTAATTATTATCTGAAGAGGGGAGTTAAATTATCTGTCTTTGTTTGCAGAGTTGAGTTGATAATTATTGTCTGTGTTTGTTGTGCAGAGTTGAGTTGAGTTGGGGATCTAATACAATTTTTTGTGAATGAGATTAGTTCTATTTTTTTTTCTGTTTATTTTTTATTTCATTATTTTATTTTTTTAGTTTTATGCTTTGCTATTATTGATTAATTTTCAAATATACACGTATTTTCTCAAATCATTTATGACATAAACTGGACAATCTCAATTTTTTTCTCAATTTGTAGAACATAATAGATTATTTTTCATATATTCTTTTCAAAAACTGTAATAATTCAAATTCTCTTCAATCGGTAAAACATACCAACAAAATGTATTTCATATTGCTGCTCAATTAATTGGTATATTGTATATTATATGTATATATATTGAAGGTAATTATCTCAATTACTAATTGGTATATTGTATGTATATATATTGAATCTTGCTAACTTAACTTTATTATTTCACATACCATACAGTTTATTTTTATATAATATGGATAGTATATTTGGAATTGAAATTGTACATGGGATAATTACCTTTCATTTGATTATGATGGTGAGAATGTGATGTAGTACAGTAACATTTTTCATAAGATTACAAAAATAATATGAACCAACCAAACATGTGGCCGTTTCCAAAAAAAATTCACAAAATATATGTTCTTTTCGATACTTATAATATCTGTGTCATAATACAAACACAAAAATTACATGTCATGACGTATGCAAAAGTTATCATTCTTTTCGACATGACAGTCCATTGTCCATTTGCTGTTATCCAAAGAACTATAAACAAAATATAGGAGTGTGGTCAGTCTACATGTTTCTTCCTAATAGATGGAGGCAGTACCTCTTTCGTGCGTGTTCTGGTACTGCAAGGAAACAATCTGTCTTTTGAATGTCTGTGACAAGGAGGTCAATAAGGGTGACCTGATCATCCCCATCCAGGCCATCAATGCTGTATATGGCATTTACTACTTCCTTCTGACGCCTGAACTCCAGCTCATACTTCTTCTTTTGCCACGATGCAAGTCTACCCATGTGTGTGCTCTGCATTTCAACAGTCGATCTCATGATGTCCATCATTTCAGCTTGGAATGATGGCTCTTCCTCTTACTGCCTCGAGATGACTCGGCATGTACACTCGCTCTACCTGTAGATTGCTCTGTTGGCTCTTCATCTATTTCATCTTGATTTAATGGTGATTTTGTCTGGCTAACCTCAGGTGTGTGACAGTCCTGTGATCCAAGTCGAATCTCATTTTCAAACTCTCTGAATGTATTCGTCGTCATCACGTATGGGTCCTCACTTGATTGCCCTATTGCTCTGTCTTTCCCAAATACGGTGGAGAAGTCATCGTAATGTGGGAATGGCTTGTTCCACATCCCCTTCGCATTGGGATGACTCTGCATTGATACACATACACATTATTAATATTTATATTATAACACGTACCCCTATATTTTTTTTTCTAGAATCTTACCCGAACCCAAAGATCGAAAATCTCCCTCTTGACTTGGACACATTTGAACTCATCGTTCCAGCCGAATCCCGACTGACTTAATATCTTTGATACTGCGTTGTATTGTTTCTTCAGACTCCTCACCTTGCACTCAATGGTGTTCTGATTCAGTGCGCACCCAGGCATTTTCTCATGCAGAATTCTCTCCAAGTGTTGTAGGTATCCTGGTCGAAACGTCCCATTGTCGGACCTCCAACCGGTCTCCACCAAATACAATAGAGCTTCCACCAACTTAGCGTCCTCCACCTTCGACCATACGTGTTTAGACCTCTTACCATTACCTGCCATTATGCTACATGCATATGTTTGTTGAATGAAAAGATGCTATAAATTAAACACATGCACAAATAAAGGATAAACTGCTGAAATTATATGTTCCAATTTAACTTGTTCACACAGAGTCTTGGCACAAAACATTCTCACGACATACTTGGAATGTTCCATAATTAAATTCCATTCAATAGTGAAAGAAAAGTAAGCAATGAACATTGAATAATCAGGCTCTTTGCCATTGAGTAAACATTTCGACTGCTAAATCATCTCTGAACTTGGTCCATTCCTCCGATGATTCAACAAATTCAATATGATCCCCATCAAGACCAACTGATGCAGAATTCTCCTCATCGGGCACGTCAAGCATTGCACCGATTCCCATCTTCCTTGTGATCAAGTTGTGAATAAGACAACATGCAGTTATTGTTCGACATTAGACTTATATTGGGTAGAATGGTTTTTCCCTAAGAATAGCCCACCGCCCCTTTAGCAACCCAAACGCTCGCTCGATAACGTTCCTTGCTGAAGAATTGTTTCATGTTGAAAAATTCTCTTGTAGTTGTCGGTGCGTTTCCTGCTCCACGCTAATTGGAGAGATGGTATCGTTCCCCTCTGTATGACGCCAAGAATCCTTCAGCGTTGGAGTATCCAACATCACATAGGTAATAGTATCCTGTACATGTTTTGAAATGTTATGCACATGTGTTGTGGCATGTACGCATGTTTAAATAACGTATACGGTTATTACAATACCCTTTGGAACCCTCAATCCGTACAGTCACGAAACCGCATCCCTAAGAACCCTTGAATCGGCTGCAGACCATTCCCACCCTGGCAAAACGAAGACGAACTCCCCATTTTGATCACACACTGCAAGAACATTTGTGGCAATCTCTCCCTTTCTCGTCCTATATCGAGGTCGATCGGCGACACTAATATTCACTTTAATGTATGTGCCGTCTAGCGCACCTAGACAATTCTGTTTCTCTCAAGTGATCATAATGAATTAAAAAAAAATCTATCGTTGCATGCATATTTATGGCGTATTCATATAAAAAACTGAGTACTTTTTGTACCTGAAACCATTTCCATCTTCCATCGGTGCATATATTTGTGATCGGTTATGGTTTTCTTAACAAAACAGTGTGAAGTTGCAAGATTACCCTAAGAACTACGTTGAAATATCTCGAAACTGTCTCACCAGACCTTAAAAAGTTTCTGCGTACCACTTGATTCTTGACATCATGTGCAAGAATATGTAGGAATATCACAACCATCTCTTCGACGTCCATACATCTTGCTAGTTCCAAACAACCAGTCGACCGTAGCATATTACATAGAATCGTAAAGGTACGTCTATCCATCGGGTGCTTTCACGACATGCCAAGTTAATCTCGTAAATTAAGCGAAAGAAGGTCAACTGCCTAATGCAGTGCCTAGCATATATTGGTTGTCTCTCTATCCTTCGGTAGTTGTTCAATAACGTGGTTAGTGTTATGAACAACTGTATTTGAGAGTGCGAAATAATTCTCATGATCGAAAAGAGGTCTTCAACAGTATCCATCTTTATAGGGAAAGGGATACACAAGTTGTTCCTGAAAGGGTAAGGTATTTGGCGGATTATGTTTCATGATTAAGAAAGAATAGCAAACATTCGACCTCTACATTAATCGAATCCTCAACCCCCAACTTCTACCAAGACAACAATATTTCTCTAATAAGTTTCAAAACAACCTTATTTCTCTAATAAGTTTTGAAAACAACCATATTAATATAAAAGATCCTAGTTTTAAGAGGATAAAAAAGTAGAGTTTTGAGTGAAAAATGGGGTTTTAATAACCCATAGGTTTTCTTTATGGGCTTAACAAACATGAGTAATAAATATCCACCCAACTCAATAACTCATACCCATTTATCAAACACCTTAGAGACCCATCCAACTCAACAACTCATACCCATTTATCAAACACCTTAGAGATGTTTGATAAATGGGTATGAGTTGTTGAGTTGGGTGGGTATTTATTACCCATGTTTGTTAAGCTCATAAAGAAAAACTGTGGGTTATTAAAACCACCTTTTTTACCCACTCAAAACTAACCCTAAAAACAGTGATATTTTCATCTTTCTTCGCTCCTCCCTTATCTTCGCCATTTGGATTCTCCTCCAGATCTGATTTTTTTTTTTTTTTTTTTTTTTTTTTTTTTTATCGTCAAACATTTCAAACGTCACTTTACAAAAATTTGATATGATGATTTGGTTCATTATTTTTGTTGGATTTCTTCCAAGGACCGATCTTATCTTATGTAATATTCTATCGGAGGCCTCACTGTACGTGTATATTTGAAAATTAATCAACAATAGCAAAGCATAAAACAAAAAAATAATAATAAAAGAATGAAATAAAAAACAAATAGAAAAAAATAGAACTAATCTCATTCACAAAAAACTGCATCAGATCCCCAACTCAACTCAACTCTGCACAATAAACACAGACAATAATTACCAACTCAACTCAACCCTACAAACAAACACAAACAATTTAACTCCCCAGATAATTTAACTCTCCAGATAATAATTACCAACTCAACTCAACTCAACTCTTTACTTTTATCACACACCAAACACACTCTTATAATTTTTCTGTTTGACATCTTAAATTAAAAACAATAATTAAGGTCTCAATTAAAAACAATAATTAGAATCTCATTTGGTAACTAATTTATTTTATTTTACTTTTTTTTTTTTTTTTGTAAATTGAGCTTATTTTCTCAAAATTTCTTACTCACAATTTTCATGCTTATTTTCTCAAAATTTCTTACTCACAGCTTTCAAATTTCTCGTGTCGACATTTGAATTCTTAGCTAAACTCAAAAAACAAAATGAAGTTTTTGAAAATTACAGTCCATTTGATTTTTTTTCTTAGTTCTTGAAAATTAAGCTTATAAACACTCATTCCATCTCTAAGGCCTTTGGTAACCATTTTATTTTTTGTTTTTGTTTTTTAAAATTAAGCCTATGAACGCTACTGTCACCTCCAAATTTTTTCTTTTGTTATCTACTTTTCACTAATGGTTTAAAAAACCAAGCCAAATTTTGAGGACTAAAAAAAGTTGCTTTCAAAAAGTTGTTTTTGTTTTTAAAATTTAGCTAAGAATTCATGTTGGGAATGTCCTAAAACTCGCAGTTCATGTTAAACATTCTATTTATCAATAATTATGACTTGTTGATTTTGCATCTTATTATGGAAATCCAATAAACACATCCTTGGCTATAGTCTGAATGTTGTAACTTTATGTAGTAACATAAACAAGATCAAGTTGACAGTATATAGCCTAAATGGTCTAATAAGTATATGGATGAAATTGGGTATCTCATCCTGGTAATACTATTGGATGTGGCCCACTCTATAGTTGTTACAAGAAGTTGTAAGGTGCTATAAACGATATGATCCACAAATCGTTCATGTTGAGACATGTGAGTGGGGCATCCTATGCAATGAGTTTGCATATAGACTGGACTACGAAAATAGTCACTTTTCTTTATAACGACCGTTTACTGTTAAAACTGACTATTTCATTTATCATATAACCTAGGTTAACTCGATCTTAATCCTGAGATAGCTATGAACTCCTGTTTGTTCGGGATTATCCTTTGATCTACAAACGGTAAGAGTAGTCCAACAACACTGCTCAATAAGCTTACCATTTTGAGGATAAGATCGGATGAATAGCTGGGGACATAGCCTTGGAAGATGGAATTCACTCATACCCTATTTAGGGTTACTAGATAAGTTGTTCTCTTAAGTACTGATTCCAGGTCTTGAACAATTGAGGCCCCACTTTCTCATGATAGAGAAAGGATTTGATTCGTAAAGATTATGAATCAAAATTGTTCATTAGAGGATCAGTAGGAACCTAAGGAATAAGATGTATTTACAGGGGTAAAATGGTATTTTTGACCTAGTTGTGATTACGAACAACCTATGAAGGATCAACTTGCTGATTATAGTTATTAAGTAGACATAATATATTTACAGGAGTTCAACTATGGGCTATAGTGGAGTGTCCCATTAGTTAACAAATGAGGGTTAGATTGGACTAATGAGTTTAGCTGATTAATCCAGAATCATTGGAGCCTATGATCTGTAGGTTCGCGAGGTCCCCCTACTAGTTCGTAAATGGATAAGCTTTAGAGTAGCTTGAGAAATTAATTTAAAACGTTCAAATTAAACGGAACAGGAGAATATATATTTAAATATACGAAGATAATTTTTGTGCAAAAATTAATTTAATATTTGATTTTAAATTAACTTATGAAATTAATTTTAGAAAAATATTTTTTCAGTTTTAAATAGTTTTGGAAATCAAACTTTTTATTTTAAAAGGAAATTGAAAATTGGTTTTGCATGCCATACAAAATAGAAAATGTTGTTTTTCCATTATCTTCTTCATCATGCTCACACAAACCCCATCTCCTTCTCTTCAGAGTTGCAAGTCATGCAACTCACTTCTTTGCATCTTCATCTGCAATAAATAAAGAAGTTTAGAGTGATTTGAAGTGAGCTAATACATAAATTTTGAGAGAAAATCTCTGTGAGAAGAAAGAGTTCTTCCATTTGGGTTGTTGTGTGTTCTTCATTGTTCTTCATCAATTCAAGTTGTTCTTGAGTCCCACAACTCTGTCTAAAGCTCCAAGAGGATAGTGGGGAAGACCTTGAGGTGGCACGGTGATCACTGGTGAAGACTGTTGCTGTATAATCAAGTTCTTGGAGAGTTCTTCAAAGGTATGATCTTAAAACTCTCTTTTTAGAAAAACATGCTTTAGTTTCTGCCAAAATTAGTGAATTTGAATACTTATGGATCATTGATATTCCCGCTGCATGTTATTTAACTCTCTCAATTCAATTATTGTACTTAAAAATGATGCAAATCATTGTAAGAAATTTGGATGAAATAGGCTTACTTTTCAAAAACGAAAACAAAAAACCAAATGGTACCAAACGAAGCTTAGATTTCTTATTTTGTTATCTGCTTTTTACCAATATTTTCAACAACCAAGCCAAGTTTTGAAAAATAAAAAAAGTTGTATAGACTTACTTTTATTTTTTAAAGTTGGCTAAAAAATCAACTTTTTTACTTAAAAGATATGCATATCATTGTAAAAAAAAAATAATAATAAAATAAAATAAATTTAATTTTCAAAAATAGAAAATTAAATGCTCGCTAAATGGGACAGTCTTTTTAGTTGTCAAAATTTGATCTTCATATGAAATACTCCTAAAATATACAGAACAAATCACATAAACCAATTAATGTAAGTATTGTTTACAGGTTTAATTCTAAAAAAACCAAATGATGAAATCTAAAAAGTTATCTTCTCTCTTCCCTCGTCTTTTTTAATTATTGATTTTAATTTAAAATGTCGTTGTCAATATTTAAAATACTAATTAAATTATTGATGGAAAATTTAAACATATTATTATAAACTCAAAGACTAAGACTCCGTTTGATAACTGTTTAGCTTTTTATTTTTTGTTTTTGTTTTTGAAAATTTGGTTTTTGTTTTTGAAAATTAAGTCTATAGACATTACTTCTACCTCTAAATTTCTTTCTTATTTATCTACATTTTACCAATGGCTTAAAAAAGAGTATTTTTAAATATAAAAAATATTTAAAAATATTTACACTTTATAGCAAAAGTTCAAAATATGCTACTTTTGGAACTTTTTGCTATAAAGTGTAAATATTTTTTAGATTTTTCTATTTATAAAAATTTTCGTTTAAAAAATAAGCCAACCCCACCGACCATAAACGTCAAGCATGGGTAGCTAAATCATCAAAGTTAAACCATAAAATCTCAAAATCAAAATCCTCTTTTAAAACATACAAGCGATAGATAACCAAATACGGAAATGACGCATTCGTAAGTACAACACTCTATTTCCATTATTCTCTTTCTTTTTATTATAACTTATATAACTTAATTGAATGAAACAATTTTTTTTAATGAGATAACCAAAGATCAAACAATCAATAAGAAAGTACGAAGGGATAGAAAAGAAAGGTGATGAGGTGTAGATAAATGGATGTTTAACTTTTTTAAAAGGTAAGAGGACTATAATACAACTTTGGAAAGTTTATAGGTATGTTTGCGATGAGTTATTAACATTTATGTTAATATTAACGTATTTTTAAGATTTTCTTAGTTTGATGGTTTTTAAATTTCAAGAAGATATTTTTTTAAACAAAACACTAATATTTCCATAAAAAAAATTAATGGTAAAAGTATTTTTGAACTCTTTTTTAGAGTATATAATATTTTTGAAACTTTTAAAAGTTTAAGAGTATTTTTTAACACAAGGTAAAAACTTTAACGACATTTTTTATAAGCTCAAAGTAATTTTTAAAAAGAAATAGACTATTTTATCAAAATGAACATAACTCAATTGACATACATTAGTCACTAGTGTGATGTTCAAATTCTCCACTTAAAAAAACTATCATAGATTGGTCTAGTGGTGAAAAGGAGACAGTCCCAATAAATGGCCAAGAGATCAAGGGTTCAATCAATGGTATAACTTAGTTTGGAATTCATTTACTAGTAGGAGGCTCCTAAGCTGATTCGGATACTCATAATATTTATAAAAAAAAAAAAACAATTATACTAAAAATAAATAAATAAATAAATAGACGGTTGAATGCGAAAATATAAAAGATGTCTACTTGCTGAGGAATCCAGCCGTTCTGGTATACCGTATACGCAGCCGATGGAAACCCGAACTGTTTAACTCGGAGCTTCGTTCGCAGTCTTCCATGACGTCGAGGCGGTTTCTCTCTCTTGCTTTGCGTTATCGGTCGAAGACCTCTCTCTCTCTTCCACACGGTGAGCTTCCATTTCTCTTCTCTCAGTAAAAACCCTAATTTTATAACATTTTTCTTACTCCTATGACCTATTTACATATTTTCGCCTGGTTTGCTCTGATATTTTGCTTGCAATTTTAGTCGTTCCGGAATCATTGCAATCTGTTATTTGTTTTTGTTCCCTTTCAATTAATGGGTGAATTTAGTTTTCTCCGTTCATGGGAAAATCTCGTGTTCAACTGGTAAAATCAGTGTATTCTGTGGGCAATTTATTTTCCGACCACTCAAAAGAGAATCAAGAAGAAATTATGTGTATCTATGATCTAATTGGTTGAATATCCTTGAAGATTTCTTTCTATTGTTTGTATATGATTTCTTTCTGATATATAAAATAGGCTCAGTTGTTTGGTTCAAATCACGACTGAACCCAAAAGTTCTAGGGGATAGATAACAGTAAATTTAATTTTTATATCAACGTTTACAGTTAAACTTTTAGTTAGAATGATATCTGGGAAGAATTTTCTGCAGGGATTGGGGGTGTTGAAGAAAAAATTTGTGATGCCCCTGGGTTTCGTGTAGCTTCAGTTCAAATGGGGTTTAAACATAAAAATCTCCTAGGTTATTGACTTTTGAGCTTTGTAAGAGAGAATTTGAGACTTGGCTAATTTCACTTAGCTGTGAAATGGTATTGTGTAAAGGCTGCATTATGGTTTTGAAACAACTTGTGAAGCTTTTTGTGCTCAAAGTTTGAGGAAAGTTTCTTGTAGCTTTACAAGAATAAATATTCTTGGATTCATTTCATTATCTGGTGTCTGATTCTTGATGGCTTCTTTCGTTTGAATGTATTTAAACTCGGTAGAACTTCCCAGCTGATTGCCTTTTCTTTCTGTTTATTATTTTGTTCATAACCTTCATCTTTCATTTCAAGTATTTGGCGAAGTGGTAGTAGTGTCTTTCTGTTTCTATACAACGAATATCTTCCCCAAAGATGACTCTCTAGTTCAACAATGAGATATTTCAGTGTCTTAAAAGTAGTTTTTTTAACATATATTTTCTCTTTTTTTATGATTTCTTTTGCTCAAACTGCTGACAAGAAGAATATTGATGGCAGAAAGCACTTGCGGAATTCACCCATTTGCAAATTCATGGTTCTTGACTGGGCACAGATTTTCAAGAAGAGGAAACCAGACCGTGGCAACTCCAGCAATTGCCGAGGATTCTAAAGACAATGAAGACAATAAGTTGACGCCCATTTCTGACTTGGGTGATCCTCTTCATGAAAACAAGGACGATACTTCTGCTGTGAAGTACTCTGTTCTCTCCAATTTAAAATCATCCCCTAGGCACGACCTTGCCATGATTTTCACTTGCAAAGTCTGCGAGACAAGATCAATCAAGACAGTTTGCCGTGAATCATACGAGAAGGGTGTGGTAGTGGCACGTTGCGGTGGATGCAGCAATTTGCACCTAATTGCAGACCATCTTGGTTGGTTCGGGGAGCCAGGTAGTGTCGAAGACTTCTTGGCTGCTCGTGGCGAGGAAGTTCGCAAAGGTTCTCTCGATTCCCTAAGCTTGACCCTTGAAGATTTGGCTGGAAAGAAATCCTGAAATTTTGGAACTTCATCTATCTTGAGAGGTGTACAAATAGTTGCTTAACTCGGGTTACGGTTCAAACCATTAGAAGCTACTTTATATCTGGATTTTTGATGTTCGGTTAAAGATGTTTCAAGGTCTGTGGTTCCAGTTTCTGGCTATCCTAGATTTGAGGTGGAATTTATAAGAAACAACACCCAGGAGGTGAAATTTATAAGAAACAACACCTGCTGGGAAGAGTTTGGGAATATGGGGCTGCCTGAAGTTCATGCTCTCTCTTAAGATGTGTTTTCATTTACACAAACCAATATTACTCTTCTTCAATTTCCCCTTTTTGTATTGCCTCTTGATCATTACATTTGACTAAATGAACTGAAATTCTTCATGTACAACCAAATCTTGGCACAAGAAAAAGGAAGAAGCATCATTTAACTGTTCATCTTTTGGTTTTCCTTCTCATCTTTGTGAAATCACCACTAAACTCAAAATGTTTTTATCCATATTTTAGGTCCCGTTTGACCATTCTTTTTGTTTTTGGTTTTTAAAGTTGAAGTATATAAATATTACTTCTATTTATAAACTTCTTTATTTGTTAGCAACTTTCTACCATGTTTTCAAAAACCATTTCTAAGTTTTGAAAACTAAAAAAGGAAAAAAAAAAAAAGTTAAAAATCAATTTTAGTCTCTAAATTTTCGTTAACGTGACAAGTTAGTCCCTGAACTTTCGATTTTGTAACAATTTAGTCAACTTTAGTAGGTAATAATTTAGTCTTTGTGCTTTAAAATTTGTAACATTTTAGTTTCTATTGTAGAAATTAGTGTTAAGATTTAATGAGATTTCTTACATAAATAAGTCGATAAACTAATTAGAGCTTTAATATTTTTATAAAATACAAAGTTTATATCATAAAATAATAAAAATTAATATCAAAATTTGATTTTTTAAGTTAAGGACTAACTTATTACAAATTTAAAAATACAATTATTAAATTATTACATGCTAAAGTTTATGAACTAAATTGTTATAGAATTAAAAGTACAAGGGTTAAATCGTTACAAACCAAAGTTTAAGAATTAAATTGTTATTTTCATGAAAGTTTAGGTATCAAAAGGATATTTTTTTTTAAAAAAAATATTTTTAAATTATTATTAATATTAGGGGATTTCAAAAAAAAAAAAAAAAAAAAAGAGGAAACTATTTATATAATATAACAAAATTTTAATCGTAATCGATGGGAATCTCGAAGCTGTTTGAGACAGAGCAACCTCATATTAGGCATGCATCAACAAGTAGTTGGAAGGTGCACGATAGTGAAGATCAATCCATCTCAATCTACAAAAAAAAAAAAAAAAAAAAATACCTTACATCTTTGATAGAGGTTGATAGAAGTCTATTAGTGTCATCTCTTATACAAACTAATAAAAGTTTATTACTTATAAAAGTTTTATTTGCCATTTCTATAAATAATTTGACATTTTTGTATCCATGAAAATTTCTCAAATTAATTGAATATGATAGATTCACTCGTTTTTTTTTAGAAAAAAGAACTTTCAGAACTCGATCAAACAATTCGTATGACCGTCAATGGGATACAGATGACTGCAGTCGTCTTTGAATCTATTGTTATTTTGTTTTTTTTCTCTTCTTTTAGATTAATAGATGTATAACGATTTTATTGCCATATTATATGTATCTTGATTAAGAACATTATATCTTATATCTTATGATATATTTCAATTTCTCAGTTTTTGTATTTTCAAACCTTTTGGGGGTTTGTTTCAACCGTTTTTTTTTCCTCTAATTTAATCTAGAAAGTACGTTGACCAATCTTTGGATACTACCTTCGGCGACCACCACGGCCAACTCCAGTTGCCTCCCTCCCTTCGACGACATCTGTAGGCTAACTCCGACCACCATCCTCCGGCGAATGCTGTCGATCAACTTCGGTTGCGACCTCGATTATCGCCACCAATCAACTCTGGTTGTCACCTCGGTGATCATCATCGGCCAACTTCCAATCGCCACCTTGGTCATCGTTGTCGGCCCACCTCTAGTTACTACCGGCCAACTCCAATCACCATCGACCAACTTCTGGTAACCCCTTTCTCCCACACGGGTGAAATTTCGATCACCCACTCAGTCGGCCAACCTCCGACTACCACCTCCAACAACCATCACTAGCCAATCTTAAAAAACATTAATAAAAATATTCTTAGCATGTAACAAACTCGAGAAGTTTGTATATAAAAACATGTTTAAGAAAAAAAACTGCAATGCATGTGTGTAAATTTTAAGGAGTTTTTATCAAAAGTGTTTAAATAAAAATAAATTTTTTAAAAATATGTTTTTTCTTTTTTGTTGGTCAATTTGAGTAGCTCGAAGATTTAGAATTATATTCTAAATGTAAAGGTTTAAAATGTTTAAAACAATTTAGTAACTAAATAAAAACTAAACTAAAAATTTATGATTTTTTATTCCTCAAATGCAATTTGATTAAAAATATATATAGTTTTTCAATAATTAGTTTATTTTAATTTTAAGTTAGCATATTATGATAGAAAAAAAATTGATCTAGTTAAATTGATAGAAGTCTATGAAAATTTACTTCAAAATCTAGTAAAATTAAAATGTCAAATTATAAAATAATATATTAATAAAATTATAACTTCAGTCAAAATCTCTATTTCAAAAGTTTTAAAAAAATATTTTTCTAAACTTTTTAGTTTAGTTTAAACTTAATTATATTAAAATAATTAAGATGACAAATTTAAACTAATTTAAAATCTAACTGGTGATTAAATACAAGAAAATATTTCACAAACTAAATACTTATAAATTTGTATTTTAAACGCAGACTTACTTCCAAAACCTGGACTCCAAACACAGTTTTCTTAAATTCAGGCTACCTAAACCTCCCATAGTAATTCAGACTTAACATTCTCAGGTTTAAAATTCCAAACCTATACGCTAAATGTTCCCTTTTCTTTGATCTATAAACTTACATAATCAATATAGTTCTTAGTTTGACTTTAGTAAAAGACATTTACTCTGCATGAGATTTAAATCTTCCTATCCTATATAGTAATATTCATGTATTAAAATAAAAATAGGGAAAATTGTATTGTATGACAAATACATTTAAGAAACTAAAGTCATGACTTCAACTTTTTTGTAATTACAATTATAGATGTAACAATCAGATAGCAATCACATAACAATCACATAGAAATCAGATAGCAATCAAATCTTATTTGCAAAAAAAGCAAAACTTAGAGATACACGCCTAATTTTCAAATTTTTAAAAATTAAAATTGTAATTACCCCATAAAAATATATAATTTTAATTTTAACCAAATTGCTATTTACTATACCACATTATTAAAATATGAGTTAATTATCTATATGGCGATACTCGACCAATTGGGTGATTAGAAGGAAATTTTGTGAATAGCTTCTAATTGATATAAATCTACAAGGATTTTATAAACCCAAATTATCCTAAATTTCCATTTAAAATCTCAAGGCTATTTACTCTTAAACTTATGAAGTCTAACTAGTCATTCATAGTGAATGGTGCATTTAACACATATTTATGAGTGATTTTGAAATGGTTAAACTCACTTTTATCATATTTAAAATCACTTTGAAATTAATTTAATATTTAATTTTATATTTTTTAAATGTGATTTTTAATTAATCAAAATTTATCTGAATCATTAAAAGTATGTTTCATAGTGACTTTAAGAATGACAAAAGTAATTTTAGTCGTTTTAGAATCACTCTCAAACATGTTTTTAGTATATTTAAAGGTTTCAGTGCATTGATTTATAATTTAGAAAATGAATAATAATAAAAAAAAATTATAGTTTGTTTGGAATAACTTTGAAAAATAGAAAATAAATAATTGACTTTTCATTGGTCTAGAAAAAAATAATGATTTAGGGTCGGTTTAAATTGACTATAAAAAAATATTTTTCTTAAAAAAAATCGTTTTTATTTAAACTCTTTTGATAAAAATGGTTTGTTGTAGAAGAAATTTCGTCCAATCACAAAATGTCACGTGTCGTTCATCTGCCATTTGATCATAATAATGGGCTTATCAACTTCAAAGGTTAGACCACGATAGTTAAATTTGGCTTGATGACCGATTGGGCTTTGAATCATAAATTGGA
The DNA here is from genome assembly GCF_027475165.1 of Benincasa hispida. Classification (NCBI taxonomy): domain Eukaryota; kingdom Viridiplantae; phylum Streptophyta; class Magnoliopsida; order Cucurbitales; family Cucurbitaceae; genus Benincasa; species Benincasa hispida. The sequence continues at coordinate 37,734,279 of NC_143484.1, read as the reverse complement.
TCGGGCCGAGTATTTAAAATTATTGGGGTCCAAAAGTCGACCCAATTCAAGCCCACAAATAGAAAATTTGGGCTGAAGAAATGAGATCGAGCACAAGCCCAACTTTAGCTCAAATCCAAAAAGTAGTTAGGCCCAAACCCATCTAAAAACCCATAAAATCCTCAATAAATAGAGGTCTTGCCCTTTCATTTGGGAGAGGGGAAAGTTCTAAAGATTGGAAACTCTGAAGATCATAAAGTTCTACAACTCTTAAGCTCTCAAGCTTTAAAAACTAAAGCTCCCAAGCCCTAAAGATTTGAAGACTGAATACTTAGAAAACTAAGGCTCCAAGCTCCAAATTTGTAAGAAAATTTGGAAGACTCAAACTTATTGTAACATTCGAGAGAAAGAATCAAATGAATATATATTAGCGGTTGTACCTTTACATACTACAAATCAATACAAATACAAAGTTTGAATTCAGCGAATTTTCTCTAGAAATCTTGTCGAATAAGCTTAAAATACACTTTAAAGTGTTGCCAAACACTTCAATTTTTCAAAATGACTTATTTTCAAACGTAAACACTTGAAAAAGTTAAACCAAACACACCCTTAATGTATTCTTTCTACCAAATATTGGATTGATTTAAAAACTTATTCCTTTTTGTTTTGTTTTTAAAGAACACCAAGATGATAGATTATATACATACATACATACATACATATATATATATATACATATATATATATATATATATATATATATATATATATATATATATATATATATATATATATATATATAAGTTTAACCGGAAATACACAAAGTAGGAAAAAAAAAAGTGAATTTTTCACAGATAGGAAAAATGTCAAGTTATTTACAGAAATAGAAAAAAACACTGATAAATTTCTGTTAACATCTATCAATGATATGATAGACTTATGTAAATTTTTATCGCATATAGTATCAATGATAGACTTCTAACAATTTCTTTCACTGATAAGCACTGATAAACTTTTATCAGCCTCTACCAATGGTAGACTTCTATCAACGTCTATTTGTGATCTATCACAATTATAATTAAATTTTGCTATTTGTGTAAATATTTTCTCTTATTTTTCTATTTTTGAAAATCCTCAAACAAAAATATATTTATAAAGAATAGAGAGTAATTGTGTAGAACGGTAAAATTCAAACATGCAATTGAAAGAATGTCCATTTTTCTATTATATAATTTATGGGCAAAATCGTGAAGTGTAGGACCCACCTCACATTTCCTTTTTTGATTCTACCCAAATGTTACATATCTTTTCTGCCTCTTATGCCTAGGGATATCATTTACCCCACGAGGACCCGTCCCAAATGAGGCAGAGAATCCCTGATTACATAGGGAATGGGGGAGGAATGAGGGATAATTTTTTCTCCGTTGGCTAAACGGAGACAGGGATGGGGATTATATTCCCCGTCTCTGTCCCCAACCCGATTCCTCACTCTGCCCCGATGAATATATTATATAATTATATTTATATAATAATAATAATTATTATTATTATTGTTGTTGTTGTTGTTGTTATTATTATTATTATTAACTCATATTAGATTTATATAAACGGAATATGAGTTTATAATAATAATTATCATTATAATTATTATAATAGTTATAATAATAATTATTATTATTATTTTATCTTTATAATTTCTACAAAAGTTGTGGTATAAAAAATTAGTTATTTTCTAACTTTCATTTCAACATTTTCGTACTTTAATACATTTCTAAATTATTTTAACATTTAAGACTTTCTACCTTAAGCCATAAATGTTGTAGTATTTAAATGGAAAGCTTGACTATGATATTGTAATATTTAAATTTTAACTTTTAGAAATTATAGTATTAGATTATATTTTTACGCATATAATAGTATTATTTTTATAATGAATTTTTATACTATTCTCTTTGAATGAAAAAGTTAATGGAAATAACTCATTTAATATATATAGTTTTATTTGGTTGAGAATAAACAAAATTGCTAAAAATGAATATATTAAAAAAAACATACGAAAAAATTTTTCCCGCGCAGAACCTGATCTCCGTGGAGAATTTCGGGGAGACGAGGAATGAAATAGGGGGGCGGGGATGGGGACGCCGCCCCTTCTCTTCGCCCCGCCCCGTGGACATCTCTACTTATGTCTCCCATATTTTTAGGAAGATAATGACACACTTTAAGTTGTTGTATGGAGATTTTGAGGGGATTAAGTTGAGAATGGTGATAGAGTAAACATGCATAAAACGAAAGTTAATAGATCATTAAGCACTTTAATTACACTTAATTTGAATCACAAGCATGCTAAAACACAAGTTTATACAAAGAGAGTTTCAGAATTTACAACCATGGTAGAATTCCTCTAAATCCTTACTAATCTCAATGAATTTGACCATCAAATCTTCAGTAGACCACCAAGAGAATTTTCTATACTATTCTCAGCCTTGAATTTAAGTGGTGGGACTCTGAATTGAAAGGGAATTGGAGAGGTTTGAAGAAGGTTTTTTTTAGAGAAATTTTTATGCATAATTTTTCTCTTAAAATTCAAGTTGTATCATTGAATCTCATAAAGATTGGGGCATTTAATCACTTCATTCATGCAAGCACTTATTCTTTCAGCATTTTGACACTTCGATTTGTATTAGCTAAGTGGCCTAGATGTTGAATTGTGGAGAAATCCACTAAGAAATCTCAAACTTGGATAATTCTACTAAAACTTAAAATTCCAATTTCAAATTAATTAATTACATTTAACTTAAAAATAAATTAACTATAATTTAAATTCAATTTCAAAAAATTGAATTTTCTAAATTTGAAATTAACTTTAGTTTAATTAATTAAATAGTAATTTAATATCAAATATTAAATCAATAAAATACATAATTCAAACATGAATCCCTATTCATGTAATCAATATTTAAATGATGATTTAAATATTTCGAACTCTCCAATTACTTTTAATTTTAATAAATTTAAACGTTAATTATATCGAACATAATTATTCAAACCCTAAAATTAAATTTGAACATTTCAAATTCACTTGATATTTTGATCCAAGATTTAATCTTTTACGAGTTAGCAAAGGGATCTTATGGACCTACAGATCATGAGCTCCAACGATTTGAGATTGATAACTTGTAGAAATACAAGTTATTTTTGCTCTTAAGTTGGAACAACTAAGGTTTTTAATGATAATCTCTCCTCATTTTCAGTAGAAACGCATGGATTTATTCAAACATCACCAAACTCATGCAAAAGAAGTTTTATGACTAAATATCGCGGTACTAACGCACTATATTGCAAGATTTCAACGCAAGGATTAGCATTAACGCATTATACAAGTGCCGCAGGAAAAGCTCTAACACATGGGCCATGCGTCGGAGGGAATTCAACGCAGAGAAGATTTATTTCTTCAGGCTGATTGTGTCACATCACCACTTGCAAGTATGGGCACCTGCAGCATGCGGCGTTTGAAAAGCTTCCAAGCAGCAGGCGGCGTCTAAAAAGCTTCCGAGAGTCAGGCGGCTAACCAGGGCATGGACTTTAATGCTGACCATTCACCAAGAGGATGTGACCAACGCCTATAAATAGATGAAGTCCCTCCAGAGTTGAGAAGTTCGAAAATCATCAAGATCCTTACTCTTTGTAAATTGTAGTTATAGTCTTAGTTCTGTAGAAGCTGTGCCGTGGTATTGAAACGATCAAAAGGGTTGAGAACCACCAATACCGTCGGTCGGGGAGCGGAGGAAACCACTATTGAGAAAGATACTACGTCCACTGCCTATACAAGTGATTGTACACAACGAGATTGAGCCAAAAGAACTACAAGAGATTGTATTCTTTGGCTTGACTCAGTTTCCTTCTTATTTATCGCTTTCACTCCATTCGATTGAATATTGTTTTTGTAAAGATTCCTTGTTTCTTTATAAAATTCATATGTTTGATCCATCATACTTACTATTGTTTATCTCTTATTTATGTTGAACGCATTAATACTTTATGCACAACTTCATTCTAACGCTCAAGCCAACTTGACAACTTGGTAAAAACATCTTTAACTTAGATTGTTCGAAAGAATAACTAAGCTGCATCAAGTAGAACGCCTAGTACAGCTAGAGATAGACTTACCAGTGTTTCCTACATTCTGTGTTAGACGCATGCATCTTAGAGATAGGATTTATATGTTATTCGCATTGAGAAGTGTTGAATAAGGTCTAACACATAAAGAAAAAGATAAGCAAATCATTCCATCTCATCCACATCACATCTTAGTTGTGTACGTTCATCTTAGACCGACATGTCCACCTACCTTAAATTCCATTTTCGCATGACCCATCATTAACTACTCAACTCTTTTGTATCTTCTTACACAGGCACAACAAGTTAGTGTAAATAATACATTTCTCATATTCATTTAGAAAAACTCCTACAGTAGATACAATGCAAGGTCTGTGTTTGGTTAACTGAATCCCTGAGATCGACCCTGGACTTGCCAGAAACCTAAATTAGATTTATACTTGGGTCTATTTTAGGAAAACTTGAACGTCATTAGAAGGAGTTGTGTGTGTTCTGTGCTTATTACTAACGTCCCAACGCGTTACTATTACTTAGACGCATCAAAGCATAAACGCATCACTTATACTTAAAACTTATTTCTCCTATTTATTCTATACGATACACTCCTAGAACATCTCACGATAGCCACGAACAAGTTTTTGGCGCCGTTGCCGAGGATTAAAAAACAAGAACTAACAAGAAATTTCATTTGTATCTGTTGTAGGAACACTTCAGTCAAGGGAGTATTACAAGCTACGCCTAAGCTTGTGAACGTTTATGAACAGGTAGAGTACTCCTGAATTTAGATACGACCCCGAGATTGAAAGGACCTTTCGGCGTAGGAATCGATCCAACCGTCGTCGAAGGTTGAGGCAACAATTACTCAGACAATAGAACAGGCAACGAACAATGGCGGAAGAATAACCAAATCAGTAACTAGCTCAGCAACTAGCTCATGCTGCACAGAATTCGATCCTGATGGCGAATAGCAGCACGCGTCCTATGAGGGAATACACGTCCCCTATACTATATGATTTCTCTCTAGGAATAATATACCCAATGCCAGATGGAACCAGGTTCGAAATGAAATCTGTTATGCTCCAAATGCTCTAGACTGTTGGACAATTTGGGGGTGGTTGTGTTGAAGATCCTCACGCCCATATAAAGCATTTCCTGAAAACGTGTAATTCTTTTGTGATTCCTAGAATCACCTTAGAGGCGATCAGGCTGTCCTTGTTTCCCTATTCTTTGCGTGATGACGCAAACAATGGGTGAGTTATCTGGAGCCTGGTGAAATCACCACCTGGGAGAAGTTGATGGAAAAATTTATGCAAAAATATTTCCCACCTACCACCAACGTGATGAGGGGTCGAGAGATTATGAACTTTGAACAAGAAGATACTAAGACCTTAAGTACTACATGGGAGCGTTTTAAGAGCTTAGTAAAAAATTGCCCAAACCATGGACTACCATTGACTATCCAAATGGAGACGTTTTATGGAGGACTGAATAGAGTATCATAGATGGCAGCAGACGCAGCAGCAGCTGGTGGACTTATGGATAAATCCTATACGGAGGCTAAAGAGATACTAGACCGCATTGCTAAACACAATATGGAATGGGTGGATGATACATATGATGGAAGAAATGACAGGAGAAGGAAATCTCAGAATGTTAATTCTATTGATGCCAACGTAATAGCCACACTTTCTGCTCAAGTGGCTATGATGACCAGCCTTCTACAGAACATAACGATGGGAAATGCATCAAATCAGCAGAAGGTGAATCAGGTAGAGGCGTTTGGGTAGCCCACGGTCAGTTGTGTGGGCTGCGGAGATCCTCACTCCTATGCTGAATGTCCACAAAACCCTCAGTCAGTATGCTTCATAAAAAACAACCCAGTCTCTAATACATATAACCCTGGATGGAGAAACCATCTGAATTTTTTTTGGATAGGAGGAAATCAGCAGGAGCACCACCTAGGGGCGAACCATCAGCAAAGGAATGAACCGCCGCCTGCATTTCAACAAACGCATCAGCAGCACCAACAACCCTTCAATAGAGAAGGACAGGCACCGAGCTCAGGATCTCCGCCTGAGAACTTATTGAAGGAGTACATAGCCCAGAACGACGCGTTATTGAAAAGCCAGGCGTCATCAATCAGAAACCTGGAGATCTAGGTAGGGCAAATAGCAAGCGAGTTGAAAAACAGGCAGCCTGGAGTTCTACCTAGCAATACCGAAACACCTGGGAACAATAATGGGAAGGAGCAATGTCATGCGGTGACGTTGCGGAGTAGAAGAGCTCTTGAAGAAAGAAGAGGGAATCCAAGAAACAGCAGTCCTTCGAAAGAACGCATTACACATTCAATGGATCAGGAAGAAAGAACGCCCGAGACTATAAGCCATTCAGAAACCAGCACGTCTAATGCGGGAAAGCCTGAGGTGCCGCTGAACACACCATTCCCTAGGCGTCTGATGAAGAAGAATGATGAACATCAATTCAAGCGCTTTCTTGAGCTCCTAAAGCAGCTGCACATCAATATTTCACTTATAAAGGCTTTGGAGCAGATGCCAACATATGTAAAAAAAATTTAAGGACATTTTGACGAAGAAAAGAAGAGTCAGTGAGAAAGAAGTGATAGCGCTAACGTAGGAATGTAACGCGTTAGTAAGCAACAATCTATCAAAGAAGCAGAAGAACCCCGGGAGCTTCACAGTTCCTTGTTCGATAGGAGGATTAGATGTGGGTCATGCGTTGTGCGATCTAGGAGCTAGCATTAATCTCATGCCACTTTCAATTTTTAAGAAATTGGGGATTGGCGAAGCACAACCTACTTCTGTCACCCTTCAGCTCGCTGACAGAACAATTAAGTACCCAGAAGGGAAGATTGAAGACGTTTTGGTGAACTTGACAATCTCATATTTCCAGCAGACTTTATTATCTTAGACTACGAAGCAGATAGGGAGGTACCAATATCCTTGGACGCCTCTTCTTAGCTACTGGGAAAGTTTTAATTGACGTACATAAAGGTGAATTAACTATGCACGTGGACAATGAAAAGGTGAAGTTTAATGTTCTCAACGCATTAAAATTCCCAGACAGTGAGGATTATCAACTAAACAGTATTGAGTTGCCTGAAGAAGAGACTCACGTATGTGAGGTCCTCGCGTTGGAGGAGACCCTGAAGGAATTAGAGCCGCCAAGTCTGAGTGAGCGGCGGAAAAAACCAACGCGTCCATCACTTGAAGAACCACCAAAACTCTAGTTGAAACAGTTACCTGGACACTTGAAATATGAATTCCTTGGAACCAACAACACTTTACCTATGATCATTTCCACAAATCTTACAGAGCCTAATGAGAAATCTCTCTTGCAGATGCTGAAAAAGCACAAGCGTGCAATAGGCTGGATGCTTGCGAATATCCATGGGATAAGTCCATCTTATTGCATGCATAAGATTAGGCTAGAAGAAGAGAAGTTGGGGTCAATCGAGCCTCAAAGAAGGTTGAACCCCATAATAAAAGAAGTGGTTAAGAAGGAGATTTTAAAATGGTTGGACGCGGGAGTTATTTATCCGATATCCGATAGTAGTTAAGTAAGTCCAGTTCAATGCATTCCCAAGAAAGGGGGAACGACCGTGATAGTCAACAGTAATAATGAACTCATACCCTCGAGAACTGTCACGGGCTGACGCATCTGTATGGATTACCAGAAGCTCAACGCAGCAACTAAGAAAGACCACTTCCCCCTTCCTTTCATCGATCAAATTCTTGACAGACTTATAGGTAAAGAATTTTATTGCTTTCTCGATGGTTATTCTGGTTACAACCAGATTTTGATAGATCTGGAAGATCAGGAGAAGACTATGTTTACTTGTCCCTTTGGAACATTTGCATTCAGATGCATGCCCTTTGGGCTGTGTAACGCACCAGGGACATTTCAACGATGTACGATGGCCATCTTCTCTGACTTCCTAGAAAAGAACGTTGAAGTCTTCATGGACGATTTTTCAGTCTTTGGAGACTCATTCTAGTCATGCCTAGATAATTTGGAGGCCGTCCTCGCTCGATGCGAGGAGACAAACTTGGTCCTGAATTAGGAGAAATGTCACTTCATGGTGACTGAAGGAATTGTCTTGGGTCACAAAGTATTTAACGCTGGCTTGGAAGTAGATGAAGCCAAAATTGATGTCATAGCAAAACTTCCACCACCAGCAAATGTTAAAACCTTACAAAATTTTCTAGGGCATGTTGCTTCTATAGATGGTTCGTTAGAGGATTCTCTCAGATTGCGCGACCTCTGAGTGCACTACTAAAGGTGAATCGACCCTATGACTTTAACGAAGACTGCACTGACGCGTTTGAGACTTTGAAGTAAGCGTTGACGACAGCCCCAGTACTGATAGCACCGAACTAGACACAGCGTTTTATTCTTATGTGCGACGCGAGTGATGTGGCAGTAGAAACTATGTTAGGGCAGAAGAAGGGTAACTTGATACATCCCATCTCCTACGCGTCCAAAACACTAAATGACTCTCAGGAACATTATACTACTACTGAAAAAGATATGTTGGGTGTAGTGTTTGGTATTGAAAAATTTCGATTTTACTTAGTTGGTGCGTCAGCCACCATATACACCGACCACTCAACCATTAAATTCCTGATGAGCAAAAAGGACGTAAAGCCAAGATTGATAAGATGAGTGCTGCTACTACAGAAGTTTGACATTGATATCCAGGACAGAAAGGGAACAGAAAATCAGGTGGCTGACCACCTGTCCAGGCTAGAGAATTAAGAAATGCAAGCTCAAGAAAGTGAAATCAATGACGCATTTCCTGATGAAAACCTATTTAGAGTTGAAGGCAGGGAACCTTGGTATGCAGACATAGTCAATTATTTAACCACCAAGCAATTCCCTGGGAACTTCAACTCTCAACAGAAGAAACGGTTAATTCGTGACAGCAAGTTTTATTTTTGGGATGAACCGTTTCTATATAAACAAGGCCCTGACTCCATACTACGTCGATGCGTTTCGGAGGAGGAAACACAACGCATCTTAGCCGAGTGTCATAACCCTCCTTACGGAGGGCATTTCGGTGGGCAAAGAACCGCAGTGAAGGTCCTTCAAAGCGGACACTTTTGGCCCAACCTTTTTAAAGACGCAAGAGAGTTTGTCGAAAATGTGACCCCTACCAACGCACCAGGAATATTTCTTCAAGGGACGCAATTCCCTTGAATAATATTCACGAAGTTGAGTTGTTTGATGTTTAGGGCATAGATTTTATGGGACCTTTTCCCCTGTTCTGTGGCCAACAGTACATCTTGCTAACAGTAGATTATGTATCTAAGTGGGTAGAAGCAGTGTCCTGTGCAAAGAATGATGCGTCCGCTGTATCTAAGTTTCTTACCAGGAACATCTTTACACGCTATGGAACGCCAAGAGTCCTGATAAGTGACGAATGTGTGTACTTTATTAATTGCATCATTTCCAAATTACTTGCAAAATATAATGTTAGGCACAAGATTGCCACTGCCTACCACCCACAAACAAACGGTCAAGCAGAAGTATTGAATCGTGAAATCAAGTCCATCTTGGAAAAGGTCGTCAATGCAACGTGAAAAGATTGGGCACAGAGGCTGGATGAGGTGTTCTAGGCCTACAGGACTGCGTACAAAACTTCTATAGGTATGTCTCCATACTCTCTCATATTTGGGAAAGCCTGTCATTTACCTATAGAGTTAGAGCACAAGGCGTTTTGGGTAGTGAAGAAGTTGAACATGAACTTGGATGCCGCGGGCGTTCAATGTAAACTTCAGCTCAACGAGCTCGAGGAGTGTCGATTGAACGCATACGAAAACAACAAGCTGTACAAGGAAAAGACAAAGCGTTGGCATGATCAACGCATCTATAAGAAAGAACTTGTTGTTGGTCAAAAAGTTTTATTATTCAACTTACGTCTGCGTTTGTTTCCAGGAAAGCTGAAATCCAGGTGGTCAGGACCTTTTATCATTAAAGCAATCTTCCTATATGGAACTGTGGAAATAACACGAGAAGATGGCACCAACGCGTTCAAGGTAAACGACCAAAGAGTTAAGCCTTACTTTGAAGATGGATTGGATCGTCAGAAGTCATCTCTCGCTCTACGTGAATCCAGTTGAGGCCCGCGTCGAAGTATCCCTGCGTTTGCAATGCCATATATTCCAGGGACGCTTCTCTCACCCTTGTCTTTTTGCATTTTGTATTCTATGATGTGTTTGAATTTGTTGATTTAGTTGTTTGGATGTTTTTAAATTGATTGTCTTTGCCTTTACAAAAATTGGAAACTTGTTTGTTTTTCTTTAAAAAGTTGTGTATGATCGAATTTGAAACAACTGACGTGTTAGACGCAAGTCTAACGCATGGCCTAGTTGAAGGGATGCGTCTCGAGAACACAAAAACACTTGAGTATTTAGATAACCGAGACGACACTTCAACTTCACATTTATTACGGCGCCTGACGTTAGCCACGATCACCTCTCTGCCTATAAAAAGGCCCAACAATCCGAGTCTTCTTCTTCATTTCGCCCTCGAACCCTTTAAAACAAAAAGAAGAAAAAAAAACAAGCCGAACCCTTCTGTCTCCCTCGCTTCCAACGCTCGAGCTTCTTCGGCCACCATGTCGTCCACTTCAGATAGTAAGAATCAGAGCATGAGCTTTGGCAATGACTCTCCGGTAAGCTCTTACTCCTCTGGCTCTGTGTCGATTTCACCTCCCTCAAGCCCTAGGAAAACCACCACAATCCTCGCCCAAACGAAACCCACACACGGCAGCGCTACCTCTTCCCAGCGGCCGACCGTTTCTAAACCTTCCTCAACCCCCAAGAAACTCCCTACCAAAGCCTCCAAAACCACCGTTACCCCTCCGGCCAAGATCCCTCAACCTAAACCTAAAACCCCTCAATAAAAACTGCCCTCAAGCCAAGGCCAAGACACCGGCAAAACCTAGGATGCGTCTGTCATCTATGACCGCATCCAAACCCTACACCAAGCCTGCCCCACCACCAATCATCCCTAACATCACTATGGTGGGTGCAACGCACAATCCACTCCTAGCCTATGCCCACAACGCACCGTCATCAGCAGTGCATCCACCACCTTAACTTTCTATTGAACCCTTGGCCACCATCTATCCCATGGAATCGGACGCGTCGAGCCAACCATCTCCTTCGCCCATCCTCATATCTTCCCCTGGGATGCCTTACACCCCAGTGGGCACCCCTCCATTCACTCCACCCATACCACCCTCTGACAGTCCTGCGTCAGAGTGCAATCTTAAAGAGTTGACAGAGCTGGCTCGACTTGACGAGCAAGAGGTCTTTGATGCAATCTTGGCATCCCTCAATCAAGGACAAGAGGAAGAATAAGTGATGCGTTCAGACCCATATAACGCATCACTTGAGTTAGACGAAGTGGAATGGTATGCGATGATGCTTGAAGAGGAACTAGAAGAAGAAGAAATGGAGGAAGAAAAATAAAGGGAAGAAGAATAAAGGGAAGAAGAAAATAGAGAAGGCAGAGTTGGCCCTAACGCATCTCAACCACGCTCATCCGACGCGAATGAAGGGTCTTTAAAATCAAAGAGTATCAAGAAAAAGAAGATTGATATTGGAGGAAGAAGAAGATGAGCAAACTGCATCCGGACCTGAGGGTGTAACGCATGAAAACAGCTCAAGGCACAACGTATTAGAGCAAGAATTTGAAAACTACGAGCTCGCAAGGCAAGGGCGAAGGAAGATTGATCTCCAAAGGGAATTGGAGAATGAACTGAGAGAACTGACAAGGGAAGAAAAAGAGCATGCAATGGGTAAACGCAAGGTAACCCACGTGTTACCTAAGAAGACTTCGAGAAGAAAGTGGCAGTTTAATGACATACTAGTAGAAAAAGGCTTCTTCCCCGAACGCCACCCACTGCCAATTTACATAACTGAGACAATAAACACATTGAGATGGAATCAGTTCTGCGTTGGGCACACCCGTATCTGGCCCAACTTCGTCCGCACATTCTACAATAGTGAGTTCGATATGGAGAAGAACACGGCTTTTGTTGATGGGGTGACAGTGCGCTTCTCGGCTGATAAAATAAACAAAGTATTCAACATTGATAGTAACCCGAACGTGGAAGGAAATCGCATCTTGGAGTAGCCTATGTCAAGTCAGTTAGAAGATGCGTTAAGAACAGTAGCCAAGCCTGGATGGCAAACATCGAGAAATGGGGTAAAAATGTTGGCTTCTAGGAATTTAACTCTAGACGCGAATTTGTGGTATTACTTGATCAAACGAAGCATCATGCCTACAACGCATGATGAGACATTATCAAAGGAATGCGTCCGGGCTACTTATTGCGTTGTGCAGTGCATCCCTCTGGACATTGGAAGAATTATAAGGGATCAGATCAAAGTCATCAAGACTAAGCCACGAAGGCAATTCTACTTTCCATGGCTGATCTGTGCATTGTGCGAATGCGGGGGCATCCCTCTGAGGGATGATCATGAAGATGTCGATGGCTTGATAGACATAAAGTTAGTAAGGCATCTACTTCGTGGTTCACGACATCAACCTACCTTACCTGCCAAGGAAGTGGCACCCAAGCCTCGATCATCAAAACGTGCCCTCAAAAGAAGACGCGTCCTGATTGTTGAACATGGTAATGAAGCTTCAGAGCATGAAGAACATGAAGCTGAGCCTGAACTTCTGGCTGAAGAAGCGCAACCAGCCCTTAATTCTACTTCCTATGACTCACCATTGGCCCTGCTAGAAGGGAGTCCTGATCAAACGCACTAAGAACCAATTCTTATGGATCAGGACATCCCTTATTCCCTTCCTTTGCCCCAACCAAGTCCAATCTCAACTTCATGCCTCTTCCAATAATTTTTGAGCCAACTGGGCTAGGGTCAAGCAACACAGCAAATCTTGAAGACCCAATTAGAAGAAATGAACTAACACCTCAACGCAGCACAGATTTGGAAGAGTTGAAAACGTTTATCAGTGATCAGCTCAGACCACTGGCCGCGTCTATAGAAGGTCTCCATCAGCAGAATCGGGGACTAAGGGATTATTTAAGGCAACAAACAAGACGGATGCAAGACCAATTTGTTTACACAACACAATACATCAATCAGGTCTTGGTTGGAATGTTTGCTTTGCCTCCACTACCTGCTCATCTTAGAAACCCCTTACGCTTCATGGATGAAAACCCTGAGGAAGAACGTAGAGACGATGTGCCAGCAGAGTAGAGTTTTGGGGTATTGGGTTTTTTTTTTTTTTTTTTTTTTGTATTTTGATTTAATTGTTCTTTTGCATCTACCTGCCTTGTTTTTTTAATTCATGTGAAATTATGAAAATGAATGAAAAATTCCTTATCATTTTGCTCCTTGCGTGTGACCTTGACATGCTTGATTTTTGTTCTTTGGATATTTTCTAAGTCTTGTGCTTGGCCTAACCTCAATGATATCAACTATATGAAATCTATAAGCGTAGAATAGGTGTTAGAAAATTCAACAAGGCTTGAACTTCTCTAAAAAGATTAAGTTTACCTTCTAACGCGTGCAAGCTTTAAGTCTTAAACTCCTTTCAGATTCTCAAAGCCTTTTGAAATTTTGTTTCTCTTTTAGCAATAAGAATTTAGCTCGTCTCCAAATTTGGGATAAGTATAGCTCATCTCCAAATTTGGGGATGAGGGAACATCTGAGTTAAGACGCATCAAACGAATACATCATAAAGAAAAAGGGAACAAAATAAGAAGAATATTAAACGCAACTCCTTTGTCATTACTTCAAAAGAAAAAAAAAAACTTAAATGACATGAGTTTAAATTGGAACAGACACTTAGCCATAGTTAGATGCTCGCATGACACCTGTGGGGGAAAGCCAAAACGAAGCTAAGTCTCTTAGACCAACGCGTCCCATACAACTCCTCTATCTAGTCTGGAAAAAAAAATTATATCTTGAAACGCACGGATATTAGATATGAGTTTAGTTGTGAAGGGTTCTCACCCGTAGTTAGATGCTCGCATGACACCTGTGGGGGCAAGCCAAAACGAAAGTGGGATACCTGGAACAACGCATGGGTAAGTAAGTTCATAATCTTTTTCTTTTTGTCTGGCATTTATTTTACAAAGAGCATCTAACGCATTGTTGGTTTAGAAAAGATGGGAATGTTTTGAGAAATGAAAGGAGTTGTGATAAAAGGCCTGCTACTCTGGAAATTAAACATTAGTCCTTTTAAGAAAAGAGTCAATCTGAGTTATATTTTCAAAACTCTTATCTCAAGTTTATGACTAAATATGATGAGAGGTGAACTTGCACACTTAAGACAAAAGAGATAATAAAGAATTATTTTGGAATGCTTGAGGACAAGCATTGTTCAAATTTGGGGGTGGTGATAACTTGTAGAAATACAAGTTATTTTTACTCTTAAATTGGAACAACTAAGGTTTTTAATGATAAGCTCTCCTCATTTTTAGTAGAAACGCATGGATTTATTCAAACATCAGCAAACTCATGCAAAAGAAGTTTTATGACTAAATATCGTGGCACTAACGCACCGTATTGCAAGATTTCAATGCAAGGATTAACATTAATGAATTATACAAGTGCTGCACGAAAAGCTCTAATGCATGGGCCATGTGTCAGAGGGAGTTCAACGCAGAGAAGATTCATAGCTTTAAACTGATTGTGTCACATCACTACTTGCAAGTATGGGCACCTGCAGCAGGCGGCGTCTGAAAAGCTTCCAAGCAGCAGGCGGCATCAGAAAAGCTTCCGAGAGTCAGACGGCTAACCAGGGCATGGACTTTAATGCTGCCCATTCACCAAGTGGACGTGACCAACGCCAATAAATAGATGAAGTCCCTCAAGAGTTAAGAAGTTCGGAAATCATCAAGATCCTTTCTCTCTGTAAATTGTAGTTATAGTCTTAGTTCTGTAGAGGTTGTGCCGTGGTGTTGATACGATCAAAAGGGTTGAGAACCACCAACACCGTCGGTCGGGGAGCGGAGGAAACCACTCTTGAGAAAGATACTCTGTCCACTGCTTATACAAGTGATTGTACACAACGAGATTGAGCCAAAGAACTACAAAAGATTGTATTCTTTGGCTTGACTCAGTTTCCTTCTTATTTATCGCTTTCACTCCATTCGATTGAATATTGTTTTTTGTAAAGACTCCTTGTTTCTTTATAAAATTCATATGTTTGATCCATTATACTTACTATTGTTTATCTCTTGTTTATGTTGAATGCATTAATACTTTATGCATAACTTCATTCTAACGCTCAAGCCAACTTAACTTGGTAAAAGCATCTTTAACTTAGATTGTTCGAAAGAATAACTAAGCTGCATCAAATAGAATGCCTAGTACAACTAGTGATAGACTACTGGTGTTTCCTGCATTCTGTGTTAAACGCATGCATCCTAGAGATAGGATTTGTATGTTATTCGTATTGAGAAGTGTTGAATAAGGTCTAACGCATAAACAAAAAGATAAGCAAATCATTCCATCTCATCCACATCACATCTTAGTTTTGTACGTTCATCTTAGACTGATGCGTCCACCTACTTTAAATTCCATTTTCGCATGACCCATCATTCACCTCTCAACTCTTTTGTATCTTCTTACACAGGCACAACAAGTTAGTGTAAATAATACATTTCTCATATTCATTTAGGAAAATCCCTACAGTAGATACAACGCAAGGTCTGCGTTTGGTTAACTGAATCCCTGAGATCGACCCTAGAATTGCCAGGAACCTAAATTAGATTTATACTTGGGCTTAGTTTAGGAAAACTTGAACGTTATTAGAAAGAGTTGTGTGCGTTCTGTACATATTACTAACGCCCTAATGCGTTACCATTAATTAGACGCATCAAAGCATAAACGCATCACTTATACTTAGAACTTATCTCCTATTTATTCTATACGATACACTCCTAGAACATCTCACGATAGCAACGAACAGAGATCAATCGGTTAAACTCTTTAATTTGAATTAATCTACCACTATATCTCGATAGTTGCACTATTCTCACTGTAGATATATTTCTATCCACTTGATTTAACTATGATTAGTAAGTCAATCCTTCACAGATCGTTCATATTTACAACTAGGTCAAAATTATTGTTTTACCCTTGTAAATACATCTTGTTCCTTAAGTCACCATTGATATTTTATTAAACAATTAGTTTATAATCCAACAAATAAACCATGCCCCTCTTTATCATGGAGGGCAGGGCCCCCTTGTTTAAGACAGAAATCAGTACTTAAAAGAACAACTTATCTGCTAACCCTAAAATTGGGTAGGAATGAATTTCTTTTTGTAGGACTATGTCCCCAGCTATCTATCCGGTTTTATCCACAAAATGAGAGGCTTATTGAGCAGTGCTGTTGAACTACTCTCATCTGAACAAATCAAAGGATAATCTCGGATCAAAAGAAGTTCATAGTTGGCTCAGGATTAAGATCGAGTTACCCTAGGTCGTCGAATTAAAATAGTCAGTTTTAACAGTAAACGGTCGTTATAAAGAAAAGTGACTATTTCGTGGTCTGGTCTTATGCAAACGTCTATTGCATAAGATGCTTCCACTTGCATGTCTCCACATGAACGATTTGGGGATCACATCATTTGTATCAGTATACAAAGTGAGTCGCATCCATAGTGTCCTCAGAATGTGATACCCAATCTCATCCGTATACTTATTGACCTTTTAGGCTATATACTATAACTTGATCCTCATTTATGTCTCTACCTAAAGTTAAAGTATTCATATTATAGACATGAGTTCGTTTATTAGATTTTATAATAGAGTACAGTTTCAATAATACTTTTATTGAAAAATATAATATGTTTTATATATTACGAATTGTGAGTTTTAGGACATTCCAAAAAAATAGTTAGCTATAACTTAAATGTGTATTCAATATTCAGTATTTGTTTTTCTGTTTTTTAAACAAGTTCTCTTATTCTGTGGTATATACGTAGATGCAATACAGACGTGAATGGTAGATCAACAACACAACAGATAGAGGTACACAATAGCAGAATATTCCCTTTTGCCGGTAGGTATTTTGAACTGTTCGTATTTTATTTATCTGTTCATTTTAACTACATTGTAACTATAGTTCGTTTGTTCATCTTTCATATGGGGTTGTATGGAAGGCAATAAACGATATAACAACTTTAAGGTTGCTTGCTTGCATGTTTCAATTGATGCCAATTTTCGATAATTCATGGAGGTTATTGCTATGAAATTACATATTAGGGTAGTCATCATTCCTTGTCATCTCAATAGAACTGTAATTATTTGTCATTTATATCTCCATTGTCATTTTTTTTTCATTTTTTTTCTTGATCTCACTCCAATTTATCCAACTCCCTAGTGGAGTCGGTTGTCTCCTATTTGATTAAAACCACACACAAGTTCAAGAACAAACATAATGTATAAGAATTACCACAAATACAGTGTATTTAATAAATCTACCTCGAAGAATTCAAATGTATTTCTTTCATTATCTCTATCGTGGCCAGATCCATGGATTTCCACATTCGAGACCATCAAATTCTTCAAATTTGTCATTAGGTTTAGTACTTCACTGACCGACCTCATCCATGCATTCTGCAAGTTCAAATTGGGTTTTAATTATTTTTTAATACAAGGTATTTACATAGCATAATCTAGTACAAGGTACATATTTAGATTGCTCATTTTAGTTATTTTTTAGCTGTTAGAAAGTACTTTTTTAGCTGTTATAAGGTTTAAACCTCAGTATAAGATTTTAAATTGTCTTAGGTATTTTATTGTTAAAAGTCTAATAAAAATTTTAGCTAGTTTTAATACAAGGTATTTGTGCGATAAAATTTTAACTTTTTTTTTACAAGTAGGAGATATACGTGGGGATGTTATGGATATGAAGTAAAAGAATTGAGAATATAACACAAAACATAAATACCCTAATTATGAAAAATAGACAACTAATATGTGTTATAGGTTGTTTATAGAGAATGATTAATGATTAAAAATCTCAAATTAGGTTTTATTCTCTACATATATAGTATTTTTGCATCCAAAATTATACGTCTCACAATTTTTGAAACTTTTATTTATGAATTTATGTCAGGTGATACTTTCTTAATCTAGTGTTACTAACCATTTTTTGTTTGCTTTTAGAAGTCGTTTCTAGGATTTTTTTTTTTTCAAATGTTGTTTACTAAAATAAATCACCAGCATTCCTTGATTTGAGAGATGGGTTTATTTTTATTCGAATTTTGAATTTGTTACTATTTTAATTAGATATTTTGTTAAGGGGTATTTTTGACCGTTGATAAATCCTAAAACAATCATTTAACCATTTATTCAAAGAAAAAATCTGAATCATTTTTTAAAAAGTCTATTACATTTTGGTCATTTGTGAAAAAAAAACCCATGAATAGAATCACTTTTGGAAATAGAGCAATCCAACAAAATTTGTCCAAGTGATACATTTTTCAGAAAATGTATATTATTTAACGGTGGGATTTTTTTCCCCCCTTCAATTTTCTCGATAAAAAAAACAATAATAAATTTGTCTAGAGGAGACCCGGCTCAGGTTCGTGGGTTTGACCCGACATACGGGTCAAGATCCGGATCAAGCAATTGAATTGAAACCTGGTGCAGCTGAAACTCGAAAACTACTTTCATTCACTAGAGAAGCCATAGCCATGGGGAGCTTGTGTCTTCCTTCTACTTTCTCTCCAAGTATTCGCAGTTTAACTGCAAGAAATTCCATGGCAATGGCAGCTTTCCTCTCTCACCATCCCAAAATCTTGCCTCAACCCTTCCTCGCCAAAACCTTCCGCTTCATTTCTCTTTCAACTTCAACAAAACCGTCCAGAAAACGTTTCCAAGGTGATTTCACCGCCACTCTATTCTCTTCTTCTGTTTGATTACATATCCAGTTTTCTTTGTTAGCTGCTTGGAATTCGTCTGAAAATTTCGTAATTACTACTTGCGCTCAAAATTATCGTCTGTAATGAGCGGATTTTGATTCAATATAGTTGGTGAACATAATTTGCTATGCGAAATTATTGGAGTGGGAGGGAGGAGAACGGTATTGAATGGAGGTGTCTTGTTCTTTCTATGAATCGCTTTTACTAATTGTTATTATGATTGTTTTTTCAAAGATGGAAATTGAACAGAGTTCCCAAGTTGTTCCTCTAAGAATAATATTTTATTTGTGGTGTGAACTTGTTCTCTGTCGTTTCCGCTCATTCTTGATAAAATTAATTTACAACGACCTGTAAGTAGGGTTACTCGGGAAGGAAGCCCGACTTATGGGCCACCGTCAAGTAATCATGATTAATTTGAGCTAGTTATCGGATTTTCTTTCTTCTCAATCCCTGTCAGATTGATGTTGTTCCCTTCTCTCTTTCAGTTGGACTGCGGAAATTTGATTGTAGATATTCTCATTGTAGATAATCAGTTTTAGGGCATTTTTCATTTCTGGAGGAATTAGATATGTAACCAAATTGTGAAGTTCAATGTGGATTTTTGAAAGTGAATAACTTCTTATTTTGTCTATAAAGCAGTGAGATCAGTGGCTACCCCTGCAGAAGGTATTGCAGGGTTTGAGAGCATGATCTCTGGAACAGAACGGAAATATTACTTGTTAGGTGGGAAAGGAGGTGTTGGGAAGACAAGTTCTGCTGCCGCTCTAGCTGTGAAGTTCGCAAATAGTGGCCACCCCACGCTTGTTGTTTCTACTGATCCAGCACATTCGTTAAGTGATTCATTTGCTCAGGTATGATGCATTTCTTTTTCTTTCAGTTGTGCTGTGAACTTTAAGTGGAACTTCAAAAGGTGAAAAAATGAGCTGTTGGTTTTAGGATTTGACTGGCGGTACACTGGTACCAGTTGAAGGTCCTGACTCTCCATTGTTTGCCCTTGAGGTAATTCAGAAGCTCTTTCTGAATCAATGTCTAATGTCCTTTGAGATGTCCCTATCACATATTGTCCATATGGAAGTGTAGATATGGGAGTAAATACTAGGAGTAATTTACTTTCATCTCGCTGTGGTGTTACTCTTATGAATCCAGTTGGTCAAATGTGTATCATGTTGACAGATAAACCCTGAAAAGGCTAGGGAGGAATTCCGCAGTACAGCTCAAAAAAATGGTGGAACTGGCGTAAAAGATTTCATGGATGGCATGGGCCTCGGAATGCTTGTAGACCAGGTAAAATGTATTATTTGGAAAATTGTATTTAGTATAGAAATATGTCAAGTGTTACACTATGAATCCACCCCTGAATCACAATATTTACTACATGACATTATTGTGCTCAGATGTTAAACGCTATATTTCATGTATGCACTGTTATTGCACGTGCTTTCCCAAACTGCAAACATTTGCAAGTTCCAAGTTATTGGTGCTTGGAGGAATATGCAATATTTAAGATTACATAGAGGCTAAACTTCCATAGAAGTCTGAAATAAATGGATCTTTGTCACTTTGATTTGCTCTCAATTTTTTATTAACTCATGAAGGTAGGAATATAATGATGCACAACTGACAACCCTTTGTCTTAGTGTAATTATTTGACTGGTTGCTTAACTTTGAGTGACAAAGTTAGGAGAGTTGAAACTCGGAGAGTTGCTGGACACACCACCTCCTGGTTTGGATGAAGCTATAGCCATTGCGAAGGTACATGTTAAATCATTGCTTGATCTGCTTTCTGTTTGTGCTTGACATCTATTTGGGGTTCCTCATGGTTTTAATTCTAGTTATTTCCAGGTCATTCAATTTCTTGAGTCTCCAGAATATAACATGTTTACTCGCATAGTTTTTGACACGGCACCTACGGTAAGCTATCCAGCATGTCCCAAATTAATCATGTAGACATTCATTTAACGTTCTGTTCTCTGATACCAGGGTCATACCTTGAGGCTTCTATCCCTGCCAGACTTCTTAGATGCTTCCATAGGCAAGATATTGAAGGTATGGTTAATTATTAAGTCGACTTGATTATGGATTCAAATCCAATCTGTAATTGATTGTTGTTACTAATACGAATGCCAGCTGGATTTTCTGATTAGATCTCTGAACTTGAGGCATCACTCACTACATATATTGTTTCTGTTCCTGTCTAGTATTTTTGTTCTATCTTTTTTCACAACCTTTCGTCACCATGAATGTTTGCTTAATTTAGTATTTTGCTCAGCTTTGAACTTTGAAGAAGTCCTATTTGATCGATTACCTTTCCCTTGATCTGCATCTTTTATTGATCTCATACTGCGATATGAGATCTTGCTAGAAATGTATGGAAAGTCTAAATTTTTCACTGAGGCGTAATGTTTGTGACAGAATACAAAGGATCACCATTGTTTCAGAATTGTGGTACTTGAAACTTTGGAACTTGCTAGAAATATATTTTGTATGATCTTAATTTATTTCCTCATTTGATACGGTTTTTGGAGATTGATTATGAACAATTGAGGTCTCTCAAATCCAATAGTAAGCTTCTCTTATTCAGTTATCCTCCAATTTTCTTTCTTCTTTTTGTCTCTCTATTTATCTCGTTCTCATTCCTGCTTGTCCTGCATCTATTGTTTATATATACTCTGTTGCTGTTTCCTTTGCAATGCCTAAATTCAGTGCAAATGTGATAGCTTACGTTGTATGAACAATAAAGGGAACTTTAACAATCTATAGACTGCGCATTAGATTCTTCCTGTTCCCTACTAGGAGTGCATCTCTTCTTTTGTACCTTTTCTAAAGTTTTTATTTTTATTATTTTTATTTTTATGTTTAATCTAGGTCTTCTTTATACCTATTATCTGGACATTTAATTTTCTCTTCACACTTTATGTTTCAGCTTAGGCAAAAAATAGCTTCAGCAACCTCAGCCATTAAATCTGTATTTGGACAAGAAGAAAAGCGGCAGGATGCAGTAAGCTAACTGTCATGGAGTTAATACCAACCTGATGTTGTGACTCCAATAATAACGTTTGTTTCATGCAGGCTGACAAATTAGAGAGATTAAGAGAGAGAATGGTAAAAGTTCGTGAGCTTTTTCGTGACAAAGAATCTACGGAATTTGTCATAGTTACAATCCCCACGGTACTAAACAATTTGATTATAGTTATATGTTCCTGACTAAGGATGGGCATGACCTCGGCCACTTTTTTATTTTTTGTTTTTCCTTGCATGAAACCTCTTTACATTATAAATAGAGAGAGAGGAAGAGAGTAGTTAGATTATATTTTGGTGAGTGAATTTGGACTTGAGAGTAATCTCAAGAGAAGAGAGAGAAACTTTTGGTTTATCTCATAATGTTGTTACTGTTTATATTTCAAACCCACTGTTTATATTTCAATACATTTGGGTTCTATCACTTGAAAATGAATATATTCATTCATTTATTGGTAGATGACAAAATGTGGAATGTGGAATAAGTAAATGTTTGGTTCCAGGACAAACTGTAGGGAAAGTGAATATTCTGCGAATCAGCTTTTAGTTCTACCTGAGCTCATCATATGAGAGAGTCGTTCTCATTACATATTTTTGTCAAAGGTTATGGCTGTGAATGAATCATCAAGGTTGCATGCTTCTCTGAAAAAGGAATCTGTCCCTGTCAAGAGGCTTATTGTGAATCAGATTCTTCCTCCGTCAGCATCAGATTGCAAGTTTTGTGCAATGAAAAGAAAGGTATTATTCCAATGGGAATTATACACACCTTTTCAATTTGTTGACATGATCTTTCCTTAATCCTCATTGATTATGATATAAATCTCTCTTAGGAATAGTCCCAAAATGCAAGGTGCATCATTCATTTATAACATCGTGAAGCTTAGCTTATGCTGAAGCTGATCTTTCTTGATTCAGCTAAATTATCAATGAATATAAAGCATAAATATGTAGCTAAGTTGAAAATATTTCAGGATCAATTGCGTGCTTTGGATCTCATTCGAAATGATCCAGAACTCTCGAGCTTGTTGGTGATTGAGGCACCATTAGTCGATGTGGAGATTCGAGGTGTTCCAGCTCTTAAATTTCTCGGAGACATCATTTGGAAATGACTGTATTGTCCAAGAAAACATGATGCGATTTGCAGGTAACTTTTTTATTACCCACTTTTATGGTCCTTGACCTATTAAAAACTTTCGGATATATAGAGAAAAACACTTTTTACCCCCAACATGTGAGTGTGTGTGTGAGAGAGAGAGAGAGAGAGAATGATGTATCTGCCAGCCAACTGACTTCACCGGGTTCACAATGGGAAACAGTAATTCAAATTGAACAGCTCTGCAGTTGAAGTGCAGGACAAACACAGATTTTAGAATTCATGAGATTTTAGGAGAAAGGAGAAAGGGGAAAAAAAGGAAAAAGAAAGTTGAAGGTGTATCATGTAGTTAGCACAGGATGGTGCCTGAGAAATATGAATGTTTTATATTTTTTGGTACAATTTTTAGAAGTAAAATAACATATATCATTTTTTAAAAATGGTGCGGGTTCTCTTATATTTTATTGAGAGTTCAACGACATTTTGAAGATTTGAACCTCTGATGTATTAGTGGTACATGTCTTAACCAGTTGAGTTTTATTCAAGTTCTAAAAATCTTTTGTATCATGCTCACAGTCCATTCGATATTAATCTTTAGCGAGGTTTTACTCACTCAAGACAACCTTTGAGAGACCATAAAGATTTTGAAGGCTAGCGATGAGTGAGACACTGTAAGTTATTAAACTATTATAGTTTTAATCTAAAAGGACTTGAACTAAACAATATCTGGAAACGTAGTAAACCCATACTACCAAGCATCGAGAATTGCACGACACTTGCATTTTTTAACAGGTGGTTTTGATTTCTTACTGTTGAATTGTCTTTGGGCATTTGAAGTTGACGGGTTAATGTTCTAAACTAGTCAGTTGGTGCAGAATAATAACGAAATTGATGGGTCAACTGTTCATTTTGGTGCTTCCACTGTATCATATAAATATTTGAATCACATTCTTTGTTGAAATGGAGTGAACAATATTCCTAATGAAAGGTGAGATTGATGCAACCAATAAGTTTCCTATGTGTATATATATATATTGTTTACTTTTTAACCTTTTTTGTTATTATTATTATTATTCATTGCCATTGTTTTCCTGTATTAGTATGGGAATGTATGATGTTGAAATTTGTGGGAGTTGACTTAAGTGGTGTCCCATTAATTGGAATATTAAAACATGAAATAAGATAATAATAAATATATTCAATGCATTAATGAGTTGAAAGTTGATTTCTCCAAAAATTTTATATTTAATCCAATATTCAAGCATTTTGATCTGCATGTATGTGTTTTATTATATATAATAAAAGTCAATGTTTCAAAAGAATATTAATGTTGGGAGGACAATTATAAGATAAAAAATAATGACTGGACAATTATATATATATAACACATAAGTGTGCTATCCTTTTATTCCGGAAACGTATAGTTGGATCTAGAAAAATTATCAGAAATAACACTTTTAAATTTTTACCTTATAAAACTAGATTTTTTTTATATATAAAAAAAAAAAAACTCGTTATTTTGACCCTTTTGAGTCTTTTTCGAAACATGAGAGATTACGATGGGATTCTAATATTTTTTTCAAAATATTATGTCATTTTCTTAAATCTTATATCAAATTTTATATATTTTTAATTTTTTTCAAAATTCGATTATATTTACTAAATATTATTATCAAAATTTTACTTAATTTCTTAAATCTCTAGCCAAGTTTCTAATTTTCAAATCAATTTATCAAGTATCAAAATGAATTTTTTAGAGGGATCTCAAACCATTGATTTTGATTTTTAAATTTTTGGAAAGATTATTTTTTAAAAAATATATAAAATATGAAAAATATATAAAATCTCGATATGAATCAATACCAAGATAGGTGAATTCTTGGGTAGATTAATACCAAGATTTTATAAATTTTCCATATCTTACTTTTTTTTTTGCAAAATTTAATCTTTCCCAAAATTAAAAAAAAAAAAGTATAATCATCCATCTAAAAAAAATCTAATTGATATAAATTCATTTGAAATTTAGAAATTCATATAATCATGGACTAAAATTACATACGAATTGAATATTCGGAAAAGATAACGAATTTGGAGGAAATTTGAAAATATATAAGATTTGGTATAAGATAGATAGATTATCTAATATTTGAAAAAAATATTAAAATATCGACATTTAATCTCGTGATGTTCCGAGAAATGCCAAAACAATTGGTTAGAACAAATAAAAATTTTGACTAAATCTTCAATCTCATCCATCGAGAATAACGAGTTTAAAACTAGTTTAATAACTTTTCAAGAAGCATGCTAGTTTTGAAAGATGAAAAATTAAGAGTGCTATTTCTGAAAATTTTTTGAATATCTAACGCAATTGTTAAAAGATAATTTTCATTCATTAGTATTCAATTCAATAAATTGAGGTGTCTTTAAACGAATGATTATCTTTGACATGTTTAAATAAATTCGTGAATTATAGCCCATTCTAATAAGACATAATTATTCTTTTAAAAGTTAATGGTTCAATCTCCTCAAAGAAAAATCACACATTATTAATAAATTCTAGGATAAATTTTAATTGGTGGGAAAATATATTGGCAGTATTTTATGGTCTTTTATTTAATTTATTTTCATAAAATTCAAACAGTTATTGGACGGTTGGCAAAATCTCGTACACATAAAACTATGTATATATAAAAAAGGACAAACCCAAACCCCATAATAAATCATAATAAAAACAGTTTAGTTAAACATTTAAGCGTGGCGAGTAAATCAAAAAGAACGCGTGGCTGTTTTACCGGTTCAGCCGGTCTTCAGTAGAAGACGCTGGCGAGCGGCGGTTTCTAATTTCCAAAACAGCGGCTCTGATGAAGGCTTGGTTCCCATTTTCAAGAAAAGACGCTCAAACAGAATTCCCAAAATTTCCCAAACTCAATCTCATTCTCAATTCACTTCGCTCTTCTTTGATTCTATTTTGCCGTTGTGATTCTGTTGTTTAACTTGTTCGACACTGAATCATCATCAAGGTCCCTACTGTGTCTTTGTTTGTATGTACAGAAACCTTTATCTTTTTGTTTCTTCTTATCGATTTCATTGATTGATCTTTCCTTTTCCGCAAGCCATTCCTTGGACACTCAGGTTGATTATTGTTCTTTTGGTGGGGTTTTCTTGTGATTTTTTATTTCGTGGATGGATTTTGTTTTGATCGTCTGCATGACTTGTTATATTCCTTGTTTAATTTGTTGGGTTTGTTTGGATTTTGACGAGTGGATGGCCTTGAAGATTCGCTTATCAAATTAGGGTTCTTCTCTTGTGTGCACGTGCCCTATAGATAATTCATGTGTTTGAAATTTACGTCTCTTGATCAATAAGCGAAGGATATCAATTTGTGCCTCAACCCCCACGCGTGGTCTGGGAATTTTAAGATTGCGAGCGGTTTTTCATCCACCTCCCCTCCCCTCTTTTGTGCTGTGAGATAGAAGGGTTTTCTAATTTTTAGTCATTTACTTTTGCTGTTAATTTTCCCCAATAAATTGTCTATATACCCGGAATAACTAGTGTTTCAGGTTTGAGTTTAAAACTGTGAACTTTTTCTGGGTGATGGTGTTTTCCTGGAAATATTGAATTATTAAGGCCCCATTTGTAATCAATTCATTTTTTGTTCTTTTCTTGAATATTAAACCTCTAAACACTCATTCAACCTCTAAATTTATTCCTTTGTTATCTACTTCTTACCAATAATAATTTAAAAAACCAAGCCAAAATTTGGGGAAAAAAATAGCTTTCAAAAGCTTGTTTCTGGAATTTGGAATACTTAAGAAAAATGCAAATTGTAGGCGTAATTTGTTATATACTGGACTTCTTGGTTTTCTGGGAGTTTTTTCTGTGGGTAAAAATGATTGTCAATGTCAATCTTCTTTTCTCTCTTTATTTCAGCAATATCTATCCATTTGGGGTATTCGGAAGGTCAATCAGATGTAGGAGTGCCCGAAGCTTATCTTGTGTTATTACAGGGTTATGGCAACGTATGATATTGATCCTGATGTTATGAGATGGGGACTTCATCTTTTGGATGTTTGCACCTTTACAAATGACAGTTCTCGTAGTACTGTTACTGAATATAGATTTGACCCAAGTTATAGTCAAGTGGAATATGTCAGTGAAGGTTACTGTGAGCCGTATAATGTGAATTTGGAGAACGATGAGGCTTTAGCACATGCTTTTCAAGAAGAGATATCGAGAATTGATTCTATAGAAGCTTCTGGGGTATCTGATTCTAGGGATGACCAACTGCAAGCATCTGTTCTTGCACAGGATTGGCTTGGTCCTTCATCTAGGCACTACCCTTATGGTAATGATAAGTCATCAAATACTTGATAGTTTCTGTTTCCCGTTGTTCCTACGATGTAGTTATTCCTAATCAATTTTCAACCATGTGAATAGGGCTTGACGGTGATCAGAAAACAAATTGTGTTAACGATATAAAAGTCGAGGAGCCAGGTGACCTGAGAGGTCACGAGGTGGACAAAATGGGAAATTCCTCTTCATATCATAACTCAGTAGATAATCCTTTTGCAGATGAATACTCTTCATATTCGTTGGAAATAATGGATGAGTCTTCACTCGATGGTGAAGTGGGCAAAAGACTGAATCAAATTGTTCCTGTCCCTGTAAGTATACATGTATCTTTTGTACCAAATTCCTTGGTTGATTGTGTTATCCTATATTATATAGTTTTGGAAAAAAGTCAATTTATGTCCCTAAATTTTGGAAGTTGTATCAACTGATAGAACCACAAACTAATAATTGTATCCTTTTGAACTTTCACACATATATAAGATTTTTTAAGATGCAATGATTTAGTAAATTAGAAATAATTGAATAGAATCAAGTAGATAGTAGCGAATTTTAGTTTTTGGTCTGCCTCTATCTTTCTCTATTTATTTAGAAAGAATTCTGTGCAATTTTTCTTACTACTTAAGTGAGATCTCGGGAGTAGAATAATCTTATTTAGGTGATTCTAAGCTGATTTTAGATGGGATTGAGTGAAAATAAGTATAAATCACCATTAGTTTGAACGATAAGAAGCTCCAATTAACACGATCATTTGTAATTTAAGATGCGGCGTCTTCCTTCTTATCACTTGAAGAATTATCCATGATTTCACCGTCAGAAGTAATGAAGACTAGGTTTCTCCCTCTCTAAGGTTAAGGCTAATAGGGAGCTATTTCTTGAAAGTATAAATTTATCCAAGGTTGTGTTCAATTAATTCTGGATATCTTTAATTTAAATTCCAGTTGGACAATCGTATTTTCTTGTTCTGTTGCAGCATGTTCCTAAGACCATTGAGAAGATACCTTCAGCTGATGAAGAGATGTCAGATCATCAACGGCTCCTTGAAAGGTCGTGTGCATGTTGCAGCATCAATTTAAATTTGTATTTAAACAATCAAATGAAGTGCATGCTGCTCATATCTAAGTGGGAACTAAACGTTTTTTCTGAACCTACAATTTCTCTTTTCTTCCCAAAACTTACTTCATATTGAGAAAAGGAGCTCATATTTAAACTATTCAGGGAAAATAAAATCAGTGGTTGCTTAGCTTAGCTAAACTTACATCTGGTAATTGAATGCAAAAATTTGATGCATAAATTTTTTTGCTTGAATTTCTTCATAGTCGGTATATTTTCCGCTTCTCATCAGTGCGTCGTTAGAAGTTTCCTTGGCCATTGATTTTTTTAGTTTCCCTCTTTAGCCATTCAAACAAATTTGCTTCCCACTTCTTTTATTCATTTATAAGCGTGTAGAGGAAGACTTGAGAATTTCATCTTCGTCATTCTTTGGCAGGGTGTATTTCCTTTGCAGTTTCTCAGCGCTTATAGTAAATGCTGCAAACATGTCTTGCTTGTCCTTTATTCTTCACTTACTGAGATGAAAAATTAGGTTGTAGTCTTTTGTTTATCGGTTACTGTTATTTATATGATGCAATTATCTGATATTTTTTGAACATTCTGGCCTTTTCTAGATTGCAGTTGTATGAGCTGGTCGAGAATACGGTTCAAGGAGACGGCAACTGTCAGGTTGGTATTTTTTAACAATTCAAATGAATGCTTTCTGCTCTAGTTTTTGTTTTGTACATTAAGTTCTTGTTGGATTGGCTTGAACTGATTTATCGGCCCTTCAGTTTCGTGCTTTATCAGATCAACTTTACCGATCTCCTGAGCATCATGATTTTGTGAGAGAACAAGTTTTAGCACAGGTACGGTCATACTTTGACTTTACTGTGCTAAATTCATGATTTACAAGTGGGCTTGAGTTGACACCAGAGTTATCCCTGTACTAATGCGTTGAAACCTTTTTCAATTTATTGATGTCATCAGCTAAAGTTTTGTCGAGAAATATATGAGGGTTATGTTCCAATGACTTATGACGAGTACCTGAAAAAGATGAGCAAGTAATGCCATCCTTTTTCCTTAAGAAAATATTGTTACTTTTATTGTTATTATTGTCAACCACTTGGATGCTCATCTCTCATTACATAAAATGAACCAGGAAAGGAGAATGGGGTGATCATGTTACACTACAAGCTGCTGCAGACTGGGTATTGCCCTATTTTCTTCTTTTTGTGGATTTGAACATGGAATATATAAGAATTAGAAGGATGTCCTAGATTTTTAGTTTATGTGGCTGATACTGTTTGCATTCTTTGCTTAGTTTGGAGTAAAGATATTCGTGATAACATCATTCAAGGATACATGTTCAATTGAAATACTTCCACAAGTTCAAAAGTCCAATCGGAGTAAGATTCCTATACTGAATTCTTTTCAACAATCTGGAACTACTAATTACTCTGAGTAGTGTCTTTTTTTTGTCCTCGTAGAAGGCCTTATGAACGAACATCTTTATCTTGTGCAGTTATTTTCTTAAGCTTTTGGGCTGAAGTGCACTATAATTCCATTTATCCCGAAGGAGGTAACTTCTTTCTTAATCTTGAAGCAGAAACCTCCATTTTTTTCCCCCTTTAGCTGATTCTTCTTCTTCTGTTGAAGCTATTTTTCTTCCTTGACACACCATGGTTTTTTTCATTGTGATTTTCATTTTCGTAATAGCTCTTCCCTCTGAAAAGAAAAGGTCATTATTTGATTTTCAGAAATCCCAACATGCAGTACAAAGAAGAAGAAGAAATGGTGGAACTTTGGGGTTTAGACAAAGTTAGTGGGAAGCTTCATTTTCTCTACCAACCTTTTACTGATTGCGTAGGTTCAGAATTTCTGAAAGCTGATTGCTGATGCCTCACTTTTTGATTTCTTCTGTAAATATTTGCATATTAATTATTGGTTATTATTATTATTATTATTATTATTATTATTACTTCTACCACTATTATAGAGCATATTCTTTGATTGTAGTTGCCTGATCTATTGTTCTATCAATATTTTTGTTTTGATTTGCCCCTTTTTCCTGGCTCCACGAGAGAGTCATTCATTGTAAATATGCTGAGAACTCAAAATTATCATTTTTAATTAGTGTTCATTCTATAGATGATTATTTACTTATTCTTAACTGTGGATCTAATATTTTTGTTTTGGACATTAACTTCTATGGTCCTTCCTCTTGATAAATTCTTCCCACCAAATGATTTCGTGTAATGCTAATTTTATTGCTACTCTGGAGTGGTTGGAGCACACGAAATATTACATTACCATTTTAAACAAAAGAATCTTCAAAGTTTTGGAATGATAAAACAATGGAAAAACTGGTGATTTATATCCTGATTAGTAGGTAAAATTACTCCCACAAAAATGGCTAAAGATGGTAAAAGAAAAGATTTTAATCAATGTTATTATTCATATGAAAAAGATCAAATAATTGATTACAAGAGATAAAATTCTTTTGAAATACACGACTCATTATCGAAGAGTAGTGTTCTTCCATTTCTTAATTTTTTTCTGAAGCATTCTTTGAATTCTTCCTTCTTTTTTGCGTTCTTCATCCCTTATTTTATTCCAATACAATCTTCACTCAGGCCATGCTCGTACTTGGTTTTTCCTCCTTATTCACGCTTGCACTTACACTCTTTCTTCTTCAGTCTCACTAATGCTTGTGCTCACACTCTTTCTCATGCCAGCATTGGCCACTTTGAACCCTCATCAATAGTGTCTAAGTGGTAATTAAGATAATTAACACGCTTTTACCAAAATTCATTTTCAATATCCATTTAAAATAATAACAATAATAATAAGTAGAAGAAAATTGATGAAACTGAAACCGAAAGAGTTGTCTTTGAAGTTTTGATTCAGTATGACTATTGGGTGTAAAGATTATGAACAAATACCATTGATTCGACAAAATTTTCAAGATCGAATGTAAGGGCTTCTCATTCTCGTAGCCGATTCTTTGGCCTCCCCCACGCTTCAGAGCGATGTTCCTCAACAAAGCCGCCTCCAAAATCCTTCAAAAAAGCCGCCAAAATTCTCCTTATACCTTCATTCAGAAGTCCGGTTATGTCGATGTCTACATGAAGTGGAAGAAAGATTCATATTACGATTCGATCGAGCATATCCTCAAATCCGCTGAACTCAAATCCATTCTCTCTCTCAAAAATTGCATCGCCCAAGACCCAAATGGGTGCATCCCAATTTCCGCCGTCTCAAAGCGAGGGCTCGAAATGGGCGTCTCGATCAGGGTTGCAAGCTTTTTAAGGCTCTACCCATCAATTTTTGAAGAGTTTACAGGTCTGGAGTACAATCATCCTTGGTTCAGGTTGACCCCAAAAGCAGTTGAGATTGATGCCGAGGAAAAAAGGGTTTATCAGAATTGCAGGGAGGATTTGATTTGTAGGTTAAAGAAGTTCATATTGATGAGCAAGA
This sequence comes from Benincasa hispida, assembly GCF_027475165.1. NCBI lineage: Eukaryota > Viridiplantae > Streptophyta > Magnoliopsida > Cucurbitales > Cucurbitaceae > Benincasa > Benincasa hispida. The sequence continues at coordinate 37,702,267 of NC_143484.1, read as the reverse complement.
ACCGCGTTCTACCTTTGAAGATTATTCAAGGTATGCAATGGTATTTAGGGATTCCTGATGATTTTTTGCAAAAACCAGAAGTTAATCTTGATGGGTCTTTTAAGTTAGTGAAGATGGAAGATGGATTAGAGGGATTAGCTGTGGAATGTGAGGAGAAATTCATGTCTGTGATCCAGAAAAACGCCATTAAAAGGGGGGTTTATTCTGGTGGAAGAATGGAGCCACTTGAATTCCCACTCTTCCCTTCAAAGGGTTTAAGGCTGAGGAGGAAGATCGAGGATTGGTTAAATGAGTTTCAAAAGCTTCCTTATGTATCTCCTTATGAAGGTTTTCCCCATTTCGATCCAAATAGTGATATAGCAGAGAAAAGATTGGTGGGGTTTCTCCATGAAATGCTTAGTTTGTTTGTTGAACATTCAGCAGAAAGGAAGAAGCTTCTATGCCTTAAAAAGTATATGGGTTTGCCTCAGAAGGTTCATAAGGCATTTGAGAGACATCCTCACATGTTTTACTTGTCTTTGAAGAACAAGACTTGTACTGCTATTCTTAAAGAGGCTTATTGTGATAAATCTTCCATTGAGAGGCACCCCATATTGAGAATCAGGCGAAAGTACATCAATCTGATGAAGGAGTCTGAAGTGATTTTGAAGAATAGGAGGTTTAATAATCATCTTGTTCATAGAGAAAATTTGGTGTTGGACTTGGATTTGGATGCTGCTGATGAAGATGGAAGAGAAATTCCCAAGTGTTAATGGTTGAGTGCCTTTAGGTATTCCTTCTCTTCAATCATTCATACTTCCTTAGACAAGTTTACAGAATCAGAGTCCATTGTTCTAGAAATTCATCTTGATTCCTATGAAGACTATTGACGTGTTATGCAATTGAAACCTTAACAAACTTCCATCTTTTTATTTTCTAGAGATGTTGGGAGGTTTGGGCACCGACACCTTTGGGATTTAAAGATTTTAGTACTTTTCCTTCACCTTTGGAGCCCTTTTGTGTATTTTGTAGCCGGGTTTCATAATGATTTGATTTTTATTTTTTGAAAATACCTTGTATTCTTTCAAAAGGTCAAGCCGTTCTTCAAGAGTCAAAGTGGTTCCTATCCTAATCTCTTGGGGTCGAAACAGGAAGGATAAACAAACCCTAATGAGATTACATTACTGATTGAGTACTCCCTGAGGGGACCGAGTGGCGGCCTCGACCTGAGTGGAAGTGCGATGTGTTTGGAAACTCGGTTCGTTTTCTCACACTTCCTTTAATATGATTCTCTTAAAGAAATATTTAGTTTCTTATCTAAATTCTAAAAATAAATTTTTTTTTTTTTTTTTTAAATTTTCAAAACTTGTTTTTTAGAAAAAAAACAAATGATTATCCAATGTATGCAGTTTTTCTCCAATTTTTTTTTCTTTCCCAGCTGCGTTTGGACTTTCTTTCTTTGTTTCGTTTTTGTTGCCCTTTGTGGAAATAGGCATCCATTTACTCACTTCATTTCATTTTAACATGCAAGAACCCAGATTTCTTGTTTCATTGAGATCCATAGAAAACCGTGTCACCAAAAATCAACCAAAGATGAAGATGAGGGCTGGCAGTTTACAAATGCTTGGTTGCTTGAAACTTCAATTTAGGTTAGCTCTCTAAACATTCTAAAAATGCAGTTGCTCCTTTTTTGTGGAGCAGGAGATGATTGAGCTCTTTTTAAGTGATAACTATTCTAGCACTTCCTTCGCCCCACCTCGATGTTATATATATATATATTTCTTTTGAATAAAACATGAACTAGAAATTGATGAGCAATATGTAAAAACCACCTCAAGAAGCAACTAGCCAAATATAGAGCACAGTTACAACCTCCAACTTAGAGGAGAGAAGTTTCTGATAATTGGAAGTGGTACCTCTCACAAAGTTTTACCATTAGATGTGGTTGTAAATAAGAGAAATTTCAGGAGAACCATCAAAATAAAGTTTCATATTTAATAATTATATTGATTGTTTCTCATGATATAATAAGACCAATGGGATGATATGTCACATTTTTCTCAAAAAAGAAATGATGATATTCACATTCCATTCATAGTAGACCATCCAAAAGAAAATAATATCAGATAATTGTATCAGATGGGAAAGAATGAAACATTAGGGAAGGCAATAAACTACTTCTGGAAAATTATCGAGTATTTACATAATTTATGACAGTGGAAAATAGGAAGATAGTATACAAGACTCCACTTACAAGGTTGTTATATATAGCTTTTCCTTATACATAGAGATATTATATCATATTAGCTTCTTTACCAGTCATTTACAATTTGGGTTTAGCTTTACATAATATATATATATATATATATATATATATATATATATATATATATATATATATATTATATTAGAACTTCTCTCTATCTGCAAATTCCGAGAGATTGAGGGTTGCAAAATATACAAACTCATTCTCCAATATTGTTATTCTCATTTACAGGGACCCTTTTCTTGCACTGCCCCTGTTCCATAAACGCTGGCTTTATGGATTTTCTTGTTTATTTACAAATTACTGTTATCCTGTCAGCTGAAAGATCACTCTCTAACATTTTCTGTCACTGCACAACCTGAAGAAAATGAAATGAAATTCTTTCTGATGAAGGCAGCAGGAGACTGACTTGCTGCAAATGGGCAAACTGCTCTATGACGAAGAGAACGAGGAAGATGACGACTGTCCAATTCTCCTTTCTGCAAGCAAGGAACAAACAAGTTTAGCATGATGAGTTGCGACCACACCTAGAAAGAAATCCAGAGTTGTAGGCGTAGCAAAGAATGGCTCACCTCCAGTTGTGATGAGCTTTTCAACTCGAGATACGATATGTTTACCATAAGTATACCTCTTGAGGGAATTCAAGTGAACTCTGATGCGAGAGAGAATTAACTCGAGACTATGGTCATCACATGATTCCAGAACCTTTTGGACAACGTAGTTCCCAAACGGATCCTTCATCATTGCCTGTAACATTTCATTTTATCATACCAAATTATTTGTATCCTAAAAATTTCCCCACCGAATTGATACAAGCATTGTATGCATGAAATTTACTGTTAGCCATCCATTTAATTATCTCCATGAACTTTCCTTTTTATCATCCTCTATATAATATCCTTTCCAATAGTAATAGGAAAACATTCCTTCCTATCTGTTGGAAAAGTTAAGATACAGATATTAAGGCATGAATAAAAAGACTGAATTGCAGAACGGAAACATGAATTCAACTAGACTCTTCACAAAGTAAATTCACAGATAAAGTTGCACACAGTTAGAGCGAGTTCACAGAATCTCCACTTAAAGCGAAAAACAGGATGTATGTATGCTTACTCTTTGGTGTTCAAAGGCGGTATATGCAAGCATTTAAAGATCAGAATCTAACAGACCTGCAAGGGCTCATTTTCATCAGTAGAACCAAGAATCTCGTTGATTAGTAATTGACGTTCCTCAGGACTGCCAAATGTTAAACACTTCTCCACAACATTAGAAGCAAACTTCTGCTGACTCATTTTTATAATCTGTCCTGCAAGCTTACTTATAATAGCAGACCGCTCGTGTGGCTTACCAAATTCAAGTACATGCTGCAAAAGAAAGGGCACAAAATTATTCCTTGGATACATGTATACAACCTATAGAACAGATCTTTTTTAAATAACGTCACAAATTGTTCCAGGGCAATAATAAAATCAACCTATGATGAACAGAACGGTCAGATTTCAAACTACAATCGAAAATAACAAGTAAAGGCTAATCAGATTATAAGTAGTTGCAACTAAATAAAGCACCGAAGAGCTATAAATGGCACGACGTTGCTCACCTTATAATGACCATCCCAAGTTGAATAAATCACATATGAATCAACTAATTTCTTGACAAACGATCAGGATGCCATTACACATGCAGGTACATGTACATACATACAGAAATTGACCACCACAGAAGAAGTTCTGTTTACCTGAATAACATAATTTCCATATTGATCTTGTGACAGGAGGCAAACGGATTGCATGATTTCATCCATGATAATTTGTTGTGTATTCAAATCATCGCAGTGCTCTAGTACCCTCTACAACATCAAGAGCAGAGTAATCAATATATGTAATCTCAATAAATAAAAAATGTATAGGAGAAACAAACTAGTTACCTGAATAACACGGCAGCCATAAGGATGAGTGGATAGTGCTAGAACTTGGCCATAAAATGCTGATATAATAAACTGAATTCTATATTGAGGGATGCACTCGATACATTTCTGAATAACATGGTTACCATTCTGATCACGGACACATTTCATTACGGAACCATCAAGCTCAGCAACCATTCGAGTCTGTTGATCTGAATCAACTACCTCCAAAGCCTGCATTAGTATTTGTTTTTTTCCCCTTTATATAAAGCAACACTGTCTCATTTGGTTCACCCAATATAAGTCCTAACAGATAAACTAGATGAGGAAAATACATGCCAATATTTATAATCAGATGAACTTAATGACATTTGCATTTAATTTTTCCAATAGAACAACGGAGGCATTCATAACCCAAGGAAACAAATAAAATAAAATAAAATTCACCCAACACTAATACTCATTGCTGAATGAATAAACATTCTTAAGCAGAAGAGAGTTGAGAAAGAACCTTCTGAATCACTCTGCATCCATACATTTGAAGACTAAGAGGCAAAACATGCCCTGAAAGTTGATCGGCTAACTCCTTCCTTTGATTTACAGTACCATGTTCGAAAAACTGTAATGAACAATCAACTCAAGATTTGAATATAACAAGCCATTGAAGAATACAAAGAACTATAAAAGCATTTACCTTCTGAATGACATAATTCCCAAAGACGTCAGTCATCAAGGTACGGGCATGTGGAATTATTTCTGGAAATATCTCTGTCTTCTCGTCCACATTGGCTGTTTCCAACTTTTGCTGGATAAAACGACTTCCATATTGATCCATACTACACAATATAGGAGACCAAGAATTAGCAAAAAAATATAAAATAATATAATTAAATGATGGAAACTTGATGGCTTAGTGATCTATTGTCAATTTATTCTTGTTGGGATCGGGCCTTCCCAAAACGCTTCCAAAAACTCTCTTATTGGGGTTAATCTCAGCTTTGAAGAGATTGATTTTCATGCTTCCATTCTGGGGTGTAAGTAAAGTGGAAAACTTTCCCTTCAACTACTTGGGGTTTACCATTGGGGGAAAGCATGGTGCCATGGTGGCGTGGGAAACTCTTAAGGAGAAGTTTAAATGAAGATTGATAACCGGTGTGGCTTGGTTCTATCGAGAAGTAGTAGGTTAACTCTCGCTCAATCGATTCTCAATAGTTTGTTGTGTAATTTCTTCTCTTTGATGCAAGCCCCAAAGAGATCTATTAAGCGCTTGGAGAAGATCGTTAGAAACTTTGTGTGGAATGGAGGTACTTGTAATTCGACCACCCATCTTGTTAGATGGAACTGGACCTCTTCCAGTGATCTATGCGGGGGCTCGAAATTGGCTCCCATCGTCAGAAAAATAGTGCTCTTTTAATGAAGTGGTCGTGGAGGTTTTCCATGAAGAGAGCGCCTTTTGGAGGCATGTCATTAGTGCTATTTATGGGGTGATGATCGCAGTTGGAGTTCCCTTGTGCCTCAAGACAAAAGGAAGTTCAAGTCAAGGGTTTGTTGTGGGAGATGGAAGAAAGATGAGGTTTTTGGAAAATGGATGGTGTGCCCCCAACCTCTTGCGATATGTACCAAGATATTTACGTTATCTCCACTAAAAAATGTTGTTGTCATTGATTGTTGGAATGATTTGAACCAATCTTGGGATTTGGCGTTGAGAAGAAACCTCTTTGATAGAGAAATTGGTATCTCCACTGCTCTTGCTTAGTTGTTGAATTCTTGGGTGGTGAACATAAACAAGGACAGTTTACGTTGGAAGAGCAACTCCTTGGTGAAGTTCTCTACCAAGTCCACGTTCCTAAACCTGACTAAGGGAGCTCATGAAAAATAACTTCCCTATTGTCAACCTTATCCGAAAGCTTAAAATTCCAGAGAAAGTGAAGATCTTCCTCCAGTCCCTTGCTTATAGAGGTCTAAATACTCATGAGAAGCTTCAAAGGAAGTTCCCAAATTAGGCCCTCTCCCTTCCATTTGTTGTCTGTCTTAAAGAGATAGAAACTATGGATCAATTATTTTTGCATTCTGAGTTTGCTTCTAAAGGGTGGCATATTTTTTTTTAATACTTTTGGGGTGGCTATCTATTTCCCTAAGAAAATTGATGATTGGATGATGGATGATCTTGATGGCGGAAGTTTATGTGGAAAAGGAAAATCCTTCGGAGATGTGCTACTCTTGCATTTTTTGTGGTGTCTTTAGAAAAAAAGGAATAGTAGAATGTTTGAAGATAAGTTTGCTTCTTTTGATTCTTTTTGAGCTTTTGTTCAACATACAACCTCCTGGTGGTGCACAAATTACACTAATTCTTTTGTAATTAAAGCTTTCTTATGATTATTAACAATTGGAAGGCTCTTTTTTATTAGTTTTGTGGGAGGGGGTCTCTTCTATCCCTGCCCTAGGTCGTTCTTTTGGCTCTTTTATGAATATACACCTATGTTTCTTATAAAAGAAGTTTTTTTTAAGGAAAAAATGTGCCAAGAATAAAATACGTAAAATAAACACCAATAGACCATGCGCACCTGAATTCAATGACATGATCAACAATGTCTGAAAGCTCAAAAGATCTAGTTTTGTTGCTTTTGAACTCATCCAATAAAGTTGATGGAAAACTTCTATCTACATTATTGCCAATATCCGGCTGCCAAGACCCCTGGGCTCCTATTGAAGAACTTCTCATCATTGAGTTAAAGCGTAGGATTCGTTCATTTTGCAGCATCGTACCACCATGTCCAACAGAAGAAAGACCAGAATCCAATGCTTGGTCCGCCAAATACGGGATGCCAGAACCATATGGAGTATTTGTATACAATCTGTGATTATAAACACTTGAGTTACCTGAAAGTGACAGCTCATAGTGCTGCTTTTGTTGAGCAAGCAAGGCTTCAAGATAGGCACTTCGAAGGCCTTGCAAGTCTCCTTGAGAAACCCCATAGTAATTATGGGGTTGCAAACTAGATCCAGCATGGCTTGCACGATCAGAGGTTCCAGATGGCAGCTTGATATGATCAGAAGTTCCATAACTATTCATAGCAGAATTGTGATTCATATTTATTGAAAAGTCACCAGAAGTGTATCCAGCCAAATCCACACTCTGAAGGTTTGCATTTTGAAGGTGTCTGGTAGGCCCGTCTGAACTTACAAAGCCTGATGAATTTGGTTTAGAGTATAGACTGGTAAAAGAAGAAGTTCTTTTGGGAAAGTTAACATGATCGTGAGAACTCATTGTAGACGCTCTAGGGTTCATTACAATCCCACTTTTCCTTGCCAGGTCAATATTATCACTTGGTTTTGAGAGTTTTTTGTCACTAAGCTCAGGCAGGGTACGTGTGTGAATACCATTGGATAAGTTGATCATGAAATCAGACTGTTCACCAAGATCCAGTTGAAGTCGAGATTGCACCCCATTGACTCCGTCTTTAGGTCTAGTTGACGACAGGTGTAAACCAGAAATGTCAGGCAGTTCGGTAAACCCGGCAGAATAACCATTTTGGACCTTGGACACAGTAATGTTCTTCTTCTCCACGGGAAAAACTCTACTGCCGACAGGAGGTAGACCAGAACTTGAAGACCGTCCAACTAGCTGTGGTTCAGGAGTTGTGCTTCTCGACAGAGTTGAACAATTCGGATTCAGAAATGAATGAGACACTGCTTTATTATGACTCTGCACTCCAACAAAGCCAGGGGGGCCTGAGTTATGCAAATCCTCAATAGGATCCACTCCATTACATAATCCTGGTGGCTTTATATCAGTCATTCCCATATTGTCAACATCACCAAAATTATTATGACTTGCAGGGCGTGACAATTGGCCAGACAAGGAAGCAGATTCACCAAGTCCCTCCTGCAGAATATAGTCTGTTAATATTTAGTGCATTAAATTAAGAAATGTCTGCCTACTAAACAAGGAGAAAGCCGATGAGATCTATAAGATGGTTCTGAAGACATGTATCCACCCATATAACCAAATCTAGCATAAGCTGAGACAAGGAAAAATTAAAAGAACCACAAGCTACGAACAAAGTAATAAACTAGTATCATCAAAGTATAATTTGAACCATATTTATCAAAAATGAGAAAACAGTATAATTTGGAGAAATCACTTGCCAAACCAAGGTGACTTCGAGATAATGAACTAAAGTAGCATAATAAAAAAAAAAAAATTATTGGATCTCAACTTAGAAGAAAGAAGCTAAAGAATAAATTCCATGCCAGATCTCTGCATGTTGACGATCCTACATTGGAAAAATCAAGGGACCTCAAACTTTTTTATAAGATAGACAGGCTACTCCTCTCATTCTCAGTTAGTTTTGAGATGGAACCTCATGTTATCTTATATGGTATCGGAACCCATAAAACCCAAACGGGTATTCAGTCCAAGAAAAAGAAATTGTGATCCAATCAAGTATGGTGAACCCAAAAGAGGCACCATCCTGAGGGGATGCTTTTTTTTTTTTAAACAGAAACAAAATTTTCATTGAAATAATGAAAAGAGATTAATGCTCAATATACAAAGCTCAAAATTCATCGATACATAATAATAAGCATGATAATTTGGAGAACTATGGATCAGTAGGTGCATTTGAGCATCTCAACTAGGTTGACACCCCCATAGCACCCTCATCATATCCATTTACAAGATGAAACTATCAAAACAAAAAACAAAGAGACTACTAGCTTGATTACAAAGAAGATATAAAAGCACCCCAGTTAAGGAAGATGTCCTTAATAGTATAATCAAAAAAGAAAAAAAAAAAACTTGGAGGGGAGATGTTGAGGATCCCACATTGAAAAAATTAAGGAACCTCACCCATGGACTACTCCTCTCATTACCAATTGATTTTGAGATGGAACCTCATGTTATCTAATACTACAAAAAGAAGAAAAAAATCTCTCCTATATGACATCTATTAAAGGCTTAAAACGAATGATAATCATAATTCCGAACCATTAAAAGCTACTGTACAACTCTGTTGCTGATTTGCTGTATAGGGTTCTCAGGGGAATTATTCCCACCCTATATCATTTTATTTGGTAAGAAGCTAAGATTAAGCAGAAGACAATACACATATCTATCTCACCAAACAAACTGAAAGATAGAATCAGAGCTTTCCTCAGTACTAGGGAGGGACAGGAGAGCTTTTATAACAAATCCTCAATAGCATACAAAGACCAGAAATCAATCTCTCCCCAACACATGTATATATGTTCCATCCTTGTAAGTTAAAATTAGTAATTACTCATACTCAGTTGTCTTGTACGTGTCTTATGCGATTTCTTTATCTTTTTATGTTCCGAAAGCATTGATGGGATTTCTAAATTCTTGTCTTGATAACCAATTAGAACATACTTTGTTCTCACAACAACAACCAAGAAATAAAATCTTGAAGTTCCTATTACATTCAACAACACATGAAACTGTTATGTATTTAAGATAACCACAAACAGGTGCGCTTAAAAATCCGGGGAAAATATATGATGATGATCACAGGGACCAAGCTAGATATAATGTAGAATAGTTAGATCAGTTACCTGAACAATATCAGCAAAACTTTTCCTTCTTGCACCGAGTCCATTACCACATGATCCAACAAAACCCTCCCTCCCTCTATCGTGCCACTCAGATAGAGCCTTCCTAGAGAGGTTCTTTCCTTTAGCATCGCCAAACTCCATCAAATTGCTACTATTTTTATCTGTCCGCTGTACAGAACTTCCAGGCTGCATAGAGAACAATGATGAACTAGTATTGCCATCAACTAACTTCTTCCAGTTCCAATCCCCTTGCCGTCCCAATGAAGACCCACTGCCCTGAAACCGCTGCGCAACACGCCAGTCCTCTTTTGATACTAATGGAGGAGGAAGTCTTGGATTGATATAATCGTTCGAGTAATAGTAAGAAAGATAATCTGGGTGTGAACGAATCTCATCCTCTGACAAAACTCCATCATTACTACCACTCTTAGTATTCAACTCATTGTAATAAGAACTCCTAAAAAGACTCCCAACAGCATTTAACGATCCCTCAACTGTTGGAGGAGCACTACCACTCCTGTAAATATTCAGATCTCCATCTCTCCCTGCTACCGACTGATTAGAATTCTCTCTCAGAAGTAGTTCAAGCTCAGTCCGCAAATTATCTTCAAAATTTCCAAGAGGTACTTGGTGACCTTCATCAGGTATTGATAGCATATCTGTATTACTCCCAGAAGCCATCTTCAGGGATTTTAAACTCTAAAATCCCAACCTTCCCTCACACCAAAAAAAGACAAAACACAATATAAAATTAAACGTTCACAAACAGATTTAAAATTCGAAAACCAGATGACCCACCAATGGAAGGATTAAAAGTGGGCAAATCATCAATCTACGCAGACTTTGAAAAGAATACAGACAGAATTAGTCGCATGTAAAAATTCATATAATAAGCACGCATCCGGCCCACCGATTCAACCTGTGACGGAGTAAACAGAAGAAGTTTGAAAATCCCATGAACCTGAAAGCCCCCAAAAGATTGGAGAATGAAGAAAACAAGAACAACCCAGAATCCCCCACAATAATAGAGAATCGGAAATGATCGTGGAATGAAAAGAAGAAGAAGAAAGAATTACAGACCTGAAATAAGATCCTGGATCAAGAGTGAAGGAATCGTGGGGTAAAGAAGATAGAATCCATAGGCGAAGATGGAAGAAGAGAGAAATTAGAAGGGAATGAAATGGAGTAGTGAATTGAGAAGAAGATTAAAAGAGGAACGATGAGATTTGAGGGTGTCATTGAGATTGAAGGGGCATATGATGAAATTGAAAATGGGAAATTATTCAGCGAAATTCAGTTTCAAATCGAAAAATAAGGAAGAAATTAAGAACAATTCGCAGGGAAGGGGAAATTGAAATTGGGAGATGATTTTCTTCCATTTCACAAAATATGCAGTCACACACACTCTAAACCACCGCCGTCCGATCATTAATTTTGACGATGATGGCATCTCTACGTGCATTGCATGAGCATTCCTTTTCTTCTTCTTCTTCTTCTTCTTTTTTTTTTCATTCAAGATTTATTGTTTAAAATTTCTTTTAAAATGTCGATGAAAATATGATCAAATCATATCATGATGTTGATAAATATTTTTGAAACTTTTATAAAAATGAAATGTTTAAATAAATTATTTAGACGGATAAATAAAGATAGTTGATGTTTTAAAAACTTGATGTTTTTAACCGTTTATTATTATAGACGTTTTGTTGCTTATTTTCAATGTTACATAGATTTTTTTCAAAGATATGATGAAAATGTTGATTCAATTTTCATGAAAAACATTAAAAAATTGTACTCATTAGTTATAATTTAGCTATAGTTAGGATACATCTCACAAATTGGACTCAATTTCAATTTCATTACCATTGTTGTTGTTAGGAGAAAATGCATTGTCTTCACACGTGATAGCAATAATGAATTTGTAGTTTAGAGAAGTTGTGATTTGAAAAAAAAAATATCAAAGCATGGATAATTTTAAATAGTAATACCTAGTTGTATCACGAGATAAACTTATCTCTATGTATCTTAGCATTACTATACACATAAAAAAAGATTAAAATACTTTAAAAAAATATGAATAATTTGTTACATGATAAATTATGATTATAATTAAATAATTTAATAGAATGCATAAATATAAATACCGTTCTGGAATGAGGTTGCAATCCTTATAAACTTCATTTTATAAAATTGGTGTAGATACAAATGTTGATGCTATGAAATTTCAATTATTTGTTGAGCTCGGAATCATGGACTTGTTACCTCTATAGCATAGGGGCACACTAAAATTTTTTAAAAAAAAAAAAAAAAAATTATTTAAATTTTTTTTTTTTTTTTTGAAAAAATTATTTAAATGAAGTTTAAACCTATATATTTAGGTACAAAATTAGATTTTTTTTTTAAGAAAAAAAGGTACAAAATTAAATGGCTAAGCCATGTTCGTTCAAACCTAAGACCTACATATTTCATGACATTTAATTTAAAGGTCCCTAAGTAACTTTTTTTTTTTTTTTAATTTTAGTTTCACCCTAAAGTTGAATTTAAATCACAACATCCAAGCATTTGATTTAAGTTTCAAGAGAAAATGAAAATTTTTAAAATAAAACAAATAACCCTAAAAAAAAAAAATTAAACTGCAAAAATAATATAATCAATGATGTATAATCAATCTCGAAGTTATATGTTTAATTCTATCCCTCTTATATTGTTGAAATGAAAGAGAGAATAGTCACAAAATGATATTTTGTAAAAATAAAACATGAATTAAAGAAAAATCTCTCTCTTAAAATTTTGTAAACAACTCTCTCTCTCACTAGATTATTCCATAATTTTTGTTCATGTGAGTATAACTTAATTAATACAAAGTATGTATTATCAATTTTTGAAAAATAGTCGACGGGACAAATTACTAAATTGAGACGTCATTTTTTTAAAAACGCCCAAATGCCTCCGTTCTTTAATTTATTTAATTTTAAAACGGAAAAATATACCCTTTTGAAAATCTATATTAGAGGAATTTAAAATGAAATCTAAATATAAAGCAAATAGAATGAGAAAAAAATAAAATCTCGTAACCTACATTTAACAAAATCAAAACTAAATAACATAACTAACAAAATCAACATAATGACATAAACACTAATACATATAGTGTTCACGTTATTTTTTCAAAAATAAAGAAATAAAAATAAAAAATAAAAATAAAAAATAAAAAAACTAAAAAACTAAAAACTAAAACCCAAACCATATGCACAAATGTACCAGATGTTTACATGTCAAGCTAAAATAAATCAAAATGAAATCACAAGAAAAGATTAGGGGTAACAAGAAAAATAACATAATTTCACTTTTCATTTGGACTATTAGCAAACCTACTTTCCATTTGTAAAAATAACAAATTGGAATAAAAAAAATAACAAATAAAGAATTTAAAAGTCCAAACTACCCTTACCACATAGATATAATGCTTGATAAGACAAAAATTTAGATACACCTTAATTTTACCCACCAAAAGTACCAACATGTTTTTAAAACCCACTACACATTTATCTTCCCAAAAACCTAACCCTACACTCAACTTTTCCTCGTCATTTTCTCTTCCCACAAACTTTCCCTCTTCCCCATCCTAACTTTTATTCCTCCCAATCCTTCAATCTTCAAGCTTCTGTTTTTCCATCTTTAAGCTTATGCGCTTCCATAGGTGCTTCGGTTGTTCTTCATGCAATCATTCTCTTGGAGTTGCTCCTGCTCCGATCGTCGCGACTTTTCCATCTTAACGCTTCTTCTTTTGGAGGACCGTCGATAGGAGGTGTTCCGGCTGGATTAGGATTTCAATAACTCTCTTCTTGAAATCTTCCACCCTAAAACAAAGGTTCGACATACATACTCTTCACTACATGCGAGATTTTTTATATTTAAAATACCTAATATTTGTTTTGATTTTTTTAAAAAATAAGATCATGTCCGATTTTTAAAGGATCACTAACCGAAAACGAATCCATTTTAAAAACAATATCTTGTTTTTGTTATTAAAAGGGAGGGTAAAAGAGAAGGCAGAACAGAATACGAGAAGTGGTGACCGATTGCGTACTGCAGGGATAATTGGAAGAAAACCCCAGAAAATCGAATCAGTCCATTCTTTAAGATGTTTACTAATAGTTTTTGTCTCTTCATTATGTTTTATAGCTCGAAATTTGTCCATTCTTAACCACTCTAGAAGAAATGAAAATATCATGGTTTGAGCCATTCCTGCAAGAAGAGAAAAAGGTAATCCAAGATGTTGAATTAATAGAAACCTACACAAATCAATAGACACCAAACATATTATAGAGCAACTAGATAGAATGCAGAAACATAAGAGATGATGAATCAAACAATCAATGAAAATCAACAAATTGTGATGAAGAACCAAGACACCCTGAGGCAACAAATTGTTGAATTGATGGATAAAATGAACTTTATATTGGAACAAATGAAAAGAACGGAGGAACATGGATATACTCAAAATACCGGTGAAGTCTTTGTGATACGTTCTATAATTACAATGTAGTTATTTAATCCATACAAAAAGTTAAATAACGCTTACATACAAACAGATGACATCTGAATTCACAAAGAAAAGGGATAATATGGAAGATGACAAAAGAAGATAATCAAGACAATCCAAATCTTGACACAACTTGTGGTGTTGAAAAATTAAAGCCAAAGAAAGATGATGAACATGAAGGAAGTGGAGTAATAGGGAATAAAAAATGACAAATCATATTACCTAATATAGTAACCCAACAACCGCAGGAATCTAAAGCGAAAGAATCATGAGAGTCAAAGACAGAAAGGAGAGGAAATACATGCTACAAGGTAATAAAATGCTAATAAACTGAACTTTATAGATTAAATCCTAACAATACATGATACCTTGTGTACTGTTTATGACTTATAATAGCCTGTTGAAGATCCAGACGATATAATCAACAATGTCATATGGTTAATAGATGAGGAGAAAGTAATTGAAAGGTTGTCGAAACACCAGAAATGAAACTCTATTATGAGGGTATAAAAAGATTTTGTTTAAACTGTATGGTTAAACATGTTACTAGATGAAAAATTAATAAAATGTTTTAATTTATCTACCGATAAGATGTAATTGTTAGACCATTAACCTGTACACCCAGTAGATTTCGTTCATCGATTAGGGTGCAATCCTCGATAGCCCACAAGAATAAACAGGTAAAGTATAATGGAGCATTGTATTAAACTTGTAGACTTTAAACTTGAAGTCAACACAAATCATTTCATGACATGTAAGCTTTTATAATTAAAGTGTAATTATATATCAATGATACTCTAAAAATAAATAACAATAATATACTGACTAAATTAATTATTTATTGTTGATAATTGGGGACGACTATAGAAGAATTAGAGAAGGGAAGAAAGGAAATGGATCGACGTAGAGCTGCAAAATCAGCCCCATTGAAGGATGCTACAAATACACCAATTGCTGGTATATGGATTGATGTATGCAGGGCAAAATGCCACGAAAATGTAAAGAATATGTTAACGAGAATGACCCATCCTTTGACCTTCACTTGAGTAAAAGAATATAATCACTCATGAATATACTATTCTGGATTAAAGTCTTATAAGATTGGAACTTCTGAGTTTATATTTTTTGTTTAGACCAACCTCTTAATTTATGTTTTATTTTAATTACAGTTAATGCATTTTATGGTCATTTTGTCTTTTAATTATCCTACCAATGAAAGTAAATTGAAGTCTGTAATTCTATTTACATATCTAGTCATTCTTAAATATTGATAAAAAGTTGATTTGAATTAGATAAAAAACAGCTAGTCAAAACTGATAATTAGATTAAACAATTTAATTTGACAAATAACTATATATCATTATAGTTTTAGAATGATGCCCAATATTTTATAACATTGCACGTCATTTAAAATTAGGTACAAATACAATCGACAAATGCATATCATGATTAAAGGAATGAGCAAAAACATGACCCATTAAAGGAAAAAAAACTCTATTCATCAATTCCTTGAGTGAAAATATAAAACAAGAAAGTGTTACTATTTAAGTCTTCCCTAAGATAGAAACACAAAGATCATGATAAAAGTATCTTAAAGTTGTGAAGTGTCATCCACATTTAAAAAACAATATTTTATATACAGTTATATATGATTATGTTGTAACAAAGAGAAATGAAAACGTTAAATAGTGATAATTACAGTGTAACTAAATATTGCAAAAGTATGAGGAACAACATATAAAATATAATAATAATAAATGGAAAAATTAACATGTAATAAAAAAATAACAAATTTTAAAAGAACTTGGAACAAATAAAACCATTCATAAATGTTCACAACGAAAAATATGAGGTAAAAGTGCAAAAACAATTAGAAACCCAAACTCAATCACGTATTTGATTTTTACATGACCTACGATTATGACCTATATTAACACAACGAATAGAACATACTGTTTTTCTATTCTCTAAGCACCACGAAATTATCTCTTTCCTAGGTCTTCCAACCGAGCGTTTGACTCGAGGAGGACGAATGGGGTCATCATTCAAATTGCATAGGCTAGAAAATTGTTCCACATTACCAATCGGCCATGTTTCCTTGCTATATAATGAAATTAAATTGGAAACGTGATAAAAATCATGTGTGTATGACTCTAATCCAAGGTTTCTACGAGACAAAGCAATGCAAACATGGGCATATGGTATAAGGTCTAGATCCCAAAGCCGACATAAACAACTGCGGTTGAGGATGTTCACGTGGAATTATTTGGTTTTGTCATGGACTTCAAACTCATGTTGGTTAATAGAATATATTTGTAATAGAAAATATTATACTAATTCAAATAAGTGACATATACATATGATATTTTAAATAAAAATCATACAAAATGCAAATGACTCGCATCCATCGGCCTACTATCCCTTAATGATGTTCGAAGCACGTCTTCTGCATATGAAGTTAGTTTTGAACGCTGAAAACTAGAATTACTGCGACGTTCATAGAACCATCGCTGAATCAAACTCCGAATAAATTCAAGAAGGCCAAGAATAGGTAATTCACGCGCTTCCTTGAAGTATGAATTCATATTTTCAGATATATTTGTGGTCATCAAGGTATATCTTTTGCTTACACAAGATGTTTTGCACCATTTATGCTTACCCAGATCTTCTAATTCAAGCCTAATTGAAGGGATACATTATCCAACTGCCTCATGTAATATTCATAGTCAAGAGTTGTATAGGCCCTAGCACACATATGGAATAGTTGTTCAATTGAAGTTGACTTGTAAGTTTTTTTAAGATTCCTAAATAGGTGAAAAGCACACAATCCATGCTCGACTGAATTGTACACTGTTAGGGTTGATGCTCTAAAGTCTCGTGTCCTGTAGTTTGTCAACAGTTTGTACGAGCACTTGTGTTGTTAATATATGATATTTACTTCACATCTTGTTTTTTGCTCAGCTGCTTGTTTTATTTGCTTTACCACAAACCAATAAACATGAAATCCTTAGTTATCTGTATGTGACTCAAGCATGTATGTGGTGACATACAAGTGGATCATGTCTTGAGTGATAACCAAAATGGTCGGTAGTATATGGATATAGGAGGAAAACCTTATCCTGGTAACGCTACGGATGCAGCCCGCTTTGTAGAATAGTTATAAGTGTTGTAACTTGTCACAGATGGTCTGATCCTGATCATTCGTGTAGGGAACATGCGAGTGAGGGCATCCTATACAAAGAGTTTGTATAAGACCTGACCACAGAGTGTTAACATCTCGTCATATAACACCGTTCATGACAGAGACTTCACTTCACTAGGATGACCGTAGGTAACATGATCTCAATCCTGAGTGAGTTGGGAACTCCTTCCATTGAGAGCGGTTCTTTGATTTGCATGGATGCAAGTGGTCAGGTCACCGACTCAAACCTACCACTTTGGGGATTCGTCTGATTTGGGAGTTGGGAACTCAGCTACACAAGATGGAATTCACTCATTCCCCGAAGCAGAGGTAAGTAGATAGATAGCTCCCTTAAGGGCTGATTCTAGGGCTTGAACGATGTGGCGCCACACACCTTCTCTTAGCCCGATAGATGTTCACACATAGTTGGACTATGTTGTATTGTTCATTAGAGGGATCAGTGATACTTAAAGAGTGAGATGTAACTATAGGGAAAAAATGGTAATTTGGCCCAACTTTACTTATGAGCATTTGTGAAGGGTTATCGTACTCATGATTGATTATATCCGATGGACACAAAAATATATTTGTGGTAAGAAGAGTTCAACTGTTGGTCTTTAGTGGAATGTCTGGCAGTTAACGGATGGTGAATCTCATGGCTAAAGAGTTTAGTCAGCTATTCACATACCGTTGGAACTATTCATGTAAGTTAAGAATCAGTTTTTGGATCAGTTTGAAGTGTTCAAATTGACAAGAGGGGGTTCAATTATATATTTGATATAATTGGACTAGTTAATTATATATGATATAATTGGCTAAATATATGAGATACATTATTTTGGAGGAAATTAGATATAAATATGATTTATATCAAGTAGAGGAGAAAATATTATAGTAGATATGTGATATCAAACTATAGGTTAAAAATATAATATGATTATATTTATTAATATTTTAGTTGGTTAATTATATGATAATTAACCCAAAAATCACGTTCGGACGTGGGTTAGTGGGAATACGTCGGTTATTGTAACCGATGAATTAAAAATGAAATTTGTTTAAATTTTAAATCGTTCGTAAGTCGTCCGAAAAAGATAGAGGAGCGCGCGTTGGTGAAATCGTAAGCGATCGCCTAAGCAAATCGAGAGCCTATACGATAGTAGCCCTACGCCTAAATGATCGTCCACCTCGCGCCTAAACAATCGCACACTAAATTCTAAACGATCGGATAGCTTCCTTAAACGATCATATAATGTTTCGTGTTAGCTAAACGATCATATACCTTTTCCTAAACGATCGTTCAGTAAAATCTACACGATCATGTAGTTTCTCCTAAAAGATAAGCATCGTGCTATACGATGGTGCCTTTTTCCCTCCCACTTGCTTATCGCCCAAACGATCCGTTCATCCTCATTCCTCTATCAAATTCACCAAAGACCACGCTTTGGGTTCTCACTCCGAGAATACCTGGGGCTCTTTTCTTGTGGTGCTGTCCCCGCGACATTCGTGTTCGTGCAGTTGTTCAGGCGTTGGTTGATCGGGTAGAGGTTTCCACTGCATTGAGTTCCGAATTTGAAGAACATCTTCAACTGGTATGGCAACTCTCTCCCTCATTTATTTTTGTTCAAAGCATGCCTTTAATTGACTGTTCGTTTGCATAACTATGATATGAATGTATATTGTTGTATTTCAGTCACTGTGAAATTGGAGCGATCCGAACACGCTCATGAAACTCTTCGGTAAGAGATCCTTCATACACAACACTTATGCCCTTTGCTATGCTCTTATGATCATCAAACACAATCACAAGATCATTACATTCACCAAAAGTATCTTTTAAATTTTGAAAAAACCAACACCATGAATCATCATTCTCTGAATCAACAATAGAAAATGCAAGGGGAACAATTTGTGAGTTATTATCCAATATCCATGCAGATAGTAGAGTACCAAAAAATTTGTTCTTCAAAGTCGCACCATCAATTGATATGATCAAAAAGCAATACTCTCATGCATGAATTAAAGTAGCAAGAACCATAAAATATACCATCATCATTTACTTCTTATGTTGTATAAGTTCTTAGTGAAAAAAAAATTAAAGACAAGAGTAAGCATAGCTCATAACTGTATTTTATATTATATAAGTACAATGTATCATTAAATTTGATCACACTGTAATTGCTATTGAAAACCCACTTGGATTCTTTTCAATCAAAGCATTAGAAAATGCAAGTAGCAACACATACGATGACTCTAGAGTACCCCAAATTGAATTTAATGCAAGCTCACGACCTCTCCATGCTTTATCATAACTCACATTAACCTCATATTGCCTTTTCATGAAACTTATGATATCACATAGACCACATGGGGTCATGGAATTTGTATTTAAAAAAGATTTCATACACTCAGATACTATCCACAAAGTTGCCTTTTCATGGACTTATGAACATCGTTAAACTTATGAACAATCCATCACCCATTTTTTTTTTTTATATAAATAGGCGATCTAAGATACCAACTACGGTCTTTGCAACAAAGTTCAAGAGACGTTTGATTCGAGCGAGTAGTCCTAAGTTCAAAACAATGTTTAATAGCAAGCAAGTTTACAGCTTTCTTTAATGTATCCTCGTTGTTAAAAATAGAACCTGTCTACAGGACACGAATCCAAATCTACTAGGTCAATGATATGAGTCGTATTATTGGAGGTTTTGGACAAGAAATCTATTTCATTGTTGTTGGACCCAATATACAATGTAGTTACAGGATTTAGTTAACAAGATGGAACATGGTCAACTACAACACACATCATTGTAGGAGGAACCTGAAACAAAAGACAACAACCACAACACATCTTTGTCTTCCACTATTCTAATCACATTAGGATTTCTACGGTCATCCCAATATATTGTTACCCGAGAAATAATGTATTCAGAAGTTGGAAAAACCTTAGATTGGATTAAATCGACATGGTGTTTAAAAGATGTGTTTGAAGCAACAGAAACTTCAATAAATCAAAAGTCGTGATAATAGTTATTTTCATCCCACCTACCATTGAACAAAACTCTTAATCGTTTAATAGCCATAAGAAGAAAACGTCCAGAGGATGAAGAAAGGTAGGGTTATATGTTGTATTCGAATATTTTATGTTTGAAACAAAAGGACAATAAATATAATGTTCAAAAGTATTTTAAAACTATGAATCTTGAATAAGATTAACATAAAGTATAATAAAAACAATAAATTTTAGTTAGGATAATTAATATAATATGATAATTTAAATTTAAAATCAAGATTTGAAAATTAGTTGTCGTAGAAAATTTGAAAATTCAAAATAACTATTAAATTTGATACATAAATGTTAAATCACGAGATTTAAGAAAATTATCTGCATGAAATAATCAAGTTAGTTGACATTGAAAATCTACTAGAATATATAGTTGAGGAATTAATTACAGTCTCATTAATACGAATGTTGAATTAACTACACTGCAATTAAAAGAGACATTAAGGACATTTTAGGATTTCCAAAAGTTTGACTCGCGTGATTTCCATACATTTTGCTATAATTTAAAAGTGTTCCGCCTTTTACTATTTTTTCAAATGATAATGTAATTACTGTTATTTACTTAATTATTCCATTTTTCTATAGAGAAATTATAGGATATGTCATTTTTAGTGTTTAATGAAAAATGTCTAAACGTTTGTAGTCATTTATTATGTTATCCCACTTTATCCATTTTAGTCATCCCTAAAAGATGTCCATGGAAGATGTGTCCCTAAAAGTTCCTCACGAATTCATTATTTATCTTTTAAATATTTTTAGATTAAATGCTTACTTTCTTGGCATCTACAAAATTCGTTTCAAAACTTTTTGTATTCGAAATTTATATAACTTTTGCGATTGGAAAGTGGAAGACAATAGAATAAATTATGGGGAAATTCACGGTCCGAGCAAAATGGCATCCAAATGGAGGAGCAGCGAGAAGAACTCAAATCTCGACGTTATAACGGCGATTCTAGAGCTAGTGGGCTGCTCGATGAGACAAACCTATAACGAAATATGATGAACTTAAATGACAGTTGCACTATCGGTTAGATTTGAGCGGAGATGACGACTTTAGATAGAAGACAACTAACAAAAACTCTTTGTTTATGTCAATTATTTCATTTTTTTTCTTCTTTAGAGAGATGAAGGGAGAGAATGTAATGATTTAGGTTTCCTACAATGAATTTGATTCATGGGTTATGGGTTATTATATATATGATAATGGTGTAATTAAGTTGGGGTGAAAACATCTGGGGTGATAAAGTTTTAATATATAGCTTGTTTCCTAGAGAGTAAGATTATTACTTTATTTTTTATTTGATCCTTATTGAGTTTTACTCTGTTATCATTAAATTACAAGGTTTCCATATAAGAACAAGATAAACAGGGTAAAGTGGAGACCTTATATTTGGTTTGAGTTTTAGTTGTTTCGACATTTTTCTTTTTATTTTCTTCCAAACATTTGTATTTGTTTTTGGGTTTAGATGAGTTAATCTTTTTGGGAAATAGGGTATATAGCATCATTTTTAACTTTCCTTTTGATATATAGGAAGAACTAAATTTTTTCCAAAAATATAGCAAACCTCCCATCTACACATGATGTGATCTTCCATATTACCCAAAATGACCTCAGTGTAACTAATTTAGTCTGATTTTTTTTATATTAGTTCTGATTTTCTCCTAAATTATGTTTTGAAATTTAAATAATAGATGCAATCTTTTTTTCAAATATCAAAACTAGATCTAATATATATATTTTTTAATTTTATACTATTGGTCTTATTATGTAATTGTTGATGGAGATGTTTGGTGACCATATTAATGAGAATTTTTGGAGAAGACCCATGTCAAAATCTAAGGAAAAGACTTTGTCGAAGGCATCGGCAAAGAATCCATAAATTAAATAGATTCATGGCTATCATCAAATAAGGTAGAATTTGATATCAATATTGATATTTAATTTACTTCGTTTATTAGAGAGATGAGTTGATATGCTACGTATTGCAAGATATATTTGGTGGAAGACATTTAAAATTTGTTAGGAGTTTCATTTTCCTCTTTCTAGTGATAAAAAAACTCTATTGATTTCATTAACACTCAATATTTTATTAGTTTTTTTCTTTATTTTTAAACCCCAAAGAAAATCTCCATAGTGGTATTTGCCCTTGGAGTTATGACAGTCGTAGAGCTACTGTATCACTTTGAACTCATTGTCCTGACCATGGAGAAATTTAGTGGAAGCAACATGTCTTTTCCAGACAAGCTTATCGAGAGAACATAGCATGACGGAGACTTGACGAGGCAAAACAAGATTCTGAATTCGAAATTGGAAGATGAAAAGGAAAAGAAATAATTAACGATTAATTATTTTTTTATTCACAACAATTTCAGTTCCTTATTTCACATATCAACTATTCAACAAGTAGCCATTATTTGTTTCTTTCTGTTGTGGCCTGGTTGGCCAATTTTTCTCAACGGCTTATTAAAATCACAAAATAATTAACTAATGAACATCACACAATTTTCAAACAGTAATCAATTATAGTGCAGTACAATTTTAATAAACGTCTTTTACATCTAATGATGACTTTTTTTTATCCTAAAATGCCCTCGAGACTATATTTAATTTCAATGTAATTAAATGTTGATATTCAAAATTTTGAAGCAACCCCACTGTTTTGAATCTAAAAAAATCTATTAAAATCACATATCTTTCATCTTTTTTTCATTTTTTCATTTACTTTTTTTATATATATAGATTCGACTTTTAGATGAAGATATATATATATATATAATCTCATATCTTCCAATCGTTTGTCTCATGCTCTACCTTCATGCCATTTTCGAACGGTTAATGGTCGTTCTTTTGTCCTTGCTTGTATATCTAAAGTGAGTTTCTTTTCTCTCTCATAACAGTTCCTTTCTCCAACTTTTTTCGTGTTAAAGAATCACATTTTCACAAACTTTTGTTATGTTGCAAAGCTCAATCGATCCCTATAAAATATATTTTAAATACCAATAAAATCTAGGTTGCTGGATTTTTAAAAATATGCATTTTAGGATAAATTAATTATAAATACTATTTGGGATTTTTTGTAATCTAATAATTAGTAATTAATTAAAATCAAATTCGTTTGGTTATTTTTCATAATCTAAGGCAATTTTCTATTTTTCAAAATGAAAGTTTAAAAAATACTATTTCTGCCCATGAATTATTTAAACAAAATAATTACAATATTTCTATTCTATTTTGACATTAATAAAATTAATACATGAAAATTACCTATACTTGTAGGGAGCGTAATCTTGGAGTTTATGGTGCTATCATACACTCTCCATGTGATTTTTTCAAGTTTGACTTTGATATCGACTCATGTTGGTACATTTTCTTATATCTCTTCCCTCCAATTATCGTTATTCAAACGATATCATAGCGAATCTTTCCTTATAAGTACAGTCTTTGTTGTCCGTTGTTCCGTTCAAGCACGATTCCATTTTTTACTATACAAGAATATGTGCAACTCGACATTATTCTTTTGTTGTCTACAAAGTGACTTTGAGATTCCATTGAAGAGATTCATGTAGGTTCTTTTTCTTGAGATATATTTCATTGAGTTTTAGAGTGTTTTAAGATAACTATGTTTTTTTCTTTGTTTTGTATGATGACTTTTATGATTGTATTTTGTTTGTGTCTAGACCTCAAATTTTTCTATTTCTTTTTCTTGCAATTCCATACCTTTGCAAAAAAATAATCCAAGTTCTTACAAGCTCATACTAATTCCAAGCATGCTAGCAAAATCCATTTAAAATTAGGTCAACGTGTCAGGTCAAATATGGAAA
Organism: Benincasa hispida; assembly: GCF_027475165.1. Classification (NCBI taxonomy): domain Eukaryota; kingdom Viridiplantae; phylum Streptophyta; class Magnoliopsida; order Cucurbitales; family Cucurbitaceae; genus Benincasa; species Benincasa hispida. The sequence continues at coordinate 37,677,926 of NC_143484.1, read as the reverse complement.
AAATTTTCATGATTAACAAGTCAAGTAAGCATTCTTTTTTTATACATGAGACGAGATTTTGAATGATAAGTGATCAACCAAATAATTGATTAAATGCATGATTTATAGAACATAACTTAGCCTGACTCATTATTTAAAAATTAAATTACAAATTTAATCTCTAAATTTTGAAGATTTTAATCTATTTAAATCCAAGTTTATGTCTCATATATCTTCAAAAAAATTAATAATAATTTATCTACTAATTTAAATTTAAATGTTGTGAATATTAAAATTTTAAATTTTCAATTTTGTGACAAGTATATTCATGAATTTTAAAAAATTCGAAACTTCAAAGACTAAATTTGTAACTTTAAAAGTTCAAAAACTAAATATACCATTTAACTTGATTTAAATTATGTTCAATAATTAAACAAAAAAAAAATATATAGAATAAAATTAATTGTTATTTTAATTTATCTACCCTTCTTCCATTTAAAGTTAATGAACAACATACCCGATCGGGAATGCCATGGCCTCAGGGACGAGGCAATCTAGCCATCTAGGTTATAGTTAGGGGTCTTGTTGGAAACCACGTTTTTCATGACACCAAAAACATGAAAAAGAACTAACTAATCTGGCCACGTAGGTTATGGTTAGGGGTCTCGGCAATCTAGCAATAGCCTTTTGCGGCTTAAGCACAATGGTTTTTTTTTCAGCACACTATATAAAAATACCACGCAAAGAAGAGAAAGCATAGTTGAAGTGACAACATGAAGAGAAAAAAAAAACTCTTGAACACAAGAAATTTTTTACATTTAAGCTTAGTAATTTGATTTTTTTTAGTTAATAAAGGAAAACCCCTAATTATTTCTATTTTTAAAAATAATGAAAAGCCCCAATGCCCAATGCTTTGAGCTTTGGAGCTTCACGTAAGGTGTGCCTTATTTGTAAGCCTCACTTTTTCAACGCGAGGCACCAGACCTACACCTTGCATCTAGATGCACGCTTGAGAGGATTTTTTAAAACACTCTATCACACCTTCAATCACTAATTTATTATCCAACATGACCACCACATTGTAGCTACTTCATTCTAAACTCTTAGATATGCGCTTAATTTTTATTCTCTTATACATCTGTCAATATAAAACCAACATAGCTAGCCGTCTGGAATAGTTTCTCCCGGAAAACATCAAAAAGAAAATGTCAAAAGAAGAGATTAAAAGAACATATAATTTTGATTTGAATATGATGTTCTTTCATGTAGCCTGAGAAAGAATGAAATATGGATGTTGGAAGGGTGGGGTAAGGAAACATGGTTCACAATTAATAGATGGGACTTTTGGTTTGGTGGGTCAAGAGGAAAGTTGGGTGCAGCACCATCAACTTTGTTCAACTTTTTTTGAAGTGCTTTTTACTTTTTCAACAACTTGGTTTTATGCTGAATATGATGGCTACACACCTCCCAACACAAGACACAACACAGTTTCAAAAATCATCTCTCTCAAAAGAAATTAAAACAATGTATGAAGTTCAAACAACTAATAGAAGATTGGTCTTTTTGTTGAGAGAGAAAATTTGGAAGGAAAAGAAAAAAAATCCATTTAAACAAAACTACAAAAAAACTGATACCGCCACCCCCCCCCCCCCCCCCCCCCCCCCCCCCCCCACCCCCCCCCCCCCCCCCCCCCCCCCACCCCCCAAATCCTAATAAAAGACCATAAATGAGTTATCCAAAAAAAGGAATGAGAAAAGAAAAAGGTTCTGTGATTTGTTATCATTTAGAAAGAAAAGAACCTCCAGGACCACCATTTCTAGCTCTTTTCAATGTTCAAGGTCCCCCTAATTCATTCCTCAAGTGATTTTCAAGGCACAATCCATCCATTTTTAGTGCAGAGAGATCCAGAAGACTCAGAAAGAGACACGTTATTCATAAGATCCCTGAACAAATAAATTAATCTACCAACACAAAACAGGGGCCTCCGCATATCAGATATAAGGGAAAGGAATGGTATAGAAAGGATGGTAAACCTTACAAATAAGACTTCCTCACAATGTGTACATTGTCAAGAATTAGACATACATGTTAGATCATCCACCCCATGACAACAAAGAAATGATCTCTGCAATGACAAAGACTTGGCAAGAAGGGCCAGCCAGGCCTTGTTCTTTATGTTGATGAATATAAGCAGAAAGGAATTTCTGTGAGATGCTATCAATCAATTTTAATACCACTAAGTGGATAAGAGGATGTGGGTAAAAATGAATCATAAGTCACTCGCCTGTTAGCTCGCGTTCAATCATTTTCTGAACATCATTGATGACTAAATATGCTTTGTAGAGACCAATCACCTCATCTTGTTTCTTACCATCCTTCCATAGCTGCAACAAACGCAATCAAGATCTTGACATTAGTAGAGAGAAAGGTGTCCAGCTGTAACACATCTGATTGTGAGGAAACTCACCTGTATAGCTGGCATCTTCTGGATGATTCGAAGAAACGATTGAAATACATGAGAAAACATGCAAAATCAAAACTATCAGAATTTGTGGAAAGATTTTATGTTTGGACACATTAGAATGAAAGATTAAACAGATAATGTAGTTTATTCAATCAACTCATCCATCAAAGTAGCACAAACTCAACATGTCTACCGTCTCCTATGTCCAAAATGCAAATTGGAAATGTTCCTGAAGGTAATGAAACACGAGTCCTAATTTCCATTGTAAACAAAATCTCAAGTACAATATCCAAAGAAAATCACTCAGAGAAGTAGAATTTATCATAACCTTAAGTCCTACCTAAAGAAGATCATTATAAAGGTTTATAGCAACACAAACAAAATGGAAAAACATCAAAAGGCTTTGACAGGACTTACAGCTAATCCGGCACGAACAACTAGCTTGTGTGGCACCATATTGACATCAATGCAGTAGAATTGCAATCTACAATTCATCAAGCACATACAAAACTTCAATAAGGACTGGCATACTGGTCTTTTAAGTATTATCCAGCACATGGAGAATAATAATATAGCTCAATTCTAGCCACTTGGTTGGTCGGAAGAAATGGGATAAGAAGAGATAACCTGGGGTAATAATCAGCAGCCAATCTTTCCAATTGGGGTTTTAAATAAATGTAATTTCGGCACCAGTTAGCCATCCTACAGATCCACACAAATTAACTTTTCAACTAAAGAAGATACAATTATGAAAAATGTACTTGAAAGGCTCGTAAGGAAAGCTGGAGATAAATATCACATCATTCACTTCCAAATGATCATAATCACAATGTACAACGAACGTTAATCAATTTCAGAGAAACCCCAGGGAAAATCTAGCAGTTGAGACCAATTTTACCTAAAAAACAAATAGCTTTCTAATCAAACAAGATCCATTCAAACTCAAATACATTCACATCGTCTAGATTTCTTTCTCTAAAACTTCTTAGCCGAAAAAACGCTTTGTAAGAAACTTCCGTAATTAACTCAACATTTCCCAGAAAAATCCCACAAGAAACGTATACATACCATACAAGAATCACGAGCTCGTTGCGTTTCTCTGCATCTGCAATAGCCTTATCGAACTCAAGTTCACTGCAAATGGACTTAAGCTCAATCGAAACAGGCGACTCATCTCGAAATTGCAGAGTACTGTCTTGGGTCCAAGCTCCGAGCAGCGAAGTCGTCTTCTCACCAGTCGCAGAAACTTTCTGGGAAAGCGGCGGAAATTTCCGGCACAAAGGAAGCCTGTTGAAACCAGAGCCGGCGAGCCTCGCTGACGGAAGTTGGGGAGGCGGAGGAAGATCAAAAGAACCGTCGAATTTGGGAAAAGATTTAACGATTCCGAGGTGAAGGGGCAAAGCTTTGACCATTTCGGAAGAGGAGAAGAATTGGGAAACGGCAAAGGAAAGAGAAAAAGAAAAATTCAGAGGGGGGATGGTGGTAGGTTTGATCGGAGGGGCGGCGGTGGCGGCTTAGAGATGGTTCCGGTGGAGTCCCACCGGGAGAATCAGAGTCAATACAGAGATTGTTCCGATGGATTTCCTAAACTGTGAAACCTTAACGAAACGCCATTTGGTTTTGTTGAAGAAAACAAAAAATCAAAGAGAACCAAGAAACAAATAAAATTTTTGTTTTTCTTTTTTGAGAGTTCAGAAATCCAATTAAATAACAAAAATAAATAAATAAATTGAAGCGGAAGTCGTGGCTGGCTGCCGCATGCAATCCTTGGACTTTTTTTCTTTTTCTCTCATTTTCTAAATTAGAAATTGAATATATATTTGATGTTTCAATACAACCTTTAAATGATTGGACAAATATTAATTTATATCTTTGCTATCGATTTAAATTATAAACTAATAATTATATCGATTTAACTTCTAAATTTTGAAGTTGTATTAATTTAAACTTAAACTAATATTTGTATCAATTTAAATTATGAACTTCCATAGTATATCGATTTATAAGAAACTTTTATAAGTATGTTAATTTATAGCTTCCTTCAAATTTAGTTTGAAAATTTAGGTTGAAAAAATGAACACAAGCCAAGCCAAGCACGAAATATTTAGGTTGGTTTGGTTCGAGTTAATCGGGTCATTTATTTAAAATTTATTCTAAAAAAATATAAATATGTAAAAATCTAATTGAATTACTTTCATATATTGAATTAAGATTGACTATTCAATTTCAATTTTTATAGTGAAATTTTTTTTTCTATGGTGCAAATAAACTATTTTTAAGAGTTGTTGAAGAATAAACTATTCAAAAAATTTTGAAATTAAATAAAATTAAAATCAATATATGTATAAATTATTGTGTTATATGTAACAAAAAAATATATATTTTAAAGTTAATAATAAATTTTGGTTGGTTTGGGTTAGATTAAGTGAACCTATGAACTAACCCAAGTCATAAAATTTTCATTTATTTGAACCCAATCCAACCAAATGAGTTGATAACCAACCCAAACCACATGGATTGGATTGGGTTGATCGGTTTTTTCAAGTCATCGGATTTTTAACACTCATACTAATTAATATGAGCATAGTTCAATTGATATCAAATTGTTGCACACTTCTACATCCTTCGTCTGAAGAATATCGTGTGAGACTCATCATTGTTTTAATTAAATTAAATGAATCAATGTAAACATTTTATTAAAATTACCTTTAAAAAATCACAAATGCATCGGTCTGTTAAACGTGGGTAAAATCATAGAAGACTTTTTCATATGTCGGATTAACAAAATGGATAGTCTTATAATTGATGCATGAATGATTTTCAAAGTAAATTCTGACTAAAGTCCAAATTGGTTCACTTTTAAAAATTTTAGAAATAAAATTATACGTCTCATGCAATGTTTATCTAAATGGAAGATGATGAAGTGTATATGTATTGATATACTCACGAAAAATTTAGGTTAAATTGGTAAATTATTAATTTAAAGTTTTGATTGATACGGCCTAAAAATTTAAAGAAATTTAAGGGTATAAACTGATAAATTTCAATTAAGGATAAATTGTTAGATAGCATTTTTCAATTTTATTATTTTAGATAATTTTGTTGAAATAAGTCTTACATGCAGTTTTGGGTAGAGAAATAAAACCTATAACTTCAAGAATGATTTTAGAAAACTTTATGAAAATGGTTATAATTAGTTAATTTAATGTTGATTGTGGTTGAATCAGTTCTAATTGACTATTTTTAATTATTGTTTTCATAAAGTAAGATAACATTTAGATGTATATTGTAAAATATCTATGTAAATGTTGATGTGAGAGTATAAATTAAAAAAAATGAAAAAATAATTACAAGATAATATCAAATATTAAAAGTTAATTACAAATTTAAAGGACGTGAAATATTACATATATAATAATTGTAAATTGTTTATTATAAAATAGAATGGATATAAAAATAAAAAATCATAGCATTAAACTAACATAACATAATAGGAATAGAAAAATCATAACATTAAACATAAAAAGATATAAAAAGCACAACATTAAACATAACCCAACATAATGAAAAATAAAGAAGAAAAAGAAAACTCTATAGATAGAGTTTAAGAGAAAATGAGAGGAATATTAAAGAACCCACGTTCATTCAAATTTGAGGTAAAATGATGTGAAAATTCAATGAAAAATATTTGAATGAAAAATTGTGGTTTCTTGAAAATAAAGATTTTTTAGAGTAGAAAAAACTTTTCCTACACTCTCCTTGAGCTAGTAGCTAATAGTATTAAAAAAAAAAAAAAAAAAAAACCTTCAAAATTTCAACGAAAATGGTGAAATTTAAAAAGGAAATTGAGAAATCAGGAGAAAACCAAAATTCTCCCCTATTGAAATCTCAAAATTTCGATTGAAATTTCGAGATTCCGACCGAAATTTTGAACTATAATAAAACTTCCATCGAAGAGAAGCAAATGAAAGGCTTTCATAAAAATTCTCATAGAATCGAAAATGAAGTTTTCATTTTGTACATGCCAGATCATGAATTAGTAACTGCATCCAATCTCCAAAAAAATCTCACTTGTTTTGAACTTTCTTTTTTGGAATGAAATATTTACCAAATTCCCATGGATAGGACCAAACCTTATTCCATGGTATATTTACATGAGATTCCTCTTTCTTATTTTTAAGCAAGTCCCAAACAAGAGAATTTAATCGGAAATATTGATAGATTTCTATGTGTGAAATCCAAATAAATATGAAAATAAAATAAGAAAATCCACCGTTCTAATTTAATTCTCATCGAATTTGAACATCAGAATAATAGGCGATTAATAGCAAATCAAAAGAAATACAATTATCTTCAAGAACAAAGAAAAAAGTTGTTATGAGTTGTCCCGTAATAAAACCTATTGTTGCTTATACTTTCTTCTCGATTCCTTCTTCCATAACTCGAGCTTGGAGAAGGAAGAGATAAGAGAGCCTTATGGAGAATGTGGTCAGAAATCCATAATAGAGTCCGACCACAACGACCGAATTGATTATCTACATGCATAAGGATACTAGATTACCTAGTATAATATATTTTAAAATAATCACAAACCTCCCTTTTTCTTTTCCATTGCAATTTTTGGATTATGATATAATGATTTTTTAACTTTCCATATATATAGAAATAGAAATAGAAATAGATAGACTAGAAACGACATCTCTTATCTCAATGACACCACAAGATATTAAATGAACGGAGCTGGCATATAGATGGAATATAACGAAATAGAGCCACTTTGAGGTTCTCTATGAAATGAGGCATGGAACGGAGCCTCTATGAAGAAGTTCGGAAGTTACGAAGGAAACCTCAAATTCATAGTGGTCATGGGTTGAGAACGAGAAATAAATTATCTGAGACCTAATTTATCATCATTCCTTAGTAGCTCGGTGGTAGAGCGATTGATATACTTAATCCCACCCAGATATGTTTGTAAGTGAGATAATTGTCACTTCAAAAGACGATTGAATACCTCTGTCTCTTGTTTAGGGATTCGAAATTTTGAACTATAATATCCGTTAACAATCTCCGATCTTCGATCTTATAAGTAATTATCTTTTACTTTAAATATTATTTAAAGAGTGAGAATGTATTAAAGTTTTCAATTACATTATCTTATTACAGATTAAAGTTAATTAAAAAATGTGTAGTTAAATAATATTTTAGTATTTATTATATTTAGACACATGACAGACAATTAAAATGTAAGATATTCCAATATATTTTGAAGTAAACGATTTTGTATAGTTTAAGCACATAAAAATATATTACCCATAACATGTTGTAGAGTCAATAATATTATCAAATTGTATGATTAGCATGTGGGATGGCCTAGGTTAACCTAATTTGTATATAATATTATTATGTATTAGGCGCGTACAACCACGCGTGCAGACAGCTTAGGATGGACCCATTCGGATGCACGTGCCCTGCACAGCAGATATAATAATTTTTTTAAAAATTATCTTTTAGGAGTCAATTATCTATATTTATATTATATTTCCTTGGAAAATCATTAGTGTTTTTTTTTGTTTGTTTGTTGATATTTTGATTCTAAATTTATTATTTCATAACATTGTATGTTTAAAAAGAAAGGATAAATACATAATAGTTATGAAAAAATTATTTTAATAAAATTGAAAAAAATAATAAATTTGTGATTTAAAATGGGATCTTCAAATATTGACAAAGATAGGTCAGAAACTCACGTACCAATATACGAGTTCATTCCCTTCTAAACACTTTTTCATGGTTGCTACCAGGTTGTTGACCACGTGGAACTTGTGTACTAGATACACCAATCTTCTTTTTTTTTTTTTTTTTTGAAATATTCATAAATACAAAAAAAATAACTAAAGAATAACCAACCTTAATTTTAGTTTTCTGTTAAATCTATTGCTTTTACATATAAAAAGCGTGTAGACATATACTAATGCCACATATCTCCCTTTCTTAAAAGTGTATTTTCTTTATCAAATCAGTTTACCAAATTCATATTTTTACTTACGCACAAATCTTCAATATTTCGAAGAGATAAAGGAAGAAAAAGAAACGTACGTAGCAATTATGTTTGACATTTCGCCTACATCAACCATACAAAACCTTCAAGACTTCATTAATTCAAACTTACAAGAGGAGGAAGACAAAAGCTAAGTTCCCTCAATTTCTTGAAACAAAACACAAATGTTTTAATCGAAAAAGGTTGAAGACAACATGATTTGAAAAAGAAGAAAAATAACAAGAGAGAGAGAGAAATATGGAGGGATTGATGCAGTATTACATATCATATATGATGACTAAAGTAGTGGAAAAATCTTATAAGATTTCTCTAAATTAGATCATAGAGATTGAGATAAAAGAAATCCAAGGGGCAAACAAAAACCATTTTTTCTTCTAAAATCAAAATTTCTCTAAAATTAGATTCTCTAAATTTCTCTCCCCAAATTATGGACGGGATCCACTATTTTGCATGATTTTGACGTGAATGACACGTTGGTTGGTTTTTCTTGCCATGATTTTTTTTTTTTTTTTTTTTGCTAGAGTGGCACCTAAATTGTGTACCCTGTACATGATTCATCCTGAAAACGTGGACAGGGGTTAGATTAATGCTAAATTGCATACAGGTATGCGATTTAACAACCCTAAATTCACCTTATTCTTTTAATATTTAATTAAATTACACTATTTAAAAAAATTCTATAAAAAGCGAAGGCTCAAGTCAAAAAGTCCAATAGGCTTAAGTCACTTGTTGGATTTGAATGGAGTCAACTCAATTTTTAATCGTCAACCCCATAACCCAATTCTTAAATTTGACTCATTGGACAAAGTTTTATTCAAATTTGGGATGATCCATTACTTATTGAACTACTTTCTCCTAAAATTTGTAGATCTTCTTAATTATATATATATAGGCAATTGTTTGAAATGACAAAATTATTAAAAATATTTTCAAATATGAAAAGATGTCGCTATCATTGAACAATGTCACACTGATAGACCTATTAATGTCTATCACTAATAAACAATGACATTTTGTTATATTTATAAATAGATTGTCTCATTTTCTTATATTTGAAAACAACCATATAATTTTATATTTTTTGTATTTCTATAATTTCTACTTTATAGAATTTACCTATATTTATAAAATTTTATTTAGTATTTTAGATTTTTTTATTAGATTTTAACACTTTTAAAAATTTTATACTAACTTAAAACTATTAAAAGTTTTTTTAAAATGTAAAAATATAAGTTAAAAAAACTTCTGGTCCTTAAACTTTCATGAATGATCTACGAACTTTGATTTGTAACGATTTAATCTCTTTGTACTTTCAATGTTGTAGCAATTTAGTCATTGAACTTTAATATGTAATAGTTTAGTCCTCATATTTTTAAATTTATGATGTAGGTTTGGATATTTTATTTAAATATTTTAGATCAGAAAAAGTATTAGTGAAATATTGTAGTTTGGAAAGTATTTAGAGATTTAGGATAGTTTTAAGATTTCGAGGAGGGAAAAAAATAAATAATTTTTCGAAGTTGAAATCTCGACATAGAGGAAGTCGAGGGTTGAAATCTCGACCTTCCATTCACAGGTCGAGGGTTCAAAACTCAGCCTACATAGGTCAAGACTTCAACTCTCGACAAGTTGCCGCTTTCCTATGCCTGCTCGCCTACCGCATGCTTGGCGCCTTGATCGAATATTGCAATTTAAAACTGCCTCTGCGTTCTCAACTACTTCATTTTCTTCTTAAATCTGTGGGTCGAATTTTGAACACTTGACCTATGGCTATTTAACCCCCACATCCCACCTAATTTTTTCATCCCATTCATTTTTTCACTCCCTTACTCTCTTCACCCATTTTCACAATTGTTTACTTCGTTCTCTCTTCTTCTTCCTCTTTTCTTATTTCTTAATTCTCATCTTCTGTTTTGTGTGGATCCTAAACTATACAGGTTTGTTATTTTATTTTACTAGAGAGTTCTTTTTTTTTTTTTTAAGAATAATTTTAAATTTTGTTTCTATTCTTATACTATTATTTTTTTTTTATAGTTTTTATTGTTGTTTGAGAAACAAAGATTCAAGAAAAAAGTATTGGTTTAATCAACTAAATTACTATCTTTTTTAATTAAAAATATAAGTTATAGGTTATAATATGGTTTTATTATTATTATTTTTTTGTAGTTGTTGTTGCCATATATCGAATAACAAAAGAAAAAAAAAAGAAAAAAAAGTGAACGTTGTCACTTTGAAGAAAAAAGAATACCTACTATTGAATTTGTGAGTTTAACTTTTATTTATTACTAGTTTTTTTGTTTTTAATATTTTTTTATGCTAAATATATTATTTTAATTTCTTATATATTGATGTTAATACTTTTTAGATCTACATGTTTATCTTTTATTTATTACTAGTTTTTTGTTTTTGTATTTTATATCTACATATTTATGTTAATCTACCATGTTAATATTTTAGATTTACCATGTTAGTCTCAATTGGATAATAGTTTTTAATAGTACGAATTCACTAATATTGATATAATAATATTAGTAGTTTTTTTTATTATTTATATTATGTTAGATCTACGATGTTAAATTTTCTTTTGCATTTTAAATATAAACGGAATTATTGTTATCTTTGAAGACATTAGATCTACAACATTGATATAATAATGTTAGTAGGCATTATATTTTGTTTGTACAATATATTTTTTCTAATTATAGTTTTCTCTATATTTCTTGTTTATTTTTTTTAATAGAAAAAGACATAATCTTGTTTATTATTATTTTTTTATATGATATTCTATTTTTTAGTATTGTTTTTTTAGTTAAAAACTTTAGTATATTGTTTTTATATTTTTTTACAAATAGTTTGGTTTTAGTATTTTTAGTTTAATACAAAAATTTAGTTTATAGTTTAGTACAAAATTATTGTGATTTTCATATTCGTTATGATATTTTATTTTTTTAGTATTGACTTTGAAAATATAGTTCTAAAAGGTTTAATAATTTTTTCAGTGATTTTTTTAATAAGAAAGTTTATTTTATAGTTTAATAAAAAAAATTATTGTTATTTTTTTAACATGTTTCTCGTGATATTTGATAACTTTGAAAAAAATAGTTATAAAAAGTTAGGTAATTTTTCAGAGATTTTTTAATAATAAAATTTAGTTTATAGTTTAATACAAAATTATTATAATTTTTTTAACATATTTCTTATTATATTTGATTTTTTTAGTACTAACTTTGAAAAAATAGTTCTAAAAAGTTTAATAATTTTTCCAGTGATTTTTTAATAAGAAAATTTAGTTTATAATTTAATACAAAATTATTGTGATTTTTTTTTAAAACATATTTCTTATTATATTTGATTTTTTTAGTACTAACTTTGAAAAAATAGTTTTAAAAAGTTTATTAATTTTTTCAGTGATTTTTAAATAAGAAAGTTTAGTTTATGGTTTAGTACAAAAATATTACTGAGTTTTTTTTTTTTTAATATATTTCTTATGATTTGATTTTTTTAGTAATAACTTTGAAAAAACAGTTTTAAAAAGTTTAATAATTTTTTCAATGATTTTTTTAATAACAAAAATTAGTTTATAGTTTAATACAAAATTATTGTGATTTTTTAAAACATATTTCTTATAATATTTGATTTTTTTAGTACTAATTTTGAAAAAATAATTTAAAAAATTTAGTAATTTTTTTAATGATTTTTTAATAAGAAAGATTAGTTTATGGTTTACTACAAAACTATTAATTTCATGTTTAAAGGTTTTTTTATTATACAAAGTTTAGTATTAATTTGAAGTTTAAAGTTTTTTATTATAAATTTTTTTATTCGATTCTTTTAGTTCTTAATAAGTTTAATGTTCAGACTAAATTTTTTTTTGTATTTTTAATATATATATTTTAAATATTTTTGTTTGTTATTTTTATTTAAGTTTGATAATTAGTAATGTCTTGTTGCATTAAAAAAATGACGGATAGATGTTTGAAATTTATGTTTACAAATGGTAATATGCTTGGTAGAGTTGATGGAGTTGAGTATGACCAACTACCATGTGGGGGGTTTAGCATAAATGTGAACAATGGACTTGTTTTTGAACAATTCATTATTAAAATGGTAGAGATGTCATTTGGTGCAGATATGTGAGCCAATTAGTTAGAAATAATATATAGATATCATAATCTAACATTATCAGGATCAATAAGGTTTATGTCATTCCTTATTCCTGATGAACAAGCAATGAAGTTGATGTTCTAAATCGTGATGCCACTCCCAAATTTAGTGGACTTATATGTTAATGTGAGTCGAGTAGGGTTGAATATAAACTTGAATGCATCTTTCAGTTAGTTTGAAGATCATGATCCATGTAATGATGAAGATATGGTGGCTAACAATCAGTACAGAAATTTTAAAACATAAATGGACAATGAATTTGAAGAGTTGAATTTTGATGGTCGTGAACATGAGTTACCTTCAGATTCATTTACTGATTTGGATATGAATGTAATAGATAGAATTCGAGAACACGACCAAATTGTAGCCCCCATGGATGTTGACAATACGTAATTATATAAGGGGATGATTTGTCAAGACAAAGAAGGCTACAACACGCGGTCAAATGTTTTGCTATTAAGTGTCACGTACCATATGAGGTTGTAGAATCGGCACCGATGATTTGGGCAATTCGGTGTAAGAAATGGGAAGAAGGTTACAAATAGAAACTTCATGCAACAAAGAAAAAGTCGCATGACTTGTTTGAGATTACTAAATATGTTAATCAACATACATGTTTTTACTCAAAACTTAGTCAAAGTCATATACAGTTAGATTTATCGGTGATTCCATTAGAGTTTTATGATGCAAAAAATCATCTATCAGTGTGGCACAACTGCAGCCCGACATAAAATCAAAATTTGGATATCATGTTCTTACCATAGGGTGTGGGAGGGCAAAAGAAAGTCGTTGGCTAAAGTGTTCAGTGACTGGGATGATTCATACAAATTGTTACCCAGGTGGCTGTATATGGTTACACAGACTAATCCCGGAATACATGTGGAGTGGAGAATGAAAGAAACGCCAACTGAAGGCCATGTTATTTTAACTTATGTATTTTGGGCATTTGGTCATTGTATAAAAGCTTTTAATAAATGTCGGTCGATGATTCAGATAGATGACACCCACTTTTATGGCAAATATCGAGGAAAGTTATTGATTGCTACATCAGTTGATTCAAATGGGTATCTTCTTCCACTTGCATTCGTCGTTGTGAGGAGTCTGCAGACTCATGGGGAAATTGTAACACGCAAAAAGGTGTGTTTAATTTTAGATTGACATACTGGCATCATCACAACAATGAACAATCCAACAAATGGTTGGACAAGACCAAAATGTCACCATCATTTCTGCTTACGATATATCGTTAGCAACTTCAATAAAAAAATAGAAATTTAACACATTAAAAAATTATGTTTATCGTGCCGGGTGTCAATTTCAAATTCAAAAGTTTAATAAAGTCATTGAAGACATCAAAGGAATAAATTGGAGTTGTGAGTTTTTTTTTACAACATTGGTATAGAGTAATGGACTTAAATACACGATGGAGGGTTTAGATATGGGTGGATGATGACAAATCTATCAGACTGCATAAATGACATCCTCAAAGGAGCTCGAATGTTGTCGATAAATGCTCTTGCTCAAATAACATTCTTCAAGTGCGTAAATTATTTCGAAAAAAAAAAAAGAAGAAATAAGAGTTGCTTTGGAGTGTCAAGATAAATACACCCGGTAATATTAACTTTATATATATATATGTTATTAAAAATTTGTTTCAAGCATATTTATAATACTAAGTGGAGTAAAAAAATTCAGGTACACATTCGAAAAAATTAATAAATGAACTGCAAGATCTAGTAAACATACGATCAATATGAAGGTGTATTTCATGTGAAGACCGAACGTCACAACCTCAATGCTAAAAGAGAAAATGTTCAATATTGAGGTTAAACGGGTCCGAGCAGTACTGTTCATGTAACAAGTGACAAGCCTTTGGCATTCCATGCTCGCATTTTATGGCAATTTGCTCACATTTTAACATGCACTACGAAGATTTTATGAGGACTACTATAAAATGTCAACGTATGTTGCATGTTACTTTCTCCTCAATTTCAACCTGTATCGCAGGAAGATTACTGGATCACGCACCTTAATATGAATGTCTTACATACCGACCCATCGTTGTTAAGGAAACCTATTAGACCAAAGAGTTCACGGTACTTTAACGAGATAGATTGGACAGAACCAAGCGCTCGACTATGATGTGGGTTTTGTAATCAGTTAGGTCATAATCGAACAAAGTGTCTTCGTTACTAAGACAGGCTCCGGAAAGTTAGAGATTTTTATTATTAATATTTTTATCTTTTAAATAATAATTTTATTGTATAGTTAATTTTTTATTATAATTTATTAAGTTGTACATTATTAATTTTTAATTAAGTTGTCATTATTTTGTTAATTAAGTTGTACATTATTTACTTGAGAATTAAATAATTTTTTTCTTTTAGATCATGGCTTTAAATTAGGACCTATTGATCTCGATGTTCTGTACGACCAATCGATTCATCAATGATCATTTGTATGACACAATCGTACCACTGGCAAAATATCTTGTAGATGTCGTGAGGCGGTTGTTTAGCGCATCCCACTCCACCCTCGGACACTATTACTTTGTACATCTGGATTTTATGGAGTTGCCAATTTGGGATTCATTCAACTAATTTGACATCTCATCACAGCATTGGTCGAGAGATGGAGGTCTGAGATGTGCACTGTCACTTTACAAGACATAGAAGTGTCGTTCGAGTTATCTGTTGATGGTGAGCCGGTCTCCAGAGTGATGTATGACAACTGGTACAAATTTTTCAACTATAACTCGGTGTGATCCCACCTGCCGATAAAATTAAAGGATCAAGGTTAAGTTTGATATGGTTAGGGACACAATTCCGTGAGCTCGTCGATGATGCAGACGAGGAAACCATTATAAGATATATACGAGCATATATACTGCAAATGATTGGTGGAAGTTTGTTTTCTGACAAATCTAATCAATTTGTTCCCTTGATGTTTTTGCCACTGTTAGCTAACCTCTATGATACAAGACGATATTCTTGGGGTAGAGCATGTTTGGCATGGTTGTATAGACAACTATGCACAGCAACAAAACCTGAAGTTCGCGAGATCGCTGAGCTTATGATACTTTTGTAACTATGGGCTTGGGAACGATTTCCAACAATGACTCCACAGATCTAACATGTAAATGACGCTTAGTTAGCTAGATGAGCCTACGGTTCTCGGTTTGTTATTTTAATTCAATTTATTTTTTATATGACTAATCTAGTTAATTAAAAATCTAAATTATTAATTTAAAAATTTAGGTGGAGAGACAAATTTTGTGTGACTAGGACAACCACATATGTAGTTAGCCAATATAGATACATGTTTGATCTGTTTCAACCTAATCAGCTACATTAATAGTGAACCAAATTGAATTTTTTATACAAACTTTTATTTTATTTGCTTTTAATATTTTTTAATATAATATTTTGTGTTTTAGATGATTTAGGAGCCTTACAAAGTTGTTATAGACACTTTGCCCAATTTCTGTACAACCGGTCAAAACATATGGCAGGCGATGAGTCCTCTCATATATTTTCACATTGGTGAGTGGCATCTTCCTGATAGGGTAGTGAGACAATTCGGTTTTCAACAGGATATCCCACCCCTTTATAATACTGAACCCCAACTGCAAAGTTGCACATTTGGTAGTGTGATGGCACTATCGTGTAAGGTTTATTGCAATGGGGTTTCTATTGGGCAGTTTGATAGGGATGTCTTTCAAAACTACATCAACTGGTATAATAATATTACCAAGCATTATGTTACTCGTTCGGGAGCAGCTGTGGGTCATCTGGTACATAAATAAATATTATCTAATTATTTTTAATTTAACTTTATTTTAAATATTGTCTAATTGTTTTATAATTCACAGAGATCGAACAATAGTAGACTCCGTGATGTTGCAAATGATCCGAACCAAGTTCTTATATGCAATGACAACGAGAGCTATATGAAAAAGATACATGATATGTACGATATAGTTTTTATTCCTTCATCAGTTCCTAGATTTAGAGGACTTGTTCGAGAAGAAGAAGATGAGTTTGATGAGGTTGCCCACAATGTGGAAGAATTGCCTCCTATGATGCAGACGCAAAGCCAAACTGATTATTTTAGTCCGATGATGATGATACCATCATTTGGTTTAGGATATTATGATTCACAGGCTGACCTATCGTCTTCATACGTACATGGACATGGTTGCTGTCCTGGAGAGCATAATGAATATTTATATTATGAAGCGCCTGCAAAAGTATCAGAGCAACATGAAGATGAACCAGAGCAACCTCAAGTTCGAAGTCGACTACGACAACTAACTCGAAATCGACAACGTCTGCCTTGTGGGACACATTGATTTTGTCGGACACATTGATTTTTTAAAATTATTTTTAAATAAATGAGATAATAGTTGTATTAATATGAATATTTTAGGTTACATTTTATTATTTTTAAATTATGGAATAAAACAAGAATGAGATATTATTTTCTAAGATATTTCCTAGAGTTAAAGTTAAGAAAACGATAGTCGAAAATAATAACAAAGTGAAGTCGAATATAATAAATAATAAAATGAAAAAGGGAGGTCGAATATTAAAATAATAAAATGGAAAAGGGAAAAAATGAAACAATAATAAAATGGGAAGAAGTGGAGTGTTCAAAACTCGACTTATCCTTGTCAAGTTTTGAACACTCAACTTCCTTTGTTGAGTTTTGAAAACTCGACATCCTGAAATTAAAAAGAAAACTATAATATATTTTTCTAAATAGTTTTAAAAAGAACAATATTTCAATAGATTTTCCAAGTAAATTTTGTGTTTGATAAAAACATTAAGTCTCTAATTAATATATTATTTTATTTAAGTAAGAAATTTCATTAAATCTTTACACTAATTTCTACAATAGAGATTAAATTGTTACAAATTTGAAATTACAATAACTAAATTGTTACATACCAAAATTCAAGTATTAAATTGTTACAAACCAAAATTCAGGAACTAAATTATTACTTTTACGAAAATTAGTGATTAAAAATGATTTTTAACCTATTATAGAGTAGGTGTGCACTATGCATATACATATTAGATTTTCCCCATAAAAAGTTCATTGGTTTGTTCATGCACTATCCCAATCCAATGAATAAATTAGTTGAACTCAATTAGATCAATCAAAAATTGACTTTGGACAAAACTTGTATAGAACTTAAGTTGAGCTTTAGTCGACCTAACTAATTAGTAGTTTAAATTATAGAAGTTGACCTTAGTCATTAAGGACATGTTTTCGATAAAAAAGTTCAAAATGTGAATTCTTATTTAAGCAATAAATAAAAACACGTTAAAATGAGTACAATTCAACTGATATTTATATTATCGATCTTGAAATAAGAAGTTCGATTCTCTCAACTCACATGTTTGTCAAAAACAAAAAGAATAAAAATATATCGAAAAACTTCCCAACAAAAAGAAAAACACAACACATAGAACTCTATAAATGATCATACTGAAAACCCTTGCACCATCACAAAAATTGCATAACTATCAAAAAGGGTGAAATTAAAAAAAAAAAAAAAAAAAAGGTCAAAATTAGAATTGGAAAGGAAGAACAATAAATATAAATAATGCAGGCTGGTGGATAAATTGCCATATTTTGATGCATAAATAATGCAACCCAAATTTCTCAGCTACTCAAATTCTGGACGATTTTTAAAACGGATGAATACGTTCCAAAAGCCGCTGCTATAAGCCCTATTATCATTATTATCCCACACACTATTCCCTGCACAAAAATAACCCACTTTAAATATGTTAGAGAAAATTCACGCACTTTCTTTTACTTATTTTTTTTATTTTTCTAATTTAATAACATACTCTAATATCTTCACCGCAATATATATCTCAACAAGTTATGTTTAAGTTGGTAACTAAGAGATGTATTGTTGACGAGCATAACTCAACGACTTCACTAAAAAAACTCAAAATGCCATTTTTCAAGTTTAGTTATATATTTTTCACACAACTTATATATCAATAATACAACAAAAGAACAACATTACCTGCAAACGCGTTACTTTTCCTTTAAGGATGCTCAGGAAACAAGCACAAGGAAGTATTAAACTCTGCGAATGAGAAGTTTTAATGTTATAAACTATATATAATGATATACAAACTCACATACTGTGCAGAAAACATACAATGAACATTGTCAGAAGTGACCCGATGAGCGACATAATCAAACCTGCGACAGATAATAAACATAAACAATCTTTAATATGACTCTTCAATGTAGATATCAGTAAGAAGTCAATACTTTTCGGTAAGTACTTACCAAAGAAAGGAATGCCAAGGCCCACAAGCAAGGTAGAGATGACAAGAGCAGTTCTAATAAGGATTGAGAATAATAAGAACTGGGGATGATTTGATGGAATCAGCTCCTCCAGACTCAATGCAATTGGAGTCAACGTCAATGCATACGTAGAGATTTCATTAAGAAAAAATCATCTGTTGTTCATTTAACAGAAAGATTATAGATTTCACCTAAACAAACAAAAAAGACCAACCTCTCTGCTTTAGGTCTCCAGAGTGTCCTTTTATCTTTTTGTTTGTTTCAATTCTTTTTCAAAATTCATCACAAGAAATTGGCTTACATCTGTCCAAATTATTTCCTAAATCTTCTCTGATAGTACCATTTATTAATATCTCTACAATACCTATGATATTCATTTTGTTTCCACAAAACACCTCTTGCCATTTTAGATATTGTGTCTCACTTGTATACCCTATGATCTTTGCCTTATCTAGCCAGTGTTGGTTGTGTTCCAAAACACCATTTAATATATAACATCAAATTGAACTGAAATTGGAATATAGCCCATTGAATCATCTATAATCTCACTTATGTTTCATCTACAATGGAAGACAAAAGGATATTTGGTAAATGGATTAACCACCTGCAAAGAACAAAATCAGAGACGAAGTATTAGCCACTGTTACAGAGAATAGGATTAACAAACAACAAATCTCAGCCACAGAGTTAAAAAGAACAAGGGAAACTGGTGGACAGAACATGTTAATGTTCATAACCTGCATTACTTAGCTGTGAATATTAAAATTGAAAAGTAAATTCCATATATCCTATAAAACCATCAACAGCATCTCAAATTTTTGAAGTAGGGATGTCCATTCTCCTCAAAGGACGGGTCCCGCGATTTGCCCCTATTGGGAGAAGAATCCCCCTGAAGCAGGGAATGAGGGAGGGAGAGTAGAAAAAAAATCTCCATAAATTAAACTCTTAAAGTGTATTCTCCATTCCTGTTTCCACCCATGAACATCGCTAATTTAAAGCACATATATGTAATTTTCACTTACAAATTATCCTTTCCTTCTAATTCACGAAAGCCATCATTGAAAAAGGGAAGTTGCACAGTGACTATACCGTAGTCCAGACGGCGATCTTTGATGCAACCAAGTTCTTCGGCAAGTTGAGAGTGAACTGAGACATCGTTGACTCTCCAAACATTGAATATCCCACAAAAGCAACTCCCGCATACATCAAAGTACAAACAATGAAACTGCATAATAATGTGAAATGGTTTTATTCACAGGAGGACATGAAACTTCATATTCATTAATTGACTTGGTGAACAAACCGCTGCCTGATGGCACACTGCACTTCATCGAATTTAGTAAAGAAAGCATCTTAGCCATGCATCTACAGGGTCTATGCAGAGTTTTTGCAAAATATTATAAGAGTAGCAGTCACACATAAAAAAAGGTTTAAAAAAGTGATGAACTTCAAACACTATAAAAGAGGCTTATATCATTTGTTTCAAGTACTATAAACTTAGGTGTACTAGCTCTAATTAAACTTATTTTTTGTATTCTCTAATCTGAGAGTGAGAAAAGAGGTACAAAAGTTTTAAGAAATCAGAGGGAGAATTTTGAGTGAATACAATAAATTTTCACAAAGAGGATGTCTTTATGTTCACATTAAGTGGTCATTGAAGATGTTATGAAGTTAAAATCTGCATAAAAAGGTCACGCTTATATACATATATATAGCTAATCATAGTTCAGCATTTTAAATTACCATGTTAAGAGAACTGAAGGATATTGGCTTGGTTTTGCCATTGAACTATAAATATTGGGGAAAACAGCGTGTCCAGAATAGCAGAAGCCATAAAGACCAACAGCAATGGGTAGGGTTGCAGGATTCAGTAAAGTTGTCGTCTCCTTCCCTTGGAAACCGACACCATCCACCAACCCAATCCAGAACAAGCATAGGACAACCAATATTGATGCGATAACTCCACCAGCTGAAATAACAAAATGGATGGTCCACGTATGTTTATAACCATCTCTCTATAAAATTATTGAATATGATAGCGCAACATCACCATAAAGAGCAAACAAGACGTTAAAGATAACAGTTTTAGAACAATAATACTTCCCTATACATCGGTTAGTGTGGATCTCCCACTAACTATTTGGTTTAGTCATGTATACCCATTGATCTATTTCTCTTTGCATTTAGTAGATAAGTAGGCTCTGACCTGTTAGGAGTGTGAATAAAATCCCATATTGATTAGGGAAGGGAATGATCATGGGTATATAAGGGTGAACAATTATCTCCATTAGTATGAGGCTTTGTAGGGTGAGACCCAAAGCAAAACCATGAGGGTTTATGCTTAAAGTAGACAAATATCATACCATTGTTGAGATATGTAGAGGTCGGTTGTCTTTATCAATTGGTATCAAAGCCTTAGCCTAAACCTAACCTAGTTGTGTGAGTGAAATCCTCAAATAATGAACAAAGAAATTTAAGGAGTCTAGTTCGTGCTCTATTTGGGTAACTTTGTTGGTTTCCCCTACCTTGACAAGAGCAAGTGTAATCATGCTCGTGCTCATGTGCTCTATTTGGATATTAACCTAAGATGAATGGGATGTGCCTCGAGGTAGAAGAGCAAGTAACCCGAGATGAACTATAGAGGTGCCTTCGGATTTAGAGCAAGTTCTCATAGTTGGAAGTGGATGGATATGTTCGAGGAGAGGTTCAAAGTGGTACTTTGTTCAAAGGGGAAGATTGTTAGGAGTGCGAACAAAATCCCACATTGATTAGGGAATTGTGGGTATATAAGTGTAGACAATTATCTCCATTGGTATTGAGACCTTTTAGTTTGAAACCAAAAGTAAAGCCATGAGGGTTTATACCCAAAGTGGATAGTATCATATCATTATGGTGATATGTGGAGAAGTTGCCACATTTTTTTTTTTTTGTGTAAGGGAAAGATCTATGGGGCTAAGTCCAACCATTGCTCTTACAACATGTAATCCTATACTGTATCACTTGTTTAAAAAGTACATCTATTATTTGAAAACTTGCAAAACTATTTTGGACCTTTTACAACATTTCAAAATTATCCTTAGAGTACGTCCGAAATCTTACATTAGCTAAATAAGAGGAAGATCTATGGTATATAAGTAAGAACTGTGTCTAATGACACGAGGCCTTTTGCATGAAACAAAAAACAAAGCCAGAAAAGTTCTGACTTATGCTAAAAGTGGACAATATTATAACATTATGGAGATATGTTGAAGGGTTTGTTGCCCTAACAAGTGGCATCAAAGCCATGCATTTACACTTATTCGTGAACGTGTGCCTCGAAGACATAGTCATTGTGATTTGTGGTCGAACTAATTGGACAGGGAATGGACTCCGGTGAAGAAGAGTTGGCTGGTTAATAATGATTGCTTGAGAGTAAATACGAATAGATGACTATTCAAGGGGAGGCTTTTGGTGGTCCTTCATTTGAAGGGAGGATTGTCAAAGTGTAAACAAAGTCCCACATTTGCTAGGTAAGAGAAATATCCATGGTATACAAGTAAAGACAACTACCTCCAATTTTACGGGACCTTTTGGCGAAACAAAAACAAAATTGAGAGTTATTGTCCAATGTGGACAATATTATATCAAGATATGTTGGAGGGCTCATTGTCCCAAACATAATAGAAATACACAAGAATGTTTGAAGAAAATTGAGATCTGGAATGGGTGAGTGACAATCGCCTGAAAAAATGACATGACAATGTTCTGGTTCTGATTTCTAATTTAATTACTCATTGTCCTAATTTTCATCCAATTTAAATAAATTTCTATAGTAATTTTGAAATGTTTACGAAAAGCTAGTGGTATTTTCACAACTTTGGGTATTGTTGAAACAAAAAGTGCAAAGTCGTGTAAGGGTATTTTTCATAATTTTGCCAAAAAGAAATAAAATTTAGCAACTAGCAAAAAGTTAGTAGGAGCTCTAACTAACCAGTGTCCTAAGGAAGTATTTACAAAAGTGTTTCAAGTCGTGTAAAGTTCAATAAATACGAATAGATACTTAGTAGTGATTCAAAGCTGCAGCATCAACAATGAAAGAAAAGCAGGGGATATGGAGATGATAATTCAAGAAATGTAATTCTGCTATCCTAGAGTAGTATTTTCTTTACCACTTACCAGAGATGTAGCTAAGAACAGACAGGTCCCGGAGATAAACAGTAGGAAGAACAGCAATAGCAGTCATCAAAGCAAATAAAAGATGTGCATTTAACTCATATCCACCCACATTTAGATGGGCATTTGGAAATAGAGAAGACAAGTTATCACTCTCCAAGATTATGTACTCAATACAAGCAGCCTGAAAGAAGATAAAATTCTAGTAACTCTCTTATAAGAACATTATAATAAGGGAGATTCAAGATAATTCTTATGCCTGGAATACTAATTATTCTAAGAAACGGAATGAAATATATATTTTCATAGCTGATGAAAATGAGCCTACATATATATTAAACCAATGCAATTCCATTAATATGAGAGAGAGAAAAGTATACTTTTCTGGAGTATTGGACGGTTAGTGAAGGGGTAGAAAGTTAGTTTATATCATAATTTTTAGTGAGATTAAAAAAAGACGGTAAAGATGTCCAAGCATAGCTTAGTAAATAAAAAACAAACTACTATTTCAAAATCGCTGGATACCTAACCCCACAATAAAATTAGAATTTTTAAAATTTGAGAAACCAGATCAAAACTATAAAATAAATTAATTCAAAACAATCCGGTCCAAATGGTAATTTAACCAAAAATTTCAAAACCCTAGTTGAATTAGTCAACATTTCAAAATCACCCACCAACACATCCAGCAATCATTGATTTAAATCAAATCAAAACGGAACAAAACAAAAAACACGTACTCACTCAATGGAGACAGCTGTACTTACGTATAATTCCAGGTACAATATTATCTGCATCCACAGCCGCAAACAAAAACAACTTAGTTACCCGCTTAAATTCAAATCCCACTTTACAAAACAAAATCATGGTTAGTTTATACACTTTTGGTTAAGTTACAATAAGTCCTTTTAACTTTCCAGGTTGTATTTAATAGGCATCTAAAATTAGAATAAATTATAAAATTAGTCTCTAAACTTTAAGATTTGTATGACATACCGAGATGGCGATTCGACCGGTGGTGCCGAAGGCTGCCTGGCCAATGTCAGGGTAAGTATCGAGCTCGGGTCTACTTTCCATACAGTCACGGAGGAGGAGTCCAGTGTAGTAACAGATCACAGCAAATATTAACAAAATGGAAAGTCCAAGCCATCCTCCCTCTTTCGCTGCATAAGGCGTCGTTAGTATTCCAACCCCACATAGCACATTTCCGCCTGTATCATCATCATCACCATATTCAATCTCACATATTAATTTAATTACTCATTGACTAATCTTAATAATACAGCTTTACCTTTTAGGGGCCGTTTGGTCAATGAGTGCAATGAGCTATCTAAAAGGAAGGGATACTAGTTATAAGGTTAAAAAGACATCTGACCCATAAGCAACTCTTTATTGTCAAGACAAAAGGTTGAAGCCTATACATATATGATATATCTATACAAAGTAGGAAGACCCCTTAAAGCAGCAAGTTGATTGGAGTTGAGAAAATTTTGTCCTCGTTAGAGCTCTTCACCCCAACCCAACTAGCTCTGGCTACAGTCATTCCCTTTCTATCTCGTCACCAATAGGAAATAAAGACTTCAATTGCCTTGCTAACAAAACCTTCATTGCAGTTTTAGGAAACCTCTAAGCACACAGTTTCACTTAGGAGGAGTATGCCAACATGATCTTAATGAGGTGCGGGGGCCTCTCAATGTCTTTCAAATTCAGTTAAAAATAGTATAAATTCAAGCTTTTTTTTTTTTTCAAGTAAAGGACCCACTATTTTTTATTTTTTCATACTTACGATGGGTCCTACCATTCTCAAGCCACAACTACACATACCTGCATTTCAAACACAAGTTATCCAAATCAAGCTACACAGTTCTTCAAAATCTGTCATCAAATCACGTCACACAAGTATGAGATGTCGAACTTGTACCTCAAAACAGCCTGAGTTATTTGATGTGTGTGGTTTATGTCAGGGTGCCGTGACATGAGAATAACATATTTGTGAGTAATTCTAAAATGGTTTAAATCATTTTTATCATTTTCAACAAGTAACAAAGCCATCAAATCAAAAGCAACAAAAACCCACATATAATGAGAGTGGAAAAACATATTTTCAGAACAAATAGCATCATTGAGAGGAGGTTAAAGTTAAAACATCATGATCAAATTTGTTCTCCGCGAGGAATATGACAAAATTGAACAATATTAACAACGTTCCCAACAAAAAAAAAATCTCCTCAATGAGAATTCCAATCTCAACAAAAGAAACCTCTTCCTTTTTCAAAAGTTCTATAACCTCCATCACATTCGATTCCAATTCAATAAGAGGATTATTGGCATACCACTCATGCACAATCGCACATAAGCCCTCCAACAACATTCTCGCTTCTAGCAAAATCAATTTTAATAGTATGTAAGTTTTGTTTAAAAATGTAAAATTAAACCACAAATCAATTCTGAATAATTAAAGGTATGTTTTGAATGATCTAAAAATTAGAAAAGTGATTTTAACTATTTTAAAATTTCTTAGACATGTCCGAAATAATCTTAATTATTAACCGATGGAATCCTATTAACTTAGTATATTATATTTCCACTGTCGATCTCAATATGGCTTGCAGGCAAAAGTGAATGGAGACCTGATTTCGGTTCAGGTGCTCAATTTTTATGTAGTGCTCTAGTGAAGCTTTTCCATGTGTGTGTTAGTGTGGGGTAAGGTTCTTGTCAGTAATGAGTCAACACTGAACACGCAAAACAGTCATTGAGAAAAAAAAAGTGAGCAGAGCATAAAAGCCACGTGACTAAGTTATTTTGCCATAGGCCAAACTTTAAAGAATCGCCGCAACTATGATATTTTTGGTACAGGGTCTAAGCTACTTCAGCAAAAGATCAATTATTTTCAAGCCGTTTTTGTAGAAAGAGAGAAGGAACAAAGGATAAGGCAAGCTTTATATATTGGAAAGGACAAATAAAAAGCATCCCCCAATTGTGTAAAACCAGCTGCTGAATTAGAGTGAAAAACGGGAAGGATGGGATGGCATGCAAACTATCACGTGGTTGGGCCCTCTCGTTCTGTTCCAATCAAATGCTGACAAACCCAATCAAACAATAACAAATCCCATGTGCCTGTACTCGATGTAGAAGGTAACGTTTTTTTTTAAACAACAAATATACACTTTTTTAAATAATAATATAAAATAATGTCTTTTTACATGAAATTTGGGAGGTTGATATCTATTTGAAAAAAAAAAATCATCTTTTCAAAAGAAGATTATGCTAAAATTCTCAAGAAGTGATGAATACAAAAAAGAACTTGAAATCATGAGTTGAATTTGAAAATTATTTTTCAGTAAAACAGCCCCACCCACACAAACACACACAAAATAAAATAAAATAAAAAATCATAGACTAAACCTATTGCATTCCATCCCTTTTCTCTATCCTAGTTTGTGACGTTGCAAACTCTTCTTACTTTTCAATTTAAATATTTTTGTTTTTAATTTTTTTTTTTTATGCGTGTCCCAAACTGATTAAAAAATCAACTTATCTCCTAACAATCACAAAATATAATTTTAAGAAAGTACCTGCCCATCTTGACCGCCTCACCAGAAAATTTCTCCCAAGTTACTCTAACTAAGACGCTACCAGAAACAGACACCCATGCCTAAGACATTAGACCACTGATGGAGAAGTCCTAATTTTGAGGCCATCTAGAAACTACCTAAATAATATTAAAAAACAAAAATAAAAGTACCTAAATAAACCATTTTTCGTGGGTTCATAGGCCGTACATCTACCTGTTACGATCGCATGCCTCCACCAAAATGTAAAACATAAATTT
Source organism: Benincasa hispida (assembly GCF_027475165.1). NCBI lineage: Eukaryota > Viridiplantae > Streptophyta > Magnoliopsida > Cucurbitales > Cucurbitaceae > Benincasa > Benincasa hispida. Next base: position 37,650,941 of record NC_143484.1, on the reverse strand, counting down.
GTATTATAATGTTTTCATTTAATTAGGACTTACCATTAAGCATAGCTTGACTGAATGTGCTTCGACGTGCAGTGGGAAACTCGTGTGGAACTTTGGAAGGTCTGTCATCCTTTTTTATGGCTGATGGCCTCCTTGAAGTGAAAGGGAGAATCAAAGAGTGAGAGCTAACTCGCTGCGACAGCGGTGGTGGCGGCAGCTGCTCGTCTTTATTCTCGTCATCCACCGTGGGGAGCAGCGGTTTTGTGGAAGAAGTTAACGATTCTGGAGTGTGCCGTCGTGTTAAGGAGGAGGACAGAAATGAGCTGCCCCATCTTGATAAAGATGACGTTCCCAGTATCCCAATATTAGGCGATGGCACACTGCCCAGCATATCCATCGACTGCCTGAATCATATTATCGATAGAACCCAAATTCAGTGTTAACCAAAAGTACAAATCATCAAAGTTTAATACATTTTTCTCTATAATAATTGATTTAATTTTGATAAAATTAGAAGTATAATCTCTCTATTAAGGGAACCTCAAAATTACGTCGACTGACCTTCGAATTCTGTTTTCTATGTATCCCCAATTTGAATTTAAGCTTCTAAGATGCAAAATTATATTGAAAATGATTTTTTTTTTAAAAAAATATTAATACATATCATAAACTCCATTCATTACGTGCTATATTATATATGTGAGAAATTATATAATATTATAAAATAGTAATTATATTTATTCAGCATAATATTTAGTAAGAATTAGGACTAGTTTATAAAATATTGTTAAACACAGATTGAGTCATTAGTTAAATTGATTTTTAAATCAGCTACCAAATACAATGAAATGTAAAATACAATTATGTTTTATTGAATCTTTTGTTTTTAAATTTCAGTTAACATTTTCAAATGTCACATAGGTATACAAATTTCCGATTTTGTATCCAAGCATTGATCTTTAATTTTGTAATATTACTTACATATTCAAAATTATTAAAAACTGACCGTTCTCATAAATTTAAAATTAATTATAGGAGGATTTTTAAAAATAAAAAAATAAGTAAAACCATTTACATAAAATAGCAAAAATTTAACATTCGTTGATAGAAGTCTATCAATATCTTTTTTGTTATTTTTATAAATAGTTTGACATTTTTTTCTATTTATACATGTGTAATAGGATCATAAACTTCCAATTATTTTTTTTTTCAAAACTTAGAAAGTAAATAGACATAAGCCTTCAATTTTAAAACTTAACTAAAAGAAATATGTTTGAATAATGGTCTACGTCAGAGGTTCTCAAGTAAACTTTCATATTACCGGACTAATGGAATATAGAGATAAATTTTTATTTATTAATTAATATATAAAATATAAGGTGGGAAGATTTGAATCTATAATTTTTATTTATTACTTAATATAAATAAATAAATAAGGTATGAAGAATTGAATCTACCCGATTAAAATGCGAAATATATGTCATATTACTCTTAGCTATAAGCTATGCATGCACATATTGACAGGATAAATATCATAATGAATTAAAAGTTAGAATACACACGAATATGATGTCACCAAAATATTAATTAAATATTATACAAGATTTAATGACTGCCGTACAAACTTTAGGAATCAAAATATATTATTTAAATGGGTAGGAAATAGAATAAATAGACAATTTCAACTAAAATAAGATTTATTTCAATCACAAGTTGCAAACTGTCTTTTAGCTGATATTAAAATTTCATTGCTATTTTCACATTATCACAAAATCAAAATGTCGATATTATGAGTGATTAGACATTTTCATTATATCAAAAGAATGTCACGAATATAATATAAAACTAAATATTTTAACTAATTTAAAAAGTATCAATTATTTATTTATTAATTGTAAACTTTTTCGCAAAAATTTAAATCCAAAAGATAAAAAAGAAAAAGAAAAGAATGTGAAACGATCCCCAAATTCTGTTGTCGGCATAACTTTTTTTGTGACGAAAACAAAACTGACTAAAGAGATGATGTCTGCAAAAAGCGTGAGCGAATTGAATCCAATTTCAGTTGAAGAACGGCGAGCAAAAAAAATAGATCATCCGTGAACGACTGAGATTATTTTCTACGGATTAATGGAGTATTGAACAGTTTAGGGTTTTCTTCATCTCTAATTTTCAGTATAATTTCAAAGAACGATGCTATGAATTTGATTTATTGATATGAGAAGAGATTGAAATACCTGTAACTTTGTGGCCAAGCGGTGGTGTACGAATTAGGCTTGCTTGGTCTCTGATTTTCAGTCGAAACATCGGAAGAGTCTGAATCGTTTCCATCTTCTTCATCTTTGTTCACTACATTCTCCTGATCTTCTTCTTCGTCTTCACTCTCATACAAAAAACTCTGTTCCGAAACAGAACTCTTCATCTTCTCCTTCCTTCTTCAAACACAGAGATCGAACATACTAAAAATCGAATCAGAAGCAAAAGAAAAAAATAATATATCCGATGAAAATCACACAACACGGACACTCCAAACAAAAGAACTGGTAATGAATCGACGCGAAGGTTTACCAGAACACAAAATCAAGAGACGATTGGAGGTTTCAGAGAAACGATCTGACTGCAAGATAATGGTTATTAAGAGAGATAACAAAATCAGAGCGGTACAAAATAGAATAATTTGATCTGATTACGAATGATGAAAAGAGTGAAAAGATAAAAGAAGAATGAAAATTAATAGAGAAAGCAAACCTTGCTCTGCTTCTGTGTTCTCTGCTCTGTTTTGCTCTGCTTTGTAATTCATATAAAGGGACGAGAAAACTGTCTCTAAAGCAGCGATTAATTTAATTAATTAAAAGTTAAAAGTCCTGTTGTCTTCTTTGGTCTTTTGCTAATTTTAAAATTTGAAAAAGAGTTTTTGTTCTGGATTTTGTTTGGACCTAATTTCGAAAATAGCGAAATCAATTTCAGCCTGTTTTATTCCTAGTAATCCCTTTGACACACCAATAATAATAATAATAAAATCATAGTGATCTTGGATTTTTCTTTTTTCCAGTTTATCAAAAATTGGAACGATAAACTGGATATTAGTACTGGTAATCCATTTTAAAGTTATGTGAATTGAAAAAAAGGAATAGTTTTAGGGTATTTAACACAGATGTAACGTTTTTTAGTCTTATAGCACAATTAATAAGTCATAAAATTGATAGATTTTCGACGTGGGATTAGTGAACTCTTTGGCCTTATGATGAGTGGAGTTATCATCAAATTTCATTCTTTCAACCAAACATGTCCTTAGTTTTAATTTTACATTTATGACTCAAAGGTTATGAGTTCGATTATAAGTTACAACTCATAAATTGGCATTGTTATTTATTTAGGGGTGTTAAATGATTTAATATTAAATTCGCATTCACTTATCAACTTTAAGCTTTTGGTCAATTGATGATTTAAGTCGGTTTGTTAAGAAAGTTTTGTATTCAAATGTCTTCGTTGTTGTTTTCTCGTCAATTAATATTAATTTTTACTTGTTGGATCTTCGTATTTCAAATCTACAATCGAGTAGTATATTTGAAGTTATTATGAAAAATATACCTTAATAAAATTAATATTTCAACAAGCACTTATGATAACATTGATAATTTAGATTTTAGATTAATTAAAATAGGTTTGAGCATTCTAACAAAACTATAGAAAACGATTAAAGACATGTTTGTGAATGATTTTAAAATGGCTAAAATCACTTTTGTCATTTTCAAAATTATCATGAGACATGTTTGATGTTTCTCATCCTTCAAAACTAATTTTGATGATATAAAAAATATCTTTAAAAGTGCAAAATTGAAAACAAATTAATTTCGAGTGATTAAAAATGCGTTTTTTTAGTGATTTTAAAAATGACAAAAGTGATTTTGAAGATTTTAAAACCACTCTCAAAACATATAATAAAGTAAGTTGAGACGGTCAATATGAGCATAACTCAATTGACATAAGATATACATTCTCGACTATGAGATAAGGCGTTCAAATTCTCCTACTTAACTGTTGTACTAAAAAAATGAAGCAAATTGAAACTAAATATGGATTGACTTGCACTTAAAATTGCAAAGATTAAAGTAAATATTTAACAAAATTTATATATTTTTTTTTTAAAAAAAACTCGAATTAGGTATTCTTAAATTTTTGTTTACCAATGGTAAGCTTGAATTTCAACATATTATCAAAATGGGCTTAGTTGATTAGTAAATGATTTGCACTCCAAGATTAGAGTTTCGATCATCTATTTGTGCAATTTGTTACTACTAAAAGAAAGTACATATTATCGACATATTTTATGACAATCTATTTGCGCAATTTGTTACTACTAAAAGAAAGTATATATTATCGACAAAATAATTAAAACATAACTAATGTGTAAATTTGTTCATTAGATATTATTATATGCAAGAACAAAACATTTTAATACGTTGTACACTATTGTTGGAATACAAGTATTAACAGAAAAAAATAAATATAAATTTTAAAAGAGAAAAGAACTTTGTATGGAAAAAAAAAAAAAGAGCAAAAAAAAAAAAAGATTATTTAAAATAACCAAAATTATGAAAAATAAACATTAATAATCATAATTCTAGTGGTATAAATATTGTATTATTGATCAAAATACAAATTTATGCGTAATAGATAACAAAATTTCCATTTTACTTCTAGACTTAGCATTTACATATGATAATTATGATGGTGTTTTTAGGTATATCACATTTAAATAATTAATCTAATATTTTTTTTTAAAAAAATAATAATAATAAATACTTCCAGAAAAATCAATGTTGATTTGTAATTTGAAATATGCTAGATTTAGAAGGTTGTTGAATTAAATGGGTTCAAAAGTTGTGGTCATTATGCAAACAGAAATTAGTACACACATCAGACATTCAAATCACATAATTAAATTAGTGTGAGTTTCATACTCCATTAATGCAGCATTATTGAAGCAGCTTTAGATGGAAAAAAATTTGTGGGTGTTTGCCTGTCAATTTTATAAGTCAGAATAACTCAATTTTGTCAACTTCAACCATCCTTATCGATCGAATCAGGATAGAGAATCTCCGATTTGACCAAGTATGAAAGTCAAATCGAGGACGAGGAGGGGATCCCCACCTGTCCCCTAATTTCAAATCTTTTAAATTTAGGTTTGGATGATGGGATTATCTTCTAATTTCAAATTTTATTTTAAACTAAAATATTATAATTTTTTATTTTTTTAATATTATTTATTTTTTTTGTAGACATAAACCCTAAAATTAAAAGGATAATCAAATTATCTAATTTCAAATAAATAAATAAAAGTTTTTGTGGGTGAAAAAATTGGGTGTGTGTGTTTTTTTAATTCAAAGATGAGCATCACGAAATTAAAAAAAAAAAAGTAAATAATGATATTTTGGTTAAAATTAATATTTAAAACGGAGAAGATTAATAAAATTACCAGAATCAAAATAAATAATAGGAATATATTTTTTAAACTAAGAGATGATTATCACGAATTAAAAAGAAAAAAAGAAAAAATATTTTTGTTTAAATTAAATTTTAGAATTAAGAGGATATCTAAATAAAAGAAAATAAAATTAAAAGAGGGTTATCACGAAATTTTAATATATATATATATATATATATATATACTTTAAATTAAAATTTGAACTTAAAAATAATTAAATCATTCAAATAAAGATAAAAAATAATTATTTTTAACTAAAAATTATCATGAAATTCTAAAAAATATATTATTAATTTAAATCTATTTTGAGTGATATCATCTTTTAATATATATATATATATATAAATGATCATCAAGTAATATACTTTTCTTTCCATTCGTGAAACATGTGCAACACACGTAGTTTCAATTTGTAATTAAAAATTAATGTAAGCTAGAGTTTGTTTTAATGTTTTTTAATTTTTTTAAAAATTAATTTCATGATATAAGAACTTTAGTGTTTTATTAAATTTATAATAAAAATTCTATTTTTTAATCATATAATTAAATAAATAAATGAATAATAATATTAATTTGTTAGATAAATTATTCACTATTTCAATACAAATACCAATATTAATTGATTTAATAATATATATTTTGTTGGGTTTTATGTCTTAAAGCTCATGATTTGTAAACAATAAAACTTATTTTGAAAATTCAATAAGTTGTTATTGAATATATGAATTGCTTATTTTGGTTTAGAAATAAATCTAGTAAACTAAAAAATCTATGACTATTACCTGAGTACTTGAACTTTATGTGAAGACGTAAAAGTGGATTAGGTTCGAGTAAAAAGTCAAAATGATCTATAGTATATGAATGAGGTTGAGTGCCATATTTTGATAACACTATTGGATGTGACCGACTTTGTAGTTGTTACAAGAAGTTGTAAAATGCTATAAACGATGTGATCATAATTCGTACATGTTATGACATGAGGAGTGAGGACGTTTTGTGCAATGAGTTTATATAAGATCGGACCACTAAATTAGTCACTCTTATTTTATAACGCTGGTTACTGTTTAAGGTTGACTATTTCAAAGCGATGACCTAGGTAACTTGACCTTAATTCTGAGCTAACTATGACTCCTGTTTATTCGAGATTATCCTTAGATTTGTATAGGTGAGGGTTGGTTCAACAGTGTCGACTCAATAAACCTCAATTTCAAGGGTAAGAACGGGTAGATAGCTGGGGATATAGAGTGCAAGATGAAAATCACTCCTACCCACTTTGAGGAATAGTAGAAAGGTTGTTCTCTTAAGTGCTGACTTCAGGTCTTGAACAAGGGGTCACATGCTCTCATTGGCCTGGACTCGATTTGTTGATTGGATCGCAAACTAATTGTTCATTAGAGGATTAGTGGGACTTAATGAACAAGAGGTAATCTCAGGGGGTAAAACATACATTTGACCCAGCCGTTATTACAAACAACCTGTGAATGGTTAGCTTACTAATCATAGTTATATCAAGTGGACATTATTTATTATTAATTTTATTAGAAAATTAATTTATGAAATTAATTTTGTAAAATTAATAAAGTTTTTCAATTTTGAAATCAAAATTGATTTTAGAAATCAATTTGAAAATAAAAAAAAATTGGAAAAGTTGAAAATGGAAAAGGTGGGAAAACTCCACTTTCTTCTTCAAGTAGCTCATTCAATTCCCACCAAGTTCTTGATTCAATCTTCCAAGTATGAGGTGCTCTTCATGCAGTTATCTTCTTTGTGTGATGATCTTGCAATAAATAGGAAAGATTGGACTGAGAATCAAGCATGCAAAATCTTATATACTTGTTGAGTTTTGCTGAAAACTTGAGAGGTTGAAGAAGGTGTTCTTCAAGTTGCATCAGTGAGCTTCTTCTCCAAATTTCCTTCATTCAAACTTATTTTGAGTCCTACAACTCAATCTAAGGCTCCAAGAGAATAGTAGAGGAAGGTCTTGAGGTAGTTCACAAGAAGATTTGCAGCTGAATTCAATTTTCAAGAGATTCTACAAAGGTATGTCTTGAAATCCTCTTATTATTGTATGAGCATGCTTTAGTTATAGCCAAAATTAATGAATTAGAATGCTTATTGATCTTTGTTGCTTCCGCTGCATGCTGATATAATCCTATATATATATAAGAAACAAGATATTTTCTGGTGGGGACTTGATCCCCAAATGGGGTTTCCTTACCCCAACCTCGACTTCCCAGAATAGGGAATAGGGAAGGGATTGGGATGAACAATCTCCACAGGTACGGTAAATGGGGCAATAACAAGGATGAAAAATTCTCATGCGGAACGAGATGGGTTGTGCATCCCCACCCCCGCCCCATGACATCCATAGTGTTCACTATTGAAGTTTGTACATTTATCGAGAAACTCTATCATTCCATCATTCTCTCTTTCCTTCTAATGTTTCATAATGACTAAACAACTATACACTCTAAAGTCCAAACATAGGCTTTTGAACTCCAACGAAACAACTCTGTACTACTTCAAATTATAGTAAAAAATTCTTCAAATTATAATATATTTTTTAGAAGATAATAGCAGTGTCATTCTGATCTAAGGAGATCATTAACTCTAATAGTCGATCCAAAAAAGATCAGCATACTTGAAAATCAAAATGTATATACACTCAAGATAAAGAACTGGAGGATACGTATTGAGAATGCATAAGCCCAAAATTCAACACTATATTTAGATCTATGATTTAAAATTTTCTAAAAATATAATATCGGGGTTATATATATATATATATATATATATATATATATATATATATATATGTCTACAAAAGTTTTAAATCTCACCAAATTATTTTTGGATGTAACAAATTTGCAAATATATCACAATATGCCTATATATAATAATCTTCCTTCTTACAAGTATAAAATAGCACATAATTTTTTTTATTGGAGATAATAAATTTAAATAAGTAATATTTCTTCCGTTAAAAAATCAAAGGTTTGATCTCTCTATTCACATAATTATTATACTTAAGCTTAGAATTTTTTCAGTACAAGGAATTACATTGTAAGAATGGGAACGAAACCTTCCACCACTAAAGAAAAAAATCATATTAATTACCAATAAAATACACTCAGGCAAAAGTTTAAAAATTATAAGTCAATGATTCATGTAACGTGCCACCAAACCTACCTTTAGTCATTAAATAATTTCAGAAATAACTGCTAATATATCAATCTGAAAACAATTTTTTCTTTTCTGAAACCAATTGAAAATAAAATTTGACGGTTTAGTTGTAGGTTTGTATAATTTATTTATGCATTATTATTATTACTTGCGGTATCACTTTGGAATTCATAAATGTATATAAAGTGCAATGTGTTGTGAAATTGAAGAGCACAATGGCGCTCAACGAGAAAATAAACACTAATAATGTGTAATCGTGAGACACATGAACAACATATGGGATAATGGATAAGTGACACATGACCAATGGACACTAATAATGAGCATCTACATTACATCTAATTTAACATATTCATAATACTCCCCTTAGATGCTCATTAAATATGAAATATGCCTTGTTAAAACCTTACTATAGAAAAAAACCATTGGAAAAAAATCCTAATGAAGGAAAATAGTACATATTTCATATAATATGATACTCTTAAAAAAGTATATTAACTCTCCCTCATGGAAACATCACTTGAGATCTCTAAGTCGCCACATTCTAATGTTGTGCACCAGTTTTTCAAAGGATGCAGAGGTAATGCCTTTGATGTCTGGTTATTTTTCGAGCAGATTTGTTGTACAGTGATGTCGCCATTTTCTTCAAAATCATGAATGTAGAAAAGTTTCGGTGAAATATGTTTTGTTCAATCTTCTTTAGTATATCCTCCTTTAATTTGGGATATACATATTGTGTTGTCTTCGTATAATATCATTGAGAGATTTTTACTAGAAGACAAGCCACATGTTCCACAAATGTATTGAGTCATGATCTTAGCCATACACATCCTCGATTAGCCTCATGAATTACAATAATTTCAGCATGATTCGAGGAAATAGCTATTATGGTCTATTTCACCAGTCACCATATTATAGCAGTTCCTCCACATGTGAACAGATAACCTGTTTGAGATCTAGCTTTATATGGATCAGATAAATATCCAAAATATGCTTAACCAACTAGATCAAAATTTGATTTATTTAAATAAAACAAACCCATGTCGATCGTTCCTCGAAGATAACGAGTATATGCTTAATTTTGTTCCAATATCTTTTTGTCGGAAAAGAACTATATCTTGCTAATAAATTTACTGAAAATGCAATATCTGGTCTTGTATTATTAGCAAGATATATAAGTGCACCAATTGTACTAAGATATAGTGCTTCAAAACCAAGAAGTTCTTCATTATCATCTCGAGGTTGAAATATATTTTTCTTCACATCTAGTTAACGAACTTCCATTGGAATGTTCAATGGATGTGTTTTGTCCATATAAAATCTTTTCAAAAATTTTCTTGTATAAGTTGACTGATGAACAAATATCCCATTTCCTAAATGCTCAATTTGCAAACCAAGGCAAAATTTTGTTTTTTCGAGATCTTTTATCTCAAATTTTTCTTAAAATATTCTATTGCATTTGAAAGCTCTTTAGGAGTTCCAACAACATATACAATTATAATAGCAAATCATGATTGTGATTTCTTTATAAAAACACACGGACATATTGGATTATTTTTATATCATTCTTTCAACAAATATCCACTCAGGCAATTGTAGCACATCCGTCTGATTGTTTCAATCCATATAGTGATATCTGTAACTTTATTGAATACAATTCTCGAGAATTTGATTTATATGTTTCAAATACCTTAAATCCTTTTGGGATTCTCATATAGATATCATTATCAAGAGATCCATATAAATATGTGTATCCATAAGATGCATACCCAAACTTTCATACATAGTCAGGCCAATTAAATATCTTAGAGTAATTGCATCTACAATTAGAGAATATGTCTCCTCATAATCAATACTAAGTCTTTGTGAAAAACCTTGTGCAACTAGTCTTGCTTTATATTTTGTGACCTCATTATTTTCATTTCTTTTTCTCACATATACCCATTTGTATCCCATAGGTTTGACATTTTTTGGTGTTCGGACTATTGGTCCAAAAACCTGACGTTTTGAAAGTGAGTTTAATTCTGCCTCGATTGCTTCTTTCCATACTAAAGCCAATCTTTTCTATATCGACATTCTTTAACAGATTTTGGTTTAAGATTGTCATTTTCAGATATAATATCAAGAGCCACATTCTATGTAAAAATGTTGTCAATAACTATTTGAGTTTGGTTCCATTTTTTTCTTATTATGACATAGTTTATTGAAATATCATTAATCTATTTATGTATTCTACCTTCCTCATTAATCGTGTCATGATTTCTTCATGACTATTTACATTCTCAACCAAATCTTTTTTACTATTATTTATTTTTCGTTTTCAAGGATTTTTTTATCTTTGGAACCCAGTGGTTTACCACGCTTTTGGCATGTTCCAGATTCATTAGTGACAACTTACTGTGTTGGGATATCAATTTTCGATGAAAAATTTGCAGGTGGTATATGTGACTTAGTTATTTTCTTTGCATCTATAAATACATCTAGTAATTGATTTGCCATATTTTGCAGATGAATTATTTTTTGAACTTCGAGTTCACATTGATCTATATGGATATCTAAATGAGACAATAACGATGCGTTCTATGTAATTTCTTTTTACAACTTCTTAATTCCTCCCCCTAATATTGGATTTGTCTCATTAAAATGACAATCAGTAAATCAAGCAGTAAATAAATCACTCGTCAGAGGTTCAAGATGTCTAATAATTGATAGTGAATCATATCCAACATATATTTCTAGCCTTCTTTTAGGACCCATCTTAGTGCATTGAGGTAGGGGAATTGGAACATATAACACATAAAAAAAATTTCAGATGAAAAATATTTAGCTAATGACCATAGGCTAATTGTAATGGCTAGTATTTATGATAAGATACTGGTCTAATGCGTATAAGTGATGGTACATGCAAAATAGCATGTCCCCATACAGATGTAGGAAGCTTAGCTCTCATACGTAATGGTCTTGTAATTAATTGCAAACAAACCATTTTATATGAACATGAGTTATAGGATGTTCTACACTTATCCCAATTGACATATAAAATTATCAAAAGCTTGGGATGTAAATTCACTGGTATTATCAAGATGAATGGTCTTAATTGTATAATCAAGAAATTATGCTCTTAACTTAATTATTTGAACAAATAATTGAAGGAACCATTGAAGGTTTTTTAGCGGAAAATGGAATCGGACCCAAACCCTTACTTTTAAAGAACTGTTCTTCAAGAAAGAAAACTCTCAAACCAAAAGAACACTACCACGAGAATTCCACTATATTCTCTAGACGAGAATCCAGGAGTTGTGCTCTGGCTATTTTGGAAGAGGGATTTTTTAGAGAGTTTAGAGGAGGAGATCAAGAGGCTGGAAAGCTATAGAGGAAAATCACAGAACTGGTCCTATAATTTTTTTTCAGGAAGAAAAATAATGAAAATCCCCTTTTCCCACTTCTGCATGATGTAGAAAGAAAAAGGGGAGTTGTCAACTCCCTTCCTAAAGCTGATTTTAAAATTAAAATTAATTTTAATAAAAAATTTATTATATATATATATATGATAATTACTTTATCATATAATATATATTAAATTATATGTTATATCAAGTATAACATATAATGTATAGTTTAATATTGTATCAAATACAATATAACCTATAGTTTGATTCTCTCAACAACGATAAATATAAATCTCATTTATATTAAATTTAATTATATGAATCCAATTCACAAAATTAATATTTGAATCATATTCAAATATTTAATTTCTCTCAAATAAACTTTATATTATAATGTATTAAATGCATTATAGTAATTATTGAAGGAACTTTTATCAAAGAATACCTCTGAGCGGAAGCAAGATCGTTCCAAACTCATTGTGATAGAAATATCGCATTCACAATCAAACATACAAGTTATGCATATACAACAAATTATGACATGCTTTGAACTATTAAATAACAATGGGACGAGAGACATACCAGCTGAAGAACTCTTCTTTGCTTCAAATCTCGCTCTCGTCAATCAAGCCAATCTCATTGTCGCTGAGATCCTCAAGCCTATCGTCCACCAAATCTCGCTGTCGTCTTCCACTGAACGGACTCCTCACGAACAAGGCAACAACAATAGAGGACACGACCACTCAAAAATCTCGGTATTCTCGGAGTGAAAATCCAGGAGGTGTGGGCTCTGTTGGATTTGATAGAGGGAAAGAGGAAGGACCGATCGTTTACCACAACTAAGCAAGTGGGAGATATCGGAAGTCTATTGCATAGAAGATTGCTTGATCGTTTAGTAAAAGGTGCACGATCGTGTAGTAAAAAGGGCCTGATCGTATAGACAATCGTTTAGTAAAATCGTTTAGGCACACGATCATTTAGGTGAAGTGCGCGTGTACACGATCGTTTAGTAAACTTTGAGCTATCGTGTATGCTCTCATTTGTTAGGCGATGGGCATGTACCAATTCGTGTAACGATTAACCGATCTCTTGCAAAATTAAAACCATTTTCATTTTATCCTTCAGTTACGAAAACTGAATGAAACCTCCCACTATCTCATTCGGTTACGGAGAAAAAACTGGCAATAATTATCCCATGATTGTTTAATTAAAAAATAAATATAATCATATTATATTTATAACATATAGTTTAATATTACATCATATGCAACATATAAACCATAGTCATTTTCTCTTCCACTATATATAAATCATATTTATATTCTTTTCCTCTAATAAATGTATCTCATACATCATGTCAACTATATCATATATAATTGACCCATTTAGTTATATCATATATAATCAAACTCCCCCTTATCAATTTGAACACTTCAAACTTACCCAAAAACTGATTCTCAACTTGAATCCATTGAGCTACCAAGGGGACCTTATGAACTTGTGGCTCGAAGCTCCAACGGTACGTGAATACCTGAATAAACTCTTTAGCCACGAGATCCACCATCTATTAACTACCAGGCATTCCACTAAAGACGGATAGTTGCACTCTTCTCACCACAAAAATATATTTTTGTATCCATCGGATATAACTAATCGACAATATGATAACCCTTCACAGATGCTCGTAAGTACAATGGGGCCAATTAACCGTTTTTCCCCTGTAGTTACATCTAACTCTTTAAGTACCACTAATCCCTCTAATGAACAATACAACATAGTCCTACTATACATATGGACACCTCTCGGGCCATGAGAAGGTGTGTGGCGCCACATCGTTCAAGCCCCGGAATCAGCCCTTAAGGGAGCAATCTATCTACTTATCTCTGCTGCGGGGAAGGAGTGAATTCTATCTTATGTAGCTGAGTTTCTAGCTCCCAGATCAGATGAATCCCCAAAGTGGTAGGTTTGAGTTGGCGATCTGGCCACTCGCACCCATGCAAATCATAAGACCGCCCTCAAGGGCAGAAGTTTCCAACTCACTCAGGATTGAGGTCATGTTACCTATGGTCATCTTAGTGAAGTGAAGTCTCTGTCATGAATGACGTTATATAACGAGACTATAACACTTCGTGGTCCAGTCTTATACAAACTCCTTTATATAAGACGCTTCCACTCGCACGTCTCCACAGAATGATCGGGATAAGACCATCTGTAGAAAGTCTTTATACTTGTAACTATTCTACAAAGCGGGCCGCATTCATAGCGTTACTAAGATAAGGTTTCACTCCTATATCCATATACTATAGACTATTTTGGTTATAACTTAAGACATGATCCATCTGTATGTCTCCACATACATGCTTAAGTTACAATGACAACCAGGGATCTTAGTTTATTGGTTTGTGATAAGGCAATTAAAACATCCAATGTTCCATAGACAATAGTTAAGAAAATATCATATATTATTTCATCACAAGCATTTGTTCAATACAGTGTTTACAAACTACAGGACCCAATGAGAGTTTAGGGCATCAACCCCAACAATTATATCATATATAATTAGATTAAATTAATTAGATCACATATAATTAATTCTCTCAATCAATTTGAACAATTTAAATTAATCCCAAAATTTATTCTCATTAATTCTTATTGAGCAACAGAGGGGACCTCATGGACCTGTAGTTTGAAGCTCAAACGGTACGTGAATAATTAATTAAACTATTTAATTAAATTATTCACTGTCTATTAACTGTCAGGCAATCCACTAAAGACCGACAGGTGTACTCTTCACACTACAGATATATTTCTGTGTTCATTGGATATAACCAATCAATAGCACGATGACCCTTCACAAATTGCTCGTAAGTATAGCTGGGCCAAAATTACCGTTTTACCCCTTTATTTACATCTAACTCCTAAGTACCATTGATTCCTCTAATGAACAATAAATCATAGTCCAACCATGACCTAACCCCTCTCGGGCTAGGAGAGGGTGTGGCGCCACATTGTTCAAGTCCTGGAATCAGCTCTTAAGGGAGTAACTTATCTAATTACCCCAACATTGGGGAATGAGTGAATTCCTTCTTGTTTAGCTGTGTTTCTAGCTCCCCAATCAGACAAACCCCCAAAATGGTAGGCTTGTTGAGTAGGCAAACTCTCACCCATTCAAATTAAATGACCACCTTCAAATGTAGGAGTTCACAACTCACCTAGGATTCAAGTCATGTTACCTATGGTCATCATGGTGAAATGTAAGTCTCTTATAGACACCGTAATTAGTTCCGACGTGTCAATTATTATTATATCCATTGTTATTATCATTATTATTACTATTATTATTATTATCATTATCTTTTTTATTTCCTATCCAAATGTTTTGTGTTAATTTTTACTTATTATTATTGTTAGGTACCTTTGATTTAGTATGCTCTCATTTATTAATTTAGTATTTAATTATTCTTATTCTTATTCTTATTATTTATTTATTATTATCATTATTTGACCCAATCTCCAACAAACTTCCCTCTTCCTTCCTAACGTTCTTCTCTTCCTCTTTTCTCTCAATCCCCATTTTGAATCCCCAGGAAAAGCTCAACTTCAAGAGTAAAATTCCCCTATAAATTGAACACACATAAAGATGAGGGGAGATAAACCAAAGAAAGAAAGTTTGAGTAAGAAGGGATAAAGACTAAGAAAAATTATGGTTTTGGCCATTGGGAGAATAGAGAGTAGAGTGAAAATCTAAAAAAAAAAATCGACAGACCCACGAACAGAGTGAGTTCCGAAGATTGTGCAAGATTCCAACGAAGTTCTATTGACACTTAAGGTTGAAGAAGAAGAGAAAAAAAGAAGAAAATTGTGGAAGAAAGAAAGAGAAAGGAGGAGAGATGAAGATTGGTAAAGGTGAAAGTAGGTGATAACTTGTAGAAATACAAGTTATTGTCTCTTGAAAGTTGGAACAATCAGGATTCTTAATGATAAAATCTCATTTATCTTAAAGGAAAATGCATGAAGTTCTTCAAACATTACTAACCTTTGCAAAAAAACATTCTTTTTGATAAAACTGCATCACTAATGCATCTCATCGCAAGATTTTAATAAATTTCACTAAGTGTCGCAGGTTCAACTAATGTAAAGACATGCACCTGAAGGATTCTAACACATACCAGATACATTGGTTCGAGTTGTTCTTGTCAAATCACCACTTGCAAGTATGGGTATCTGAATGTTTGCGTCTGAAAAGCAATTGAAATGGCAGACGGCTGATCAAGGCATGGAAATTAATGTTATCATATCACAAGTTGCTGAGGGAAAACGCCTATAAATAAAAGTTACAAACCGAAAAAAGTAGCATAACATAGAGAGAGCATCTTAGAGCTTAGATTATAGTAGTTTTGCTGCTGCAAGAAGATCACAGGAGGAAAAGAACCATCACCATTGTTGATCAAGGAGATGAAGAGAACCTAGCTCGAGAGAGAACTTTTTTTTCATTTCTTTAACAAGTTGGTTGTACACACATTTAGGTTAAGTCAAAGAGGACAAGAAATTGAACTTTGCAGCTTGAATCTTTTCTTTTTATTTATTTTCATTCATCATTCCATGCGATTAAGTGTGTTGTTGTAAAGACAATTTCAATCTTTATAAAATCGTGTATTTGATCCATTCACATTTTCCTCTACTTACAATCTACCGTGTTAAATGTGTTTGTGACTTTGTGCATGCTAAAATTCTAAAAACTTTAATCATTTTGATCATTTGGTTGAAGTTATCTTAGCTAAACCATTCAAGAGAATAGGATAACTAGAAACGCATCAAGTCAGAACAAACAGTAGCTTTAGTTATAAAGATACTTGTGCTTCACTACTTTCTGTAACCAACGCATGCACCCTAGAGATAAGAACATGTGGCATTTGCATTGAAAAATGTTGAATGATTAGATAAACAGAAGTCCAACGCATTGACATGCATTTGATTGTAAACACGCATCTTTCATCTTCATTCATACCCACACTCTTTCGTGTTCTTCTTACTTAGATCAACACATTCACCTATCACTTAGGACCATTCCTTCATTGAACCTATATTTCACTTGAACTCTTCTTTCTTCTTGTACGCATGCAATTAAAAAAGTATAAAAATACTTTTCCAACATTTATTTAGAACCCTTCTACATCAGTGTAACGCAAGGCTTGGACCCTGGACTTACCAGGAACCTAAATTAAATTTATACTTGGATCAACTCATTTACATCAATCTCATCTTCCATCTCCACTTATAATACACTCCTAGTGCACATCACGAAACCACGAACAGTGGGTCCCACTTTTATTTGTATTAATTAATTAATTTATTTAATAAATATAGTGGGCCCCATTTTAATTCTATATTTATATTTTTTTTGTTTATTAAGTGGTGGACCCCACTTTATTTTATAATATCTTTTGTTTGTTTAATAAAATTGGTGGACCCCACTTTACTTTTTATTTCTCAAAAAAATATTTGTTTTTACTATTACTGTTATTGTTTTCTACTTTTTCTTTTTCAATTTTCTTTTTCCCTTTTCATTCTCACTTTTTATCCTTCTTCTTTTACATTCATTATTATTTTTATTATATTTACCACTTAACTTTTTCAAAATATTCAATCGATTTCTCTTATTTTATTTTTGCTTTACTTTTTAGTTGTTTTAATGGTCATTAATTCATTAGGTTGCATTTTAGGATTTCATAAATCAATTTGAGATAATGTGATGTTAAATAATCTTAAACAAGATTTAGTTGCAAATTTCTAAATAGGATTTCAATTTAGATTTTTTTTAAGACATTTAAACATTTTCTACTTTACTAACGTTGCTCTCAAATTTAATTTTTTGATTTGGTATTACTAAATATGGCATGATTCAATCCTCAATTTAAATTTGAGATTTCTTAATAGTGTTTAATTTTACTTGAATTTTAAAATTTTAAACACAAATCTTCAATAGATTATAGTTTAGATTGGCAAAATGAATTTTAACTTTCCTAGAGAGTATGTTTTATTAAGTATTTCTTAATTTGGACTTGATATAAAATTTTCTTCAAAATTTAACCCTTTTTCGTTGTTTGAATTTCTAAGTAAAATCCAAATTAACTATGGTTTTCGACTTATGATTATAGCTTAATTTAAATTTCATATTTCAAGTGAATTTCAAATATTTAATAAAATTTTCTATAAATCCTATGATGGAGTTGATATTGCTCTAGAGGGTAATATTTCATAAGAGAATCCAAATATAAATTGACACACATTATCGCTCACAAAATTCTATTATACTTTATGTTTAAAGTTATAGTGAAATTGGGTGAGACATTTCCTTTTATTTAAACTTTCCAATTTGTATGTCTTCAACATAATTGGTTAAATTAATAATTCTGGCAAGGCTGAGGCTGAGGTACTTAAGTTGACCGAAATGGAATACCTCTACCTGGGAATTGTTTAACTAGTCAATTCTCGTAAGTTTTCATTTTATTAATTTCCAGTAGAATTTTGGATGATAGAATAAAATGTATTTTTAAAACGGGTTTTGTAGGGTGCTAATACCTTCCCTATACTCAATGACCCGTGAGCCTATCTTTGGAAAAATAGACCATTTTCATTTTCAATTTTTTTAAATGGGTGACCAATCACACCTTAAAATGATTGGTGGTGACTCCAAATTTTTCACCTTGAAAGAGACCCTTAGGGAGGGACGTTGCAACAACTTGGCGACTCCACTAGGACGTTAGAGGGTTAAAGTCGTTATATTTTATTTTTATTATCTTTTATTTAATTTGATTTTATTTAGCTATTTATTTAGTTTCTGTTCAAATATTTTATTGGCTAATTATTTGAATGGATTATCATTATTTATTTACTTATTTATTTTCTTGGTAAAACTATTTTGTTTGTGCTTTATTTTTTTTCCTTTTATTGTTTGCTAATTATTGATTGTTTTTATTTATTTATTTTTCATAAATGCATGATTTTCGTAATCATTTTATATATTGTCATGCATTTCACACACCTTCACAAGCCTCTTACCCAGGCTATACCTATTAGGATTGCATTTGGAGGCTGAATAGGGTGACTTTCGTGGAACCTGGTTCCTATGCAGGCGCATGAAAATCTCCACTCAAGCCAACTATGTTACAAAAGTAGTTGGAAGACTTGGAGACCGTATTTTCCTTAGGTGTGATAAAATTTAACCTCACTTTGATGCATACATTTAGGAATTTGGCTTGTTCATGAATTTAATCGAGATGTTATTTTGGTTGTTTTAGGGTTGAGTTTTCTTTATATTTTCTTTATACTTTGTTTATATTTGTGGTCCTATTAGTTAAAATGTATTTTTCCTTTCTAGTACTATCATGCATACCACACACACATTCACAAGTCTCCTACCCCGGCTATACCTTTTAGGATTCGATTCGAAGGCTGAATAGCGTGACCTTCGTGGAACCTAATTCCTATGCGAACGCATGAAAAATCTTCACTCAAGTTGGCCATGCTGTGAAAACAGTTGGAAGATTTGGGAAACAAACTTCCTTTAGGTTTTGTTAAAAGTCAACCTCATATTTGTTTGGAATTTGATCTTAAAATGGGTCTTTATTTTTCAAAATAAGTGATATGACAACCCTTAAATTTTGGTCATAAATTAAAGAATGAGTTCAATAAAAATCCCACCTTTAGTATCAATCTCACAAGAATTGAGCATAGAAGATCGTCTATAGTACGCCAGTGGTCATAAAATCTACAAAGAGCTCATGGGGAATTTTTATCATTTAGCGAGACAACAAAGGTTAGAGATGTTAGTTTCCCTGAAAATCAGTTGGATACTTTGAAGCTAGCATGGGAAGGTTATCGTAGCCAGGAAAGAAAGATTCATAAGAAAATATGGTAAGATAGCCCAACTTCTCTATGTGCAAGTTAACGTTTCTGAATTAAAAGCTTTAATACAATAATGGGATCCAACCTATCGATGCTTCACATTTAAGTCAATAGACATGACTCTAACTATTGAAGAATACCAGTCCTTTCTAAGAACACCATCATAGGAGAAAGTAGAAGTATATTCCTACACTGGGTCGCTTACTATGAAAAGGGCGTTGTTAGAATTCTTAGGCAAAGTTTGTACAAATGAAATTGAAAAACATGTGAAGACGAAAGGGACAAGCGTGTGCTTGCCTATAGAATACATACTTCCCCTTCAACAGAGATTTACAAATGAGGACAACGGATTATCGTTGTTGGCTTTAGGTATCTTCAACGAAATCTGATTCCCGAAGGTAAAAGATATGTCGAAGAACGGATGGTCAAATTATTTTTGAAGATAGAGGAAGGAGTAGATCCTATTATACTGATATTGGTTAAGACATGCCGGTCATTGAACCATTGCAGGACAGAAAAGGCTGAAAAATTTATCGTTTGTGCCCTATTACTGTATGTTTGGATTCTAAGTTGTTGGGATTGGTGTTTAAATTCTCCCGAAGTCTCGTAGTTTGTAATCTATACACATTGTTATAAATAAAATAAGAGTTATTTTATCTGGCATTTACTCATATCCAATAAACAAAGCTCCATGGTTATTGTATGTAAACTTAAGCATGTATATGAGATATACAAGTGGATCATGCCTTAAGTGATAACCTAAATAGGTCTGTAGTATAAGGGTTACGGAGGGATACCTGATCTTGGTGACACTATGGATACGGTCCGCTTTGTAGAGGTTTGCAAGTGTTGTGAACTACTACAGATGGTAGATCCTGACCATTCATGTGGAGACATGTGAGTGGTGGTGTCCTATACAAAGAGTTTGTATAAGACCGGACCACGAGATGACTAGTCTCTATATATAATGTCGTTGATACTTGAGACTTACATCTCACCTAAACGACCATAGGTGATATGACCTCAATCCTGAGTGTTTTGGGAACTTTTACCTTTGAGGGCGGTCCTTTGATTAGTATGGGTGAAAGTGGCCAGATTACCAACTTAACATGCCTACCTTTTTGGAGATTTGTCTGATTTAGGAGCTGGGAACTCAATTACACAAGATGGAATTCACTCCTTCCCCAAAGCAGGGGTAAGTAAATAGATTGCTCCCTTAAGGGCTGATTTCGGGTCTTGAGTATAGTGGCCACAACTTCCCTTTGGAAGAAAGGACTCAATCATAGTAGTATTACTTATGTTCATTAGAGGGTTCAGTGGTACTTAAGGAGTTAGATGTAACTACAGAGGCATAACGGTTATTGGCCCAGCTGTACTTATGAGTGATCTGTGAAGGGTTATAGCACTGTTGATTGGTTGATATTGGACAGATAATATATCTATGGTAAGGAGAACTCAACTGTCGGTCTTTAGTGGAGTGTCTGGCAGTTAACAGATGGTGGATCCCGTGACTAAAGAGTTTAGTCAGTTATTCACGTATCGTTGGAGCTTCGAGCTACAGGTTCATAAGGTCCCCTTGGTAGCTCAATGTATTCAAGTTGAAAATCAGTTATTGGTGTTAATTTGAAATGTTCAAATTGACAAGAGGTAATTCGATTATATATGGTATGATCGGTGTGATGTATGGGATACATCAAGTGGAGGATTATGTAAATGAGATTTACATTAAGTACCATGAAATAGAAAAAGAGCTATAGTTTATATGTTTCTTGAGATGAAATATTAAAACTATAGGTTATAAATATAATATGGTAAGTTCGTTATCATATATATTTATAATAATATTAATTATTGGATAATTATCTCTTTTTCTCTAATAACAATTTGAGTGGGAGGTTATTGGTGATGGAACACGAGACATACGCAATAGAATAGAGATCTAATTACACTCTAATTGCTTTTAATTAAAAGGAAATTAGCATGCAAATGTATAAAAAAACAATAAACTAAAAGGGATAGAATACAACTTTTGTAGCTCCCGAAAAACGCTTTTTCTCGATGAATCTTGACCCAAACTCTTCCGGATCACCACTAGAGTTTACCCACTATTCTCTGGACTCAGAACTGGGTTGTGGGACCCAGTGAAGGAAGGAATGAAAAAGGGAAGAAAGGGTATCATGGTTAATGTGTGAAAGAAAAGAGAATTTTTTGTGAGACTTTTTTAAACCAAAATTATAAAAATTCAGGTTGCTTAAAGGAGAAAAGAAGAAGAAATTTGTTTTATAAAACTTCATTTTTATAAAATAATTACATGCATCTAATGCATGTAAAACTCACCAAAAATCAACACCTCACAAAGCACTAAACCAAAGTGGGCTATGTGTCATTCTATAATGTTTACACATAGTCCACTTAAGTTAGTGGGATTATCCAACAAAAATGTTGTATAATTTCACTAACACTAGTCAAGGGCAAAATGGTCTTTTTCCATTTGGTGAAAGTCAAACTTTGACTTTCCCTAGTGAAAAAGTCAACCCTTTGACTTTTTACAGTTTTGACCCTTTTGACTAATTTTGACATCCCGAACATGAATCCGCATTCATATTTTCAAAATTCAAATCACATTTGAATATAGAGCGCCATACAAAAAACCGATAGAGATATCACATATACTTGTCGGTTATAATCCCTTTTCCTAATTCGAACAATTCGAATTAATCCAATATACTATTCTAAGTTTAATCCATATGAGCTAGCAGGGGGACCTAATGACCTACAGATCATGGGCTCAAACAATTCGAGATTCGATTACCTAATTAATCAACATTTGTTAACTAACGGGTCATTCCACTAAAGTCCCATAGTTGCACTCCCCTCACTGTAGATATGTTTCTGTCCATCTGATATAACCATAACCAGTAAGTCTATCTTTCACAGGTTGTTCGTGGTCTTGGCTTTGTCAAAATACCGTTTTACCTCCGAGAACACTTATTGTTCCTTCAGTCCCACTGAACCTCTAAAGATGAATTGATTTGTGGTCCAACTAACAAATCCAGTTCCTCTCAGACTAGTGAGAGGTTAGGGCCCCTTGTTCTTATTCTGAAGTCAGCACTTAAAGGAACAACCTATCTACTACCACTAAAGACAGGTAGGAGTGATGTCTGTCTTGCACTCTAGTCCCCAACTATTTATCCAGTCTTACCCCTGAAATAGGAGGCTTATTGAGCAGTGTTGTTGAGCTGCTCTCACCCATGCAGATCTAAGGATAATCCCGAATAAACAGGAGTTCATAGTTAGCTTAGGATTGAGATAGAGTTACCTAGGTCATCAAATTTGAATTAGTCAGTATTATACAGTAAACGGTGTTATAAAGCAAAAGTGACTAAGTCGTGGTCCAGTCTTATACAAACTCATTGCATAGGATGCCCCCACTCACATATCTCTATATGAACGATTCAGGATCACATCATTTGTACTAACTACAAAGTGAACCGCATCCATAGTGTCCCCAAAACAAGGCACTCAACCTTATCCCTATATTATAGACCATTTTAAGCTATATACTCGAACTTGATCCATGTTTTATGTCATCACATAAAGTTCAAGTCTACATTAAATAGTCTCAGGACCTTAGTTTATTGGATTCAAGATTACAATTTCAATAACAATTTTATCGAAAAAAAAAAACAGAATATGTTTATCAATTTACAACTACGAGTTTTAGAACATAAAATCCAACAAACTCCCATTTGGACTAAAACTTCTAGTAGAGTATCACAATGTTGAATTTAAATGAGGAAAAGAAACATGTGAGTACAATAAACTCATGAATATAATAAACTAGGGCATATACCCAAAATTTTTCCCACTTGTCCTAGTTTACAAACTTCGTAGACCTTGACCTTCAAACACTTTAGCTGTGAGGGCCTTTGTAAAAGGATCAGCAATGTTTTGCTCAGAAGATATCTGGGTCACTACAACGTCTCCACGATGTACAATCTCTCAGATAAGATGGTATTTGCGCTCAATATGCTTGTCGCACTTGTGGCTTCTTGGTTCTCTTGAATTTGCAACTGCACCACTATTATCACAATATAGGGTGATAGGCAGATGCATATTTGGAACGACTTCCAAATCTGTCAAGAATTTCCTCAACCATACTGCTTCCTTTGCTGCTTCACATACAGCTATGTATTCAGCTTCCATTGTGGAGTCTGCAATACAATTTTGCTTTATACTTCTCCACACTACTGCTCCTCCATTCAGAATGAACACTGATCCCGATGTAGATTTTCTTGCATCTTTATCGGTTTGAAAATCAGAGTCAGTGTATCCAGTAAGGATCAAATCCTTAGTACCATACACGAGCATGTAGTTTCTCGTTCTCCTAAGATACTTGAGGATATTCTTAACGGCAGTCCAATGATCATATCCAGGATTGGACTGATATCTACTGACTATCTCTTCTGCGTAGCATATGTCATGTCTAGTACATAACATTGCATACATCCCTACTGCGTAAGCATAGGGAATGCGTCTCACATCCTCAACCTCTTAATGTGCCTTAGGACATTGATCCTTTGACAAATGAATTCCATATCTGTAAGGTAACAGGTCTCTTTTGAAATTATGCATCTTATACCTAGACAACATTTTGTCTATATAAGTTGCTTGAGACATGGCTAGTGTTCGTTTTTGCGGTTTCGAATAATCTAAATCCCGAGAACATACTGTGCATTTCCCAAATCTTTCATTTGGAATTGCGTTGCTAGCCATTTCTTAATGCCAGTTAGGTAACCTACTTCATTCCCAATGAGTAGAATATTGTCAACATATAAAACTAAGGACGATATAGTAGAATTGACGATCTTCTTGTAAACACAAGGCTCGTCAACATTCTGTTCAAAGCCATAACATTTGATCGTAGTATCAAATCTTATATTCCAAGATCTAGAAGCTTGTTTCAACCCATAAATGAATTTTTGAAGCTTACAAACCTTTTGTTCTTGTCTCTGTATAATAAACCCCTCTGGTTAAGCCATATAGATACTCTTCTCAAGATCGCCGTTTAAAAAGGTTTTCTTGACATCCATCTTCCAAATTTTATAGTCATAAAAGGTGCCAATGGATAAGAGTATTCTAATTGACTTAAGCATGGCAATGGGAGAGAAAGTTTCTTCATAGTCCACTCACTTTCTTTGGATATAACCCTTTGCCACAAATCGAGCCTTAAAAGTCTGTACTTTACCGGTTTGGTCTCGTTTTCTCTTGTAGATCCACATACAACCAATTGGTTTTAGATCATTTGGTTGATCTACAAGTTCCCAGATAGAATTGAAATACATAGACTCCATTTCGAGGTTCATGACTTTGACCCACTGATCACGGTTCACATCTTTCATCGCCTGTTTATAGGTCGATGGATCCTCTATGCCATCATCAGGTATGACGACTTGTGTTTCTGTTAAACCCAAGTAACGGTCAGACTGATGAACAACCCTCCCACTACATCGAAGCATTCTCAACTCTTGAGAAGGATGTGACTGACTAGATGTACTAGTTTTATCTACTACTTTAGTAGATGAACTAGCTCTATCTGTAGCGTCTTTGGAAATTTCATTCAATACTAGTCTACTGCGAGGTTGATGACTTCTTATGTGGTCTTCCTCTAAGAATGTGACATTTGTCGATACAAATACCTTATTCTCTTGAGGATCGTAAAATAGACCACCTTTTGTTTCTTTTGGATAACCTACAAATAGGCATAGTTTTGAACGACATTCCAATTTTTTAGGATTTTGCACCAACACGTGTGCTGGGCATCTCCAAATCCTAAAGTGACATAAATTACCTTTACGCCCTTTCCATAGCTCATAAGGTGTTTCTGAAACACTTTTAGAGGGAACATTATTCAGAATATAGACAACAGTCTCTAATGCATGTCCCCAAAAGGAATCAGGTAACTCAGCAAAGCTCATCATTGAGTGAACCATGTCCAACAATGTTCTGTTTCTTCTTTCAGATACACCGTTCTGCTGAGGCATATTAGGTGTAGAGAGTTGTGACTTGATTCCGTGTTCTATCATATAGTCCTGGAATCTTAAGTCCATGTACTCCCCACCTCGATCTGATCATAGTGTCTTAATTGTTTTACTTAACTGGTTCTCAACCTCAGCCTTATATTCTTTGAACTTTATAAAAGAATCAGACTTGTGATGCATTAGGTAAATATGACCATACCTTGAATAATCATCAATAAAACTGATGAAATATTCATACCCACCTCGAGCTTTGACATTCATCGGTCCACAAAGGTCCGAATGTACGAGCTCTAAGGGTATTGTGGCTCTGAGACCTTTTCCAGTAAAAGATCTCTTAGTCATTTTTCCCTCAAGACAAGACTCACATGGAGGTAAAGAATTGTCTTCTAACTGATTTAGGAGTCCATTCTTAACCAATCTCTCAATCCTTTTGAGATTTATGTGGCCAAGTCTTAAGTTCCATAGATAGGCATTAGAAGAAACTTTTTGTCTTTTATTCTGAGTTTCGGCTGTTCTAAACATCTCAGTATTTAAGACAAATTTTGCTTTAGTTGGTCTTAACTTATATAAGTTGTTTTCAAGTATAGCAAAACAAATTTGAATACCTTTTCTGAAAATGAACGCTTCATTAACTTCAAAAGATATTTTATACATTTGTTCCATAATACAAGCGATAGATATTAAATTCCTCTTCATAAGAGGTGCATACAAAACATCTTTAAGTATGATATATCTATCGTTGAAAAACAACTTCAAGTCTCCCATACTTCGGCCGAGACAATCTCTCCTGTTCACACCTTGAGGTGATCTTGCCTTCTTCAATATTTTTCCAGGAACTAGTTTCCTGAAAAGAGAAGCAAATATGTGTAGTGGCTCCTGAATCCAATATCCAGGTTGAGGTATCATCCTCCACTAAACATGTCTCAGCAACTAGTAAATCATATTTACCTTGTGCTTCTTTCGAGGCAGAGACCTGAGGACATTCCTCAATTAAGACAAATCTCAAGTCATCTATTACTAATGTTGAATTCATATTGTTTTTCCATGTTGAGTAATTATTGGCGTTTAGTTTCTCAGAAGCTAAGATTTGATCTAAAGAGCTAGTCATGCTGAAAAGAAAAACATATCCTTTTTTAGTAAAAACATTAATCTGTTAAATCCAATCAAGTTTAGCAAAAAATCTAATAATATACCCTTAATCATTATATTTTGCAACGATATTTCAATGGTTTAGAATAACCTCCACCGAGGGGTGATCGACTATTCCTCCATTGAACCAATACTATCTTGACTAGATACTATCACCAGAATAACTCTTATTCCTATAGCAACTCAGTTATCACTACTTTGGTCAAGAATTTACTAACACTTAGTAATTCTCGTAAGTGTGACCCTCCATTTTCAGACCTCAAAGATCGGAATCATTATGCTCCTGAAGTTGGAAAGACAAGAATGAAAACGGACCTGAGAGACCCTATCAATTTCTAGAGTTCGCGGAGTTCCGAATCCTATAATACAGCCCTCCAATTGGTAAGGTCGCTCCAGGGCAGACATGTAGGCGCATTATAGGAATCTCACGGTGCGACCTAATGGAAGAGACTGTAGGATGTGTTGACACACTTCCTTCTCCCACTTACTATGAACAACTTCCCCTATTCACCTTGGTATTGACTCATACAAACACTCTCCGAATGGAGTCTGCTCCCAGGGCGGCCCAAAGCCAAGCATGAATCTCACGGTGTGAACTCTTAGGGACATTAGAGCTAAAAGTACATTACTTCTCTCCAGTTGAAGTGTTCTAGACGGTTAGGGTATAAAATACTTAGCGATACATTTTGGCTAACTAAACATATCCTAAGTCTAGGTGATTCATCCGAGTATAACTTTTATACTGGATTTTTAACCTACGATGTCTAGATGATAAACAAATTTTATTACCTCACACCGCTCACGCATGCTCATAAAACCGGTTTAACCTAACTCAGGCGCCAACTCGATCTCCAGATAGTAGGTGTTTCATGAACTATCAACTTAAAAACCTTCAACCTTAATCATCTTATCTGATTTTTTTCCAAGATCTTGTCGGGTGAGTTTTCTTATAACTTCGGTTTTACAAGATATCGACCTATTTTCTATGAAAAATGGGATTGCTCGATGGTTAACCCTAAGTGAGCATGCATCTTATCTGTATTATAGATTTTAGAAGTCTAGGTTATTTTATAACAATTATAAAATAAATTATAACAATTATAACCCTAGAGCATTCATCTATAACATGCTTCCTTCAATCAAACATGTTTTAATATAACACTTATATTAAAACTAAGCATGCATAGTATATATTTTATAACACTTATAACATATAACAAATGCATGTCACATGCTTTTCCTATGGTGGAGTTTTAAAACTATATGGCATACTATATGCACACATAATCAAACAACATTATACATCACATGCATAATAGGTAAACAACACTAAAGTGGACCGATTTTTGCATTAAAAACAAACAAATAACTAATTTATTATAGAAATCGGCAACCAACTTCCCAAAACCGGCTTCAAACACTTTGAACCATCTGGAACTGCTCAAAAACCACTCAAACCACCCCAAAAACACCAAAAACCAAGTTGAACCGATCAAACTGGCTCAACCAGGTCAAACGGACTGGTCCAGACCGACTGGTCAACGCGCGCTGGAGCGATTAACGGAAGCGCGGGGCGGGTCGACGGAAAACACGCGGGTCGCAGAGGCGGGCAAACGCGCGAGGCAGTTTCGAACCGGGTCGAGTCACGGAGCGGGCTAGAGCGCTTCGTCGACAGCTGGCGCGCGTGGGGCTACTATGAACTGGGTCGGATCTCGGGCTGGCAGGCGAGTTGTCGGTCTGGTGGCTGAAACGGGTCTGGAACCAATTTTTTCTCAAAAATTGAAGCTGTCTAATCTCTAGGAACCGAGCAATTACAACCTAATTTCAACTCTAATGACTCTAACAAATTTACAGACCCTTTTTCACACATTAATTCTCATAAACAAGTGAGCAATTACGAATTTCCACAAGAAATTTAAAGAAAAACAATGCCAAAACCGTAAAATATCCACTTTAATCCATATTTCATTCAACATTTGAATAGAAAGGAAAAAAACACCCAACAAAAGCAATTGAGCGTAATTAAAGAATACTCTGATACCACATGATGGAACATGAGACATTCGCAGTGAAATAAGGATCTAATTACACTCTAATTGCTTTTAATTAAAAGAAAATTAGCATGCAAAAGTATAAAAAAAAATAGTAAACTAAAAGGGATAGAATACTACCTTTGTAGTTCCCAAAAAACGCTTTTTCTCGTTGAATCTCGACCCGAACTCTTTCGAACTACCACTAGAGTTTACCTGCTATTCTCTGGACTTAGAACTGGGTTTTGGGACCTAGTGAATGAAGGAATGAAAAGAGAATAAAGGGAGGTTCAAGGTTAATGTGAGAAATAGGCAATTTTTTGTGAGAATTTGAGAACAAAAAATTATAGAAAAATTAGCTTGCTAAAAAAAAGAAAAGAAGAAGTTTATTTCAAAAGAAAACTTCTTTTTATAAAACTATTACATGCATCTAATGCATGTAAAAACTCACCAAAGATCAACATCTCACAAAGCACTAAACCAAAGTGGGCTATATGTCATTCTATAATGTTTACACATAGTCCACTTAAGTTAGTGGGATTATCCAATAAAAATGTTGGATAATTCCACTAACTCTTAGTCAAGGGCAAAATGGTCTTTTTCTATTTGGTCAAAGTCAAACTTTGACTTTTAGCAAAAAGTCAACCCTTTGACTTTTTACGTTTTGACCCTATTGATTAATTTTGACCTCCCGAACATGAATCCGCATTCATATTTTTGAAATTCAAATCACATTTGAATATAGAGCGCCATACAAAAAAACGATAGCGATATTGCATATACTTGTCGGTTTTAATCCATTTTCCTAATTCGAACAATTCGAATTAATCCAACATACTGTTCTAAGTTTAATCCATATGAGCTAGCAGGGGGACCTAATGGACCTTCATATCATGGCTCCAACAATCCAAGATTAACCAG